>NW_008355419.1:555681-566232 GCF_000622305.1 Nannospalax galili
TGTGAGGGTTATGCCTGCATGTATGTAAATGTACCCATGTCGTGCAATATCCATGGAAGTCAGAAAAAGACATCAGATTCCCCTAGAACTGGAGTTACAGACAGTTGTTAGTTGCCATGTGGGTGCTGGGAATTGAACCCGGGTCCTCTGCAAGAGCAGTTAGTGCCTTTAACTGCTGAGCCATCTCTCCAGCCCGTCTTTTTATTTTAATACTGTAAGTCTACAAAACTTAAATTCTGATGTCTGATTTATCTATTATTTTTCTTTTGTTGTCTGTAATGTCATAGCAAGAAACCATTGCTGAGCAGAACATGGTGGCTCACAGTCTGTAGTCCCAGCATTTAGAAGGCTGAGGCAGGGGGATTGCAAGTTCAGGGATAGCCTGGGCAACTTAATGAGACCCTATCTCAAAATTTTAAAAATGAAATGAAAGCTGGGGTTTTGCCTGCCTAGTGTGTGCGGCGACCTGGGCTCGGCCCAGTGTCATAGGAAAAGCTGCTGTTGAGGTTGGTTTGTTGGTATGAAGTTGAGCACATTTTGTTTGTTTTTGTTTTTTGAGACATGGTCTCACTTTATAGCTGAGGCTGGCCTTGAACTGCCTTACAGTTCTGTTTCAGCCCTTCCAAGTGTAGGATTACAGGTATGAGCCGGGCTTAGGCTTTTTTTTTTTTTTTTTTTTTTTTTTTTTAAGGGAGGAACACAGAACTGTAGCAATCTAATTAGATCGATGAGGGCCAAACATGCCTTACACCCCTTACACCTTCCCCTTCTGTACCTTTGTCAAGTAATAGCCTAAGATTTCCCTCTGGTAGCTCTTACCTGTGCAACTGTCTTTTTGGCTCAGAAGTTCTCAAAGTGTTTTTTTTTCCTAATGACCTGGAGTTTAAAGATTTTTTTTCCAGCTACGATGTGCATACAATCCCCTGCACTTAGAGACATGCGTCTTTCAGTGCATCTTGCAAGGCTGGGATTCTGCCCTTTTCACAAGCTGATGCCAGTGTTCCTGGTCTGTGGAGCTACGACGGCACCTTCGAGTTAGGGACCATGAGGGGCATAGATTTTCCATGAAGCCTCAGTTTGAGTTGGGCTTCTGATTTACTGTGCAGCTAGCTGAGGGAAAATATGATAGGTGCTGTGCTGTGAAGTACTCTGGATCATATGCTCAGCAGAGCAGGCTTTTCGACTGGAGGGTATTTTTTTTGGCATTAACCAGAACAGAAGCAATAGTGTGGGCAGACAGAGGCCCCTGAGAATTCAGCTGGTGATGGGGGCGGCAGCACAAGTACATGAAACCGCATGATTCACCTGACTCAGGATTTGGAAAGAGCATGGTTGCTAGAGGACTGGGTCTACAGTACAGCATGGCGGTTTGCACAGGGCAGCGCACAGGAAGGCATATTTGGATTTAAATTTAGGTTTTCAGGAGAGTGCCGTAGACCTATGATTGCACTCAGACACAATTTATTTATCAGCTGGGTATGTTTTGGCAGGATGAACAGAGGCAGGGATCAAACAAAATCATTAAGAGCCTTGGTAATCGACTTTAAAACAGACCCAGATTATGGCATGCTTAATAAATATATTCGAAGTTTCAAAAACCGTGTTTGCTTTTTAGCACTTCAAAGCAGTGTCCTCTGGCCTAGCTCAGGCTGCCGCTGCCGACTGCAGCCCCTGGAAGTCATCTCGTTGTGAGGTGCCGCTGTTCCCTTGAAAACGCCTCTTCTCCCGCAGGAAAGTTAGAAGCTGTTCTCCATGCCAACGCTTCTCGTTGCTCTTTTTCAACATTCTGTTCAGCATGTACAGAACCTCAAGGTCCTTCCATGCTGGGGACCTCCAGTAGGCAGGTGGATGCCCCTGTCATCCTTCTCCTGGCTGGGGGGTACGGGGGGCGTGTATTTATATGGTGAGCTGAATAACAGATTGAATAGCAGCTTCACTTTATTCAAGTTCTGCACCTCACCTGTGAGTAGACACACAGGTTTTTATTTTTTTGTTGTTTCCTGGCAACGTGTCAGTGGGGTAGCAAAATACCATGGCAGGCTACCTACTTGTAATGCAAATGAAGTTGTTGAGTATGTGTTTCTTCCTTTCCGTGTCTTTTTTTTTTAAGGCAGTGTTTCATTACGTGACTGGGCTGGCCTACAAGCCCTTGATTGATTTCTCCTGCCTCAAGTTTCTGATTGAGCATTTTATGTCCGTGTTCATCAGGGCTGCTGATCTGTAGGCTCCTGTGCTGCCTGCATCTCGTTTGATGCCAGATTGGTGGTGGAAGTGGGTGTGTTCCCTTCAGTGTTGAGAGTTTAAATATGAGTAGGGCTAATTCTTGGACTCACCAACCAAGCCATCAGGCCTTGGGCTCTATTTTAAACATTTTGGCTTTCATGTATTATTTACTAATTTAAAAAAGATTTTTAAATTTTTATTTCATGTGTATGTTGTGAGTGCCTAGGGGGTGTTTTTGGTGCCTTTGGTGGCCAGATCCGCCCTCCCCCCTTTTTTTTTTTCTTCAATCTTTTTGAGTCAGGGTCTCCCTGTAGTCCAGCTGGACTGGCATTCGCTATGCAGACCAGGCTGGCCTCGATCTCACAGAGACCCTCCTGCTTCTGCCTCCCAAGTGCTGGGACTAAAGGTGTATACCACCACACCCAGCAGAAGATCCCTTTTAACTAGAGTTGCAGGCAGTTGTAAGCCACATGATATGGATACTGGGAACTGAACCCAGGTCCTCTACAAGAGCAGCAAGTGTTCTTAATCGCTGAGCCATCTTTGCAGTCCCTATTTACTAGTTCTTGAGCTAGGGTCTTGCCACTTTGCCCAGGCTGGCCTTGAACTCCTGGGTCAAATGATCCTCCTGCCTCAGCTTTCTGAGTACCTTCCCAGGGACTGCAGGAGCACCACTGCACCTAAATTGTTAGTTTGAATAGTCAAGAATTCACAGAAAAGCTGCAAGACAGGATGAAGATACCCCATGTCCCTGTCTTTGCCAGGCTGTAATGTTGGCTCTGTTTCATAGCACTGTTTATACCCACTTGGGCTTGGTTGTGGCACAGGGCCCAGCCACAACACCCACGGCATTAGCCCTGATGTCTGTCCTGATGTGCTCTGCCTGTTTTCAGCTCCCTAGACTGGCTGGTGGCCCATGTGGCCATCTCTTCTCTGCTGACCCCTTGGCAAGGTATAGCCACGTAGGTGGGGCTGGTGTCCTAGCCACCCATCCAGGGCTTTAAGTGCAGCTTGTTCACACTGAGGAAGGGTTATCAGTGGTTCCCAACCACCTTTCTGGTCTGGTTTCAGAGTTGGGCTGTAGACCCTGGGTGCATCTGTCTCTGGTGGCCCTGCTTACCCAGAAGGGAGCACCATGTGAACATTTCTCCAGAGCTGACAGTATCTTGGTAGGACTGTTGTATGTAGCACTGTACCCCTGCCCCTTTGAATGAATCTCAGTGCCCTGCAAAGAAAGTCCTCTGCCTAGTGTCCCTCATTGGCGTCAAGATTCCCAGTTCCCTCTTGAGCACAGCACCCATGAGGATCCTTTTCCCTTGTCTCCTTTGCTGATACTGTTTGGAATGTGCTGTTCTTCAAGCAGAAAGCCAGTAAAAGATGGCCTCGGCCACATGTGAGTGCCGGCCCCTTTATGATGTCTAAGAGAAACAACTTTACCAGCTCAAACCCCAGCTTGAGTGCCACCCTCAGAGGGTGAGGAAGTGGGAGGGGGCATAGTCATTCAGAAGGGTTAGACGTGGAAAGAACAGCCTGGCCAGAGAGGACAGCTTGATTAGAGAAACCATACACTCCCGATTCTTGTGCCTCAAGGGGGATGGGGGGTGCGTTAGCAGCAGTTGCTATTCTTGAGGCCTGTGAGGTGTGTGGCTGCAGTGCAGCGAGCTTAAGCAGCTGCTGTGTGACCTGATATATGATGTTCAGCATTATGTCCTCCTAGAGGAGTCTACAGTGTGTATGTGGAGGGGAGCAACTCTGTTCAGGCTTTCTCTTAGAAAGTCACTGACAGCCGGGCATGGTGGCGCACACCTGTAGTCCCAGCACTTGGGAGGCAGAGGCAGGCGGATCTCTGTGAGTTCAAGGCCAGCCTGGTCTACATAGTGAGTTCCAGGACAGCTGGGGCTACAGGGAGACCCTGTCTCAAAAAGACCAGGAAAAAAAAAAGTCACTGAGAAAGGAAGTCCTGGGGCGTTGGGTCTGCCAACAAGCTTGGGCATGCCCACTGTGCTGGTTCCAAGTGAGGCCTCTGGGTCCTGGTTAGAGGCCTTGCGACTCCCTGTACAGGTAGCCAGCCACTGCCTCAGTGCCCCTTTTCCTTCTAGGCTATGGCATACGCTTCTGAGGATGGGGTTCTCACAGAGGCCATGATGGATACCCGTGTCCAGGATGCTGTTCAGCAGCACCAGCAGAAGATGCAGTGGCTTCAAGTAGAGAGACCCAGTTCTGAGGCCAGTGAGGTGCCATGCCCTAGACTGCTCAGCAGCTGAGCTGAACCTGGACCCAGGCCTTGCATACCTGGCTGGGGACTCCCAGTGTCTGTGACCACACTACCCCTTCCTCCTTCTCTGTTCCCTTCAGCATCTGGAAGAAGCCAGCACTGCCCTGAATGCCTCTGCTTAGCTGTGGTCTGTCTGCTGGTGGTGTGAACTTCTTTGTCTGCCCCGTTCCTACCCCCCAGTTTTCTCCTCCTTCCATGATTCCTGGTTGAGGGTGCCATGCAGCCTTCTGCCCCCAGGACACTGGTGAGACCTGTCTACTAGCCTAGATCAAAGAATGGAGGAAGCATAGTGCTGAACCACAGCCAATGGCCATGGCTGTGCCAGTAGTACTGGGGCCTGCAGGGACCAGACTGAGGGTAAGAAGGACCCTCTGCTGTCCAGCCATGCCTTGGCCCCCACCCTGCCCACATCTGTGCCAAGAATTGGCCTAGCTCTCACTTAGTGGGGTTGATCTGATGCTGGATAGCCTCTGGCCGGTGGCATCTAGGCTTCAGAGGAGCTGCTGCCCTACCTGTGAATGGATCTGGGCCTTTTTAAACCAGAATCTAATAAAACTGTGACTGACTTGCTGTTTTTGTCTCTTGAGAGGAAGGGTTCTGAATAAAGGGGGCACTCTTATGGCCCCTGGGGTCAGAGATGATGGAAGAAGCAGAGGCTGGAGCTTTCTGGAGAATTTACTGGCCAGGCAGAGTGGGCTTCACAGTGAGGGCTGGGATACCTGGGGCCCCCACATCCTTATTGCTGCTGAGGGCCCGCCCCCCAGTCCCACCCTCCACTCGCACACGCCCCATGCACATGCTCCCGTGTGCAGATGGGCACAGGTCCTGACGGCCTCCCTTCCCTCAATGCCGATGGACTGTCAGACAGACGGACAACAGGTGCACAGGAAACAGCGGCTTTCAATGAGATGTGGCCTTAGGCCGGCATGACCCAGGCCAAGCCTGTCCCCATTGAGGACCCACTACCCCTGGCCCCAGCACCTCTAGGACAGAGCCTGCCTTTGTGTCCTGCCCCCTGTGGAGGCCTGGCTGCTGTCCCTGAAGCCTGGTGGCCATCCCCACCCCAGCCCCCACCCGACCCCCTTTATAAAAAGAAGAGACAGCACCTTCCACTGGACTTGCCCGCTGGCCACAGCCCAGCTGGCCACAGCCCAGCATCCCCTGGGCCTGAGGCCGCAGTCCCGTCCTGCCGGCTGGGTGTCCACGAGGTCCTTTTACATGTGTACAGCGGCCCCTAGTCCCGTGCACTCACAGGTGCCGTGGGCTGGGGTGGCCGTTGTGGTAGAGCTTCTGCTTCACGTGCACCATGTTCCCTGTGGGCTCCTCGAAGGGCCTGTGTGGCCGCCGGCCCAGCTCCCGCAGGCTGTACAGCTTGGGCAGCCAGGTCCACGAGCCATCTGCAGGGGGACAGGGCAGTCAGGCGGCCGGGCTGGGCCAGGAGTGGTGCCCGCAACACGCGAGGCACTCACCATAGCGCCGACCAGCCCTCCAAGCACGCACAGCGCAGTGCAGGACACCATCCATCCACACCAGGAACCAGCTGATGCAGAAGCCCAGCAGCAGCCCCAGCATAAGGTCGATCTCCTGCTTGGTCACATTGTCCGTCACAAAGTAGTTCTCGGAGGCGTCCACCACTGACTGGTCCCCGTCGTACGGGATCACGTAATGGATGTGGTGCCTGGGGGGTGGCAGGGCGAGCTGGCACCTCTCCTGCCAGTCCTGGCCCAGCCTTCCCCAGGTCTGCACTGGGTGGGCCGGGGCCCCCAACGCGGATATGTGATTCCTACAGGGCACCCTGGAAAGTTTTCTGAAGCAGTCCCCATGTGCTGGATGGGTAGGGGAAATGGCACCCCCCAGGCCCAGGTCCCCTAACTGGAGAGCTGCTGGGACAGGTGGAGGCCACACCCCTGGAGACCAGTGAGGTTCGGGAGAGGCAGGAATGTCTGGGAGTAATGTTCCACTCAGTACTTTGTCCTTTAAAGGGTCCTATATGGGGATTCACAGTCCGCCTACTGGCCCTGGGGGCATCTGCCAAGGTCCCAGCAGGACCCAAGGACCAAAGCCCACTAGATTTGCCCCTGGCCTTTGTACTTTCCTCTCAGGGTGCCATCTACAAGAATACCCCTCCACAGTCTTCCTACCCAGAGCCTCTAGCCTTCAGCATGTGCCTCCCCTGTCCATGCTCCTGATACTGCTGGGGGTCTTGGGGAGACTTTTCTGTCTCCTTAGCCATGTCCATCATAGACCCATATATCTAGTGCCCACTCACTCTTCCTATGATGGGCTGTTTTCCCACTATACAAGGCCATGCTGAACAGTTTCAAGGCCTCTCCCCTGAGTCTAAATACCCACCAGGGCCCTGGTCTTTCTGTGCCTCAACCACACTGTGCCCCTTTGGAGTGCTGTCATAGGCCCTCGTCATAGGCCCAGGTTGAAATTACCACAGTCCCCATGCTCTTGCTCACTTCAGCTTGCATTGGAGCGCCCCACATGGCTACCTCTGGCTGCTCACCCCACTTTCAGAGTGGGCTGAACACCACTTCCATGAAGCCCATTGGTCCTATGAGTCCATCCAGGTGGTGTGGCCCCACTGATGCTCCTTCCAGATCACCAGTCTGGATGTCAGGCCCCACTGGCTTTGGTTACTGAGGTGCCACGGAGCCATATTTTTGCACCCCTCATCTTCCTAACAGTGTATGGGCTGCCTGGGTTCCTGCTACATGGAAGTCTCTTCTGCACCACCCACTCCCAGAGCCTAGTGGGCAGGCCTTCTTGCCAGTGCCCACCATGTCTGCTAGGAGCTTCAGCTGCCTGTGAGTTTCCATGTGGGCTCTACAGACACCTCAAACGCAAGCTGAAAATAGCTCTTCGCTCCCAAACCTGCATCTCCTTCTCCTCCTCCCCTCAGTGAGATGCTGGAATCTGCACCTACCTACAGTAGACCCTCAGCCTCCCTATCTACTCTGAGGGACTCTTACTTTGTGCCCCAATGCTAATAATGTCCTTGGGTACAATAGGGGAAACACAGATCCCTTCCTCACAATGGGTTGCTATCTTTAAACCCAAACCCAGGCCAGCAAGGACAGGGAGGGGCAGTAGTGACATTACTCAAATCCCCTTCTGATCTTCCTGGGAACCCCTGGGGTTAACTCTGTGGTCTATGTTATGGCCAACCTCAGTGGGCAGAGCTTAGGCTGCCAGCCCTCAGTTGGTTAGTGGAGTGGCCATGATTGACACCTGGCAATCATCACTCATCTGATCATGAGCTCATCATCAGTCACTGTCCATCATCGTGATGCACAGCTTATTGATCCTAGCACAGAAAGTGTGGCTGCCCCAGCCCTGGGTGTAGCTCTTCTAGATCATCAGTGGTTGCTACAGGCTCTGGTGGGGCTGGGTCAGCCTGGGCCCCGAGGGCATTTCTCCAGACTGTCCCCCAAACACAGTTGTTCCAAGGAAGGAAACAGAAAGACTAAGCTACCAGGGAAGAAGGACCCCAGGCACCCTAGAAGTAGGGCAAGGTGGTACCCCGACAACCCTGGGACTCAGGAATTCAGGGGTTTAGAGGTCATATGCCCCATGGTTGACTTAGGCATTTGCAATTCCCTTCCCTGACCTGGTTCCCCCTAACTCTACATCCAGCCCTTACAGGTAGGGGCTCAGGACTTTTTGATGAAAGCAGAAGGGTGTGTTGTGTGTAAATGTATGTCTGCAATATGTACATACGCGTGTCCTGCCTATGCAACACATGCTGCTATGTGTCCACTTGAGATCCAATGTGTGTCATGTATACACGTAGTCCGCATGCACAGGACACGGCGTGTATACTGTGGACATGGGCCCCCACAAGCCCCACACCCATGCACTGTGCACACTTTGGGCATGAGCATGGTGCGTCACACATGAATGCACATACACTCAGCTTCGCACCAGCCACCCTCTGTGGGATGCTGTCATGTCCATGGATCTGTGTGTACACACAGATGCTGATGTGCTTTGTTCAGAACATTAGTTTACATACATGTCTTCTGCATAAAATTCTGCAAATATGCATGTACAAGGCAGACACATGTGTACACTTACTCTGCATAGTGTATACACATGGGTAAACTGTTGAGGTCACATGTGTACATGGTATATGCACAGATGCCTCATGTGCAAACCCTGCAGTTATTGCACCCACGCCAAGATGTTCTGACATTTTCCCTGAGCACACAGAACTGTATATTGTTTTATATACATGCACTTTTCATACACATATATGTCATCAATATACAAAAGTGCTTTGTACATCGAATTTACATATCCTGTATGTAGAGTTGTGTACAAAGCACAGACATGTAGAGAGACACACGCAGAAACACTGTCCACAGCAGGATGTGGCTCTCCACATTTTCGCGCACACAGGCCTTGCTTCAGGGCCACTCTACAGGTGTCTGTTCACATGGGTCCACAAGTACTCTAGATACTAGGTGAGATGCACATACATACTCTGTAAACAGACTCTAAAAACACACCCTCTGTGTCCAAAAGAACCTTCAGCTGTCATGGACAGTTATGCACTAATCATGTTACAACAGTCCACACATGTAGCATACATTCCTAACGTTCACAGAGTTGGCAGCTGGGCTCAGAATATGGGCACTGTTTGCCTTGGGAAAGCTTCAGACCCCTTCTACAAACATGGCCTAGGAGCAGCAGCGCTGACCTCATGTCTTTCCTGAGCCTTCTGATGTACCAGACAGACCATGTGCACCAAGCTGGAGCACAGGGCTCTCTGGGAATGTGTGGTCACACAGCAAACTCTCCCACCATGCCCAATACAAATGAGGGTTATGTACACCTCCTTTCTATTTGCTCTAATGCCCATGATCTGCAACACACCTGCCTGTATCCAGGGCCATGTATACACTTTGAAGACATGCAACTGTCCTGACACACGCCCTATGGCCGTATGGCACAGACTCTGGAGCGGGACTGCAGAGTGGGGTAAGGAACAGAGGTTCTGGGGTTTGGGTCCCATCCTTTCTTAGCTGTGTGACCTTGGGCAAGTCTACCCTTTAAAGCCTCTGTCCACTTCCTCCTTGTCTGTCCGGTAGGGACGACGGTCATCGCATGGAGGCATCACTAGGATGAGTACATGCGGATGTGCGAGCGCGCTGTGTACGCACATGTATATGCACAGACAGTACACACATGCGCGGCTCATGAGAAGATGTTTATTTCGTACATGGACGTACAAACATGCAAGGCCAGAAGACTTCATCACTACACATGCACAGAAGGGGGAGGTCGCTGGAGGTGTGGTGGGTCTCACTATGACCTTGAGCAAGCCCCAGCCTACTTCAGCTCCTTCTGTGTACAATGAGCGGTTGTGGCAGGTAGGTGTCCCTCAAGGTAGGCCCTTCCTTCCTTGACCTTCTACACTTGCCTGTCCTGGGTTTCCCCCAAAGCCCATGGCCACAGAAGGCCAATAAGGACTTGCACTACAGGGAAGACTCCACTGTCCCAGCCATGGCCCCTCCCGAAAGGCTGGGCCTGGCTTCCACTACTCAGGGCTGCTGCTCTCGGGCCTCCAGGTCCTGGACCAGGAGGCTTCAGGGCCTATTCTGCCATCAGCAGGCAGCCTTTTCTCCAAAGGAACTGGGGGAGGTAAGCCTTCTTTCCCGGGAGACAGCTGGCCAACTTGGGGTTCCCGGTGGACAGACAGCCCCTCCCCCCAGCACCTGGCGGGCAGAGGCGGCCCCCACCGTGCAGTCCGACTCTGCGGCCCAGCTCCCGGGCCGAGTGGGGCCCGCTGCACATGTGTGATCACGCGTGTTGTGCCCAGAGCTGGGGCGCACTCACCGGCCACAGTTGCAGTGGCAGACGCGGTCCTCGCCCCGCAGGTGCGGGAGGATGTAGTTGTGGAATCGGTCCAGCAGCGCGTTCATGTCCATCAAGCACGCGATGGCCTGGAAGAGCCCATGACCAGTCAGCGCGGGGTGGGCCGGGCCGCAGCGGGGGCAGGGCAACGCGGGGCAGGTGGGGTAGGCGGGTGGGGGCGAGCGGGG
>NW_008355419.1:566660-591226 GCF_000622305.1 Nannospalax galili
CGCCGCCCGCTGCCGGCCGAGGTGCGCTCCACCCTCCGGTCCTCCCTGCGCCCGGCTCCCTGCGGTCGGTGCGGCGGCCCCCTCCCTCCTCTCTCCTCTCTCCTCCTCCAGTCTTCGCCCTCCCTCTTTTTCTTCCTCACTATCTCCTCCCTCCTCCTTCTGCCTCCGCCTCCCGGGAGGGACTTCGCCGCCCCGCGCCAGCATCCAGGGTCCGGACTTTCCACTCCCAGCTGCGTGACGCCGGCCGGGACCCGGCTCCCTGCGGTCGGTGCGGCGGCCCCCTCCCTCCTCTCTCCTCTCTCCTCCTCCAGTCTTCGCCCTCCCTCTTTTTCTTCCTCACTATCTCCTCCCTCCTCCTTCTGCCTCCGCCTCCCGGGAGGGACTTCGCCGCCCCGCGCCAGCATCCAGGGTCCGGACTTTCCACTCCCAGCTGCGTGACGCCGGCCGGGACCCCTCCCCTCCGGCCTCGGCTCCACATCCCGCCCCATCTCATCAGTCTCAACTCTGGTCGCCTGCCCAGCACCGCTGGACTCCGCCCCGGCCTGGACCGGGTGGTCCTCTCTGCACTTTCCTGCGCAAGGCCCCTCCTCCTGGGCCCCAGGTCCCCGGATTCCAAGGGAGGGCAGGTGGGTCGTCACTGGCGATCAGCCTTCTCCTGCAAGCGCGTTCCACCAGAGGAGGGGCCTGCAAGGTCAGAGGAGCCAGGGAGGTCACTCCAAAGCCATGACAACATGAACAGAGATAGGAGGATGAGAGGGTAGGAGGCAAGGAGGGGACAGATCAGGGATGCCATAGATCCCAGTGGCAGTGATAGCAAAGGCTAGGCTTCTGGAAAGAGAGGGGTGCTGGGACTTGAGCCTGAAGTCAGAGGCTGTGTCTATGGCCCTGCAGTGGCTGCTTCTGACACTTGGTCCCAAGCCCTTGCCCAGTCCACAGATCTGACAACGCAGGAGCCAACCATGACCTGCCATGTGATAAGTATTGTAAGGGGACAGTCTTGATATCCAGCTGACCTCAGCCCTACGTACAGGCTCCACAGAGAGGGCACCATCCTCCCTGTGCCCAGCAGTGTCAAATGGAGAGGATTGGCTGTGGCAGATCATGAGGGCTTGGGCTACAGGGCACCAGGGTACTGGCCCTACTGCCAGCCCCTGCCTCTCAGGAGGGTGGCCTCAGGTGTCACAGGCCTGGACTCAAGGGTCTGGGTTGCCTCTTCCTCTGTAGACAAGGAATTCAGGACAAATCAGCCCAGCAGCAGCACCTGTTTATCAGGCAATTCCAGCTTCTTTCCTAAGACAGCCCCACTGTTCATTTAGGTCTCTGTACAGTCCAGCAGGTGGAGAGAAAAGGGCCAGACAGGCCAACAACAGAAACTTGCTGGAGGCTGTGCAGTAAACCGTCTTTATTTCTTTTGGTTAAAGAAAAGTGGGGCTGAAAAAGGCATTTGTGTACTTCCCATTCCATGTGAACAGTACATCAGGTATCACCAGCCACGTGATATCATCTAGCGGTATAAACAAGTGTCAGGAGGGTAAATGCACGAACATAGTGGCTCCAAAGGTGGTTGTGCAGGGCAGGCCATGAGTTGACCACAGGAAGCTCAGTAGAAGCAGACAGTGTGCAGGAAGGCCCGGCCACTTTTCTCCTCAAACTCTTGCAGTAGCTCATCAATCTCATTCTCCATGTCTTCAGTGTGCTGGATCTGGAGGGAGCAGAGTCCATTCAAGCACTGTGATGCCTTCCCTGCCCCTGCCCAGAGCTGTGCCTTCCCTCCTGCAGGGGGGCCAGGCCCTCAGGTGAGGTTCCTCAGGGTTTCCCAGGGCCCCCTCCCTGGCGGTCCCTGCTATGGATGGGGGTGGGCATTAGACCTCCGTAATAACCACTGTCCCACTCCACACTGGGAGCAGCAGATCTGGATTCAGAGGGAGGGCTGTGCCCTGGACCCCAAGGCTGGAACTCAGATGCAGCTCTCAGGTATCCCAGGTACATGGCACCTTCATCAACCAGTGCTATCCCTACCCTGCAGAGTGAACTGGGGCACAGGAAAAGTACAGGCACTGTCCCAGAACTGTCCAGAGAGGAGACTGACCATGCTTTTGTGGTGGGGCATCCTAAAGCACTGTGTTAAGGGCACATCTAGCCTCCACCCACCAGACACCAACAACCTTTCTCCTAGGCCCTGCCAGCAGTCCCCTAGAGAACTTGTCCCTTGAAGTGAGGAAGGGATGCTGCTGACCACACTGCCCTGGTTACAAGGACTCCTGGTCTCAGCTTTGGTGGCATGTCTCTGAACGAAGACTGCCCCTATGACTCAGGGCTGGGTGACATGATCCAAGCAGAAGTGAGAGGCACAGCTGCTCAGTGTCTTCTTCAGCCCTTTCTCCTGCACAGTGGCCAAATCATAAGCTCAACTGCTGGAGCTTCAGCACCTGCACTGGGGCATCAAACACACTGAGGACAGAAGCTATACCAAGTTAAACAGGAGCCTGGTCCTGATACCAGTTTCTCCATCAGCCCAGGGCACTGCCGTCTCTTGGTAAGCCAAAAGACCATCAGTTCTGTCACTCACAACCTAAACAAAGTTCCCAAGGGCAAAAGACAGAATAAGACACACAGCTCTTCCCACAAGGTCCTTTCATAGCATCTGAGCAGTGTGGCACACCCACGCGGCACCCATACAAGCCCCTAGGATGCTGGAAGAATGCCAGAGGGCCCTCAGGGAAGGACAGATATCTGAACCCTTACCAGATGAAGAAACAAAGACCCCTGTACTATAGATGCTACTTTTGGGGATCCCCATCTCTGACCCTACCAAGTAGGGGTGCCATCTGCTCTGCTGTGTCCACAGAGGAAAAAGCTGAGGTGCCAGTCCCTTCAAAGAGGGTTCTGTGGACTGGGAGAGGTGGGTGGACACAGGGCCAACCTCACACACTTCTGTCAGATGAACAGAAGCACTGGGGCAGATTCTTAAGCCAAAATGATGTGGTCAGCTCTCCAGTATGTACAGATCTTGGGTCTTTACTTAAATTTTAATATCTGACCAGGCTATAATTGTGAACTTCTGGTGATGGGAAGCCCCCTCCTTCTGCCTCAAATGGAATCAGTCTCAGCCACTTCCCTCTGGTATGACTGCCTGGGCTCAGGTGTTTGGACTCACACACTGGCAGAGCTCACAGATGAGGAATGCCCCCAGGGTGGCCTCTTCATGGTTGTCCTGGATATCCACATTGACCACATGCACTGGCTGGCAGGTCTCCTGCTCTCTGGAGTTCAGATCTGATTGGAACAAAGTTATCTGAATGTCACAGGTTCTGGGATCAGACAGCAAACGTGTCCAAGATCTGCCACACCTGTCTCTGAGCTCTGGGGTTTGGGGACTACAACTTGAGGACTAAGCATCCAGCCAAGCCCAAGGAACTAACATAAGATCAGGCTCACCACGTAGACTGAGTGAAGAGGACACTCAAGGCCACACTCCATGGCCCAGCCAGCCCTGGGTTGAGGCATCCCTTGGCATCAATAGCACTTTTCATAAAATGCAAGGCTCAACTCATGTGAGAGCAGAGCTTGCAGGCCATAAGGCCCTCAGTTACGCAGGCAATTCTGTTGGTGGACATCAGCAAAAAGGCCTCAAGCATTTGCCCCGCCTACTCCCAAGGTCCTTTGCCATCCGATGGCATAGGTCAGAGGGGAACAAGGACCATGCCCTCTGTCTCCCAAACCAGGGCCCCTGGCCTTGCCTGCCTTCCCTTGCCCAAGAGAACCTGCAAACCTGTCAGGGCAGAACCTGTGTGTAGGGAGGCAGTCTGCCGATGGGTATGGGCTCTGTGCACTCACCTTCTATCACCTGGTCATAGACTCTCTCTTCACAAGTGAGGATCAGATCAAACAGGTCCTTGCAGTTCTGGAACCTTTCTGGCCGTGGCTTGATTCTTTTATTTCTATCCAACATATGTAAAATTCCATTCTGCGTATAGCTGAGCAGCAGTCAAGGGAGCTTTGGATAAAAAGTTCTTCACCTAGAACTTTGCCTAGAAATGGTTCCTCTGCCTCTCACAAGTTGGTCCTTGTCAAGCAGGGCCATCACAGCCCTGGGTCACCAATGCTGCCCAGTGAGAAGCATGAGGGAAGGAGCTGATTCCTTGGGGAGCGGTCATCCCATGAGACACAAACCTGCAGGCTGGCCCAACCCTCAGCCATTCTGACGAGACAAGTAACAGAGGACTCATTCCCTCAGGGAAGTGGCCTTTCCTTCATCATGCACAGCACAGCTTAGACTTGTCTTTGAGCACTAGTCAGCTCTCATCTCTGCCTCCTCATTCTACTCTCTGTGCCTTGACCAAGGGCAGGGAAGACTGTTTCCCCTCAAACTCCTGACCTTCAGCAAAGACAAGGCTGCCAGGAAACCAATTCCAGCTGAGCTACAATAGTAACAAAATCTGGAAAATCCACTGAATTTTTTTCTTTTCAGACACTGTCTCACTGTACAGCCCTGGTTGACTTGGAACTCACTAAGCACACCAGGCTGGCCTTGAAATCATAAGAGATCTCCCTGCCTCAGCTTCCAAATGCTGGGACTAAAGGCAAGTGCCACCATGCCAGGCCTACTAAATTCCTTAAATCTCAGCAACAGAAAGACCTGGGAACCCCCAATGATGATCCAGAAAGGACAAGCTGCGGTTCCTGAAAGCAGGGACAACAGAGAGCATTGTTTCCAGCTGAGCCCAAAGGGGACCATCCAGATGGTCTCCATGCTCAGGCCCATCAGCCCTGGCAAAAACCAGGACAGCCACCGACTCTGGGGTCTCATCTATTATCTATCCTCAAGAAACAGTCCCAGAGCACCCATGTTCTAAGGTCTCCACTGCCCTGGACAGCTGGGAACAAGCATCTCATGATTTCCGTTTCAAAGAAACAGATTGTTTATTCAGAGTAAGTTCTTTCCTTCCACCACGTAGGTCCCAGGGATCAGACTCAGGATCAGGTGTGGCTGAAGGTGTCCTTATCCACTAAGCCACCTTGCCAACCCTATGTCATCTAATTTATAAGTTCATATACCTTATAGCTCCTACCTTCTGGACAGTAAAGGCAGCTTTTAGAATACATTTGGGTGACCATCTAAGCAGTTTAACTTGAAGACACCTGATGATGAGCTGCTAGGGCCTATGTTTCCTGAAGCATGGTATCCTTCCCATCTTCCCTAATATAAGAGACGTATCTAGGCTTAAAGAAATCTTGAGAGCTCAGTGTAAAGGTCCCAGGGAAACACTGAGTTTAAGAAAGACCAAGGAGCTGGAGAGATGGCTCAGCGGTTAAGAACAGTGACTGTTCTTACAGAAGACCCAGGTTTGAATCCCAGTACCCACATGGCAGCTAACAACTGTCTGTAACTCTAGTTCCAGGGGATCCAACAGCCTCTTTTGTCCTCCTCGGGCATTGCACGACACGGGTACACTTACCTACATGCAGGCAATACACGCATACACACACACACACACACACACACACACACACACACACACACACACACAAAACACACTCTGGGGCCTGTGGCGGGTGTAACTTCCAGGACAGTGGGCAGGCCTCTTGGGTAGGAATCCAGCCAGGCCCCAGAAGCTTAGATTTAGCACTGACACCAAGGAAAAACTGGAGAAAATGAGCCTAGAGGCCTGAACCACATGGGGGACTAGGGGCAGTGGGAAACCCCACTTTATACTCTACAACCAGTCAGGCCCCCAAAGTGATCCCATAACTGTGGCCACAGGACTGCCCTTGCTAGCAAGGCCATTGCATCTCTATCATACACATACACCCCCTGCCTGGACAGAACCTGCTTCTGAGTGACCACACCAGTGAAGGGCCAGCTAGCAAAGAAAGGCTGGCAACCATCAAGCAAACCAGCTCCTTACCTGAAACGACACTTTTAACCAACTCCCACCACCAGCCTGACAAGCCTAGAGGCCAGGCTGGGGTACATGGGTTAACACAGTAGACAGGGCTCACTTTTTCTTGACAGCCCTGAGCAGTCAGCTAGCTGGACAATTCCAATTGTCCTACCCTGAACAAGGCTGAGGCTGATGCTGTTAGCCAAGCCTTGGGCTGCCCAGCAAAGCTTTCTGGAAGACAGGGGCACAGGGCTCGAGTTGGTTAGGCCTTTTGGTTCTAGTCAGTCAGACCCTGGAGTGAGATTCCCAAAGGCTAGCTGGCCATGGTGGTATACACCTTTAAATTCCAGCACGGAGGAGGTTTTCAAAAGCAGAGGCAGGTGGATCTCTGAGCTTGAGGTCAGCCTGATTCACAGAGTTCCAAGCCAGCCAGGATTATACAGTGAGACCCTGTCTAAAAAAAGCATGTCCAGAGATTCCTGCAGCCTGCAGGGTATGCTATAGCCAGATCTGGTGAGATTTCACCTATGTGTAATCAGTCAACAGGAACCAACTTCCCTCTCTCCTCAACATGAGGTGCCATTCCCACCCCACTAGGGTATCCTACACCTGCCTGTTGGCCTTCTGAGGGGTCTCCCATGGAGAGTAAAGACGAGGAAAAAGACTCACACAAGATTCACATTTAAAGGCATGAATGTGCTGGGTATGGTGGCACATGCCTTTAATCCCAGCACTCAGGAGGCTGAGGCAGGTGGATCTCTGTGAGTTCAAGGCCAGCCTGGTCTACGTAGTGAGTTCCAGGGCAGCTGGGGCTACAGGGAGACACTGTCTCAAAAAGACGCCCCCCCCCCCAAACAAAAAACAAAAAACTCAGTTTCAGGGCTGGAGAGATGGCTCAGCGGTTGAGAGTACTGACTGCTCTTGCAGAGGACCCAGGTTCAATTCCCAGCACCCACATGCTATGAATCCGAAGTCCTCTTCTGACCTCTGCGGCATTACACAACATGTATGCACTGACATACATGCAGGCAATACACTTATGCACATAAAATAAAAATATTTTAAAACTTAGTGTCATCATCAGAGAACTGTTTCAAACTGCTGTCCCTACAGAGCATACGTCTTCAAACACCTGTCCTCTGAACGTCAACTGATATGGTAGGAGGGATTCAGCAGAATGAGAACATTGGAGCTGGGTTTTTTTTTTTTTTTTTTTTTTTTTTTTTTTTTTGGTCTTTTTTGAGACAGGATCTCCTTGTAGCCCCAGCTGTCCTGGAACTCATACGTAGACCAGGCCTGCCTCTGCCTCCCGAGTGCTGGGATTAAAGGCATGCGCCACCACGCCTGGCTTTCCTTATTTATATTTTTATGTGTATGTGTGTATTCCCTGCATGTAGGTTAAGTGCACCCATGTCGTGCAATGCCAGCAGAGGTCAGAAGAGGCTGTCCAATCCCCTGGGACTGGAGTTATGGACATTTGTTAGCTGTCATGTGGGTGCTGGGATTCAAACCCAGTGTTCTTAACCGCTGAGCCATCTCTCCAGCCCTCCTTTTTAAAATATTTCTTATTTTTATGTGTATGCATGTATTGCCTACATGTAGGTAAGTGCACCCATGTCGTGCAATGCTGGCGGAGAGAAGAGACTGGTCCCCTGGAACTAGAGTTACAGACGTTGTTAGCTCCCATGTGGGTGCTAGGACTTGAACCTGAGTCTACTGCAAGAACAGTCAGTGTTCTTAACTGTTGAGCGATTCCAGCACACACACACACCCCCACTCCAAGCTGGGTTTCTCAGCAACTGAGGTAAAGGAGAATCAGACCAAGGTTATCTGCAACTACATAGCAAGACTGAGGTTAGCCTGGGCTCTAACATGAGACCATCTCAAAATAAGAAAAGGAAATAGAAGCCAGGCATGGTAGATTATATTTCTTGGGAGTACTTGGGAGGCTGAGGCAGAAGGGTGGCCATAAGTTAAGTGCCATCCTGGGCTACATAGTGAGTTCCAAGCTAGCCAGGGCCTTAGAGGGACAGCCTGCCTCAAAAATTCTAAATGGAAAGAATAGCCATGCAACATTCATTCTCTTTAGCCCCACAGGCCATAGGACAGGCCAATGTACTGTCATCCCCTAGGCCACTTCAGGGCCAGAGCTGGGACCGTAAGGATCCTGCTTCCAGGATCTTGCAGCATTTGTCCCTCTGAATAGTTGCTCTTGGGAGTGGATATACATTCACCTGTTTTTTGGGGGGCTTGTCTTTTTGAGACAGGGTCTCCCTGTAGCCCCAGGTGTCCTGGAACTCACTGAGATCTGTCTGCCTCTGCCTCTCAAGTGCTAGGATTAAAGGCATGTACCACCATGCCCGGCACATTCACCTACCTGTAATTTAAAGAGGTTTTACTAATGATATCAGGGTTAGTCCTAACCACAGTTTTACTGCTTACGCAGTCTCCCAGAGAGAAACTAATTTCCACAACTGACTTCATGAACACCAACTATGGGCCGTTCATGTGGTGGCAGCCGCTGGTACCTGTCAAGTAGAAGTGCCAACATATCTAGAGGGTTGTCCTGTCCTCCCTAGAGCACAGTGCTCTGAACAGAACACCCTGTGGGGAAAGGCTGGCCCAAAGTGCAATGCAGGTTCCAGGAGGAGAGACCCATAGGCAGGTACTCAGTGTCAGGGTCAACACAGGATGAGGCTTGAGTTCTCATCTGTGCCCAGCCATCTGAGGGTTTCAGGAGTAGAAATGGTTCCCAGGTCAGCCACCCAAGCAGGGAAAGCAGCTGGCTTTGGAAAAAGGAAAGTGTGCACAGAGCAGGAATGGCAAAACTGCCAGTCACTGGTTTCATGGTTCACCTGTGGAAACAGCCCTGCTGCCCTGTCTGCTCAGCTACTACCATGGATGCCTACATATCTTAATTGCTAGGAGGTAAACAGCACCTCACGGACATGGGCCTTCTCTAAGATGAACTGCCTGGGTTGGATCAGGTCCTGGTTCAAGCTATGGGCACATCTTTGCACACACTCCTCAAATACAGATTTTCCCTGTCCCCTGTTCAGAAGTTAGCCAAGGGGCCAGCACAAGTCAGGCTTCACTAACCCAAAAATATAACCAACCACACTTAATGTCTGCCTTAGAACACTATGGCCCTGTCCTCCGAGACAGCCTGAATGGAAAATGACCCACGGGCTCTCAACCTTGGTGCCTTCAACTCTATTCTGACCCCCAGGTCAGAGCTTCCTGCCTTAGGCACATAGTTAGGGAATGCAGCCAAAGACCAGATGAGCTGTGAGGACACCCAGCCCCTAAAAAAGCTGTAAGAGGGGCTGGAGAGATGGCTCAGCAGTCAACACTGGTTGTTCCTGCAGAAGACCTGGGTTCGAATCCCAGCACCCACATGGCAGCTAACAACTGTCCATAACTCCAGTCCTGGGGGATCCAGTCCTGGGGGATCCAACAGCCTCTTCTGACCTCCTCAGGTATGGCATAACACGGGTGCACTTACCTACATGAAGGCAGTACATGCATACACATAAAAATAATATTTTTTTAAAAAAAAGCTGTAAGAACTGGAAGTGTATCAGGGTCCCCTCAAACCCCATCAGGCAGGGTGTAGGTGGCACATACCTTTAATTTCAGCACTTAGGAGGAGTTCAAAGGCAGCCTGGTCTACACAGCCAGCCCGGTCTACACAGCCAGCCCGGGATAGCCAGGGATAGCGAGATCCTGTCTCAAAACAAACCAACAGAACACTACCACCAAGGCTAATGACCTTCAAGTAAATAATGAAGTTATAGTTTAAGAGGTACATGGCCAGGTGTAGTGTTGCATGCCTTTAATCCCAGCACTGGGGCAGTGGGCAAGGAGGGGCAGTTCCCCGATGCTTAGAGGCAGAGGCAGGTGGATCTCAGACTGAGGCCAGCTTGGTCTACAAAGCAAGTTCTAGGCCAGCCCGGGCTGCATAGTGAGATGAGAGAGAGAGAGAGAGAGAGAGAGAGAGAGAGAAAAGTTCGCGACCACCGCGCGCGGTATAGAGAGATGAGAGAGAGAGAGAGAGAGAGAGAGAGAGAGAGAGAGAGAGAGAGAGAGAGAAAATATGTCTGTGCTATAGAGCTCCACAAGTTGTCAGTCGGTTCTCTCCTTCCAGCATGTGGCTTCAGCAAGCGCTTTTACCTGCTGAGCCATGTGGAAGGACCTGGTGATCACATTTTAACAAAACTTCTAGGGCTTAGTGTCAACACCATTAGCCTCAGTAAGCCTCATTAAATCTACAAACCCATGAACCACAAGCAACAGAGAGGAGGGAGTGCTTGCTACCATGGTGCAGGGTACAAGGAAGGGGTCATTCCTGCATCCTGACATAAAGGGAACTGATCAAGTCATTCCATGGGGTCTTTGGCATGGCAGTTTCAGGCTAGAAGTCCCCAACAATGACTGAAGCACTCACTGGACTCCAGATTCATGTGTGATCTCTGTAGGGTTGACAACAGACTAATGTCCCATAGAACTAAGCATTGCATAAACAATGTGTCCCATAGATCCAGAGTGGGCATGGACACAGGGACTACTTATGTAAAGGCAGCTGTCAGGAACGAAAATAACATCAGTATTAGAAACAAGGATTGCTTGGTAGACATAGGTAGAAAAAGAAAAACACACTTCTGGGCAGATGTTCATTCTAAGCATGTGATCCTCAGCTCTAACACTAGAAGGACAAAGCCTGGGATCTGAGGGTCCCACAAATACCAAGAGTACAGGGTGGGCCTAACAGAGAGTGCTGCTAATAACTTACCACAAACTCACAAAGTACCAGCAGGGCGTGATGGCGCATGCCTTTAATCCAGCACTCAGGAGGCAGGGGTGGAAGGATCTCTGTGAGTCTGAGGCAAGCCTGGTCTACATAGTGAGTTCCAGGCCAGCTGGGTCTGCAGGGAGACCCCGTCTCAAAAAGAACAAAAGAAAAACAACAACAACAAAAAACAAAACACAGACACACACGCCACAAACTCACAAGTACTGGCAAAATTGTTAGGCTAAAAACCAACAGACGAACTGGAAAGCAGGAAAGAAGTAGTGTTCGAATCACACTCATTACATAATTGCACTGAAAACACTACTTGGTCTCTGAAGCCCATCACCTGAACCAGATCCCAAGACAGTGTCAATGAGCTCCAGCTGTGCTGGGTAAAAGACAAGCTGCCGGAGCAAAATCTGCTCTGCTACCAAGACCATGCAAAGGCTGGTGGCTGTGAGAAAGGAGCAACTGTTCCCAAGTTCCTCAACTGTGAAGAGGATCCTGCTGAACAGACGCAAGGGCCGGATCCAGACTTCACATGAACACACGTGCTTTGCAGCGACACCCACAGTAAGGGTGGCACGCCTCACTGCACATTTAGGAGGGGTGACCAGAATCTGACAGCTGTGCTGATCAGCACCTGGGTAAGCAGGTGCCAATGTCCTTTCTCAAACAACTAACAGAAGTAGGCAGGCAAGCAATCTACCACAGCAGAGCCTAAGCTGGACCTATCGCTGTGTCCTGTTCCAAGTAACTGGTAACCTCCCTCAGCTCTGGGTACACTTTGAAAGGGACACCTCATTTTGCCAACAGCAAATGTGGCACAGCAATAGTAGTTCTAAGAATGCTCACCTCAAGCTTGTCTGCTCCAAGACCTGCCTTGCAACACTCCCAAGTGTTTTTTTTTTTTTTAAATATTTTATGTGTATGCGTGTATTGCCTGCATGTAGGGAGGTGCACCCGTATCATCCAATGCTGGCAGAGGACAGAAGAGGCTGTTGGATCCCCTGGAACTAGAGTTACGGACAGTTAGCTGCCCTGTGGGTGCTGGGATTCAACCCGGGTCTTCTGCAAGAACAGTGTTCTTAACCGCTGAGCTCTCTCTCCAGCTCCAGTGTTTGTTTTTTTAATGGCTTGTCATTGCCTCCCAAGTAATGGGATTAAAGGCATGCCCAGCTATTTTTATTTTACGTGTGTTTTGGCTGCATGTATGTATGTCATCTGTATGCACTGCACTGCCAATGGAAGTCAGTAGGCATTGGAATCCCTGGAGCTGGAGTTACAGAGGGTTGTGTACTGTTATGTGGATGCTGGGAAGCAAACCTAAGACCTCTGCAAGAGCAACAAGAGCTCTTAATGGCTGAGCCATCTTTCGAGCTCCTCTCCCAGGTGGTTTTGAATAGAGAATGAACAGGAGTTCTGAGATCCCTCACCTGTTACCTCTACAGGAACTGAGAGTTGGGGATAACAAGGTTAAAGGTGGCAGAAGCCTTTGTTCTGCTCTGCTCTTGAAAAAAGGTCTCCTGAAAAAGTCCTGGTGACTGACAAGGACTTGTGAGGCGGGGCTAGGTAGCTCTTTCAGCACTTAGACCACGCCAAAAACCCCAAGACAGGAGCATCAGCCTAGAAGTGACCATGGCTTCCTTGTGGGGTGAGTGCCCTTGAGTGCCATCTGTGCTAAGCATGTGACTTCTGACTGTTTACATTGGCTTGATTAGACTACAACGAACTGATAGGATAGTTTTTACAAATACCAGAACACCCTCCTAAACCGTGTAATTAGATTTCTTTTGGGTTTGCAGTACTCATCATGGATAGGCAGTAGAATGAAATGGGGTGTGAAGACAAACCCACCAATTTGTGCACACTAGGTAAGTGCTCTACTACTAAGCCTTGCCCCCAGTCTAAGATTTAACCCAAATATACCACACGTCTCTGACATCTCAGCTACTTGAGATACTGAAGCAGGAAGGTCAGTTTTAGTTGATTTGACATCAGCCTAGACTACACAGACACTATCTAAAAACAAAAAAAAAATGATTGTAAGACTTTAGTGGTTTGGTTTGGAGATGGTGCTATGAATATAGCCCAGGTTGACCTTGCTATGGTAAGGCTGACTTTGAACTACTGATTCTCCTGCCTCCAACTCTCAAAAGTGTAGAGATTATAGGTGTGTGCCACTAGGCCTGGCTTGAATTCTTGTTTTTGTTTTGTGGGGTTTTTGTTTTGTTTTGATTGAGACAGGGTCTCTTTGTAGCCACAGCCAGCCTGGAACTCACTATGTAGACCAGGCTGGCCTCAATCTCACAGAAATCCACTTGCCTTTGCTTCTTGTGCGTTGGTATTAAAGGCCTGTACTGCCACGCCTGGCTTGAATTTTAGTTTTTTGATGCTGAATACTGAACCCAGGACCTAGTTTATATTCAACCACTAAGCTACACAGTAACTCCTACTACACTTTTAAAATGATAGAATACTGTTTGTCCAAATAGGCAAAACATAATTTAAATATGAACAAGCTAAGGAAAAAAGCACTAAACTTCTAACACATAAAATAAGTAGGACAGGGCCTGGCATGGTGGTGCACACCTTTAATTCCAGCACTTGGGAGGCAGAGGCAGGTGGATCTCTGTGAGTTCAAGGCCAGCCTGGTCTACATAGTGAGTTCTAGGACACCTGGGGTTACAGGGAGACTCTGTCTCAAAAAGACAAAAAAAAAAAAAGTAGGACAATATAAAATAAAATACAGTGGAAAGTCAGACAAGGTAGTGCAGGGCTGTAATCCCAGGACTCAGGAGACTGAAGAACAAGGACTGTACCTTCAATGCCAACCTGGGCTACACAGCAAGACCCTGTCTTAAAGAGCAAAATCGAGCAGGGTATGGTGGCATACACCTTTAATCCCAGCACTTAGGAGGTGAAGGCAGAGGCAGAGAGGCAGGTAGATCTTTGTGAGAACAAGGCCAGCCTGGTCTACATGAGTTTCAACTGGGGCAACAGGGAATCTCTGTCTCAAAAAAAAAAAAGACAAAACAGAAAGACAAAGAAACACCAAACAAGCAAAAACTGCCCTGTAAAATTCTGCTTTGTCTCAAGTATTTGGCCCTCCACTCCATTCTGTTGGTAAAGGTAATAGATGATCTCTCAAAGAGACACAATCACAGACAAATGAGGAAGCTGAGCTCTAAATTGGTTTGTAAAAACTAATTTAAGGGCCAGGCACGGTGCTGCAAGGCTTTAACAGCAACATTCAGAAGGGAGAGACAGTTGGATCTCTTCGAGTTCCAGGCCAGGAAAAGATAGAAACAAAACAAAAACAACAAAAGCAACAAAATCTGGGGCTTGAGATAGCTCAGCAGTTGAAAGCACTGGTTGCTTTTTCAGGATCAAGGCTCAGTTCCCAGCACCCACATAATAGCTAACAACTATCTGTAACTCTAGTTCCAGGGGTTCTAACACCCTCTTCTGGCCTCTATACATTGCACACATGGTTGCACGTCCATATATTCAGGCAAAACACTCATACACCTAAGGAAAAAAAAACTAAAGCAGGGTGTGCTATAGCACAACTTTAATCCCAGCACTTAGGGCAGGCGGATTTCTGAGTTCGAGGCTAGCTAGGTCTATATAGCAAGTTCTAGGTGAGCTGGGACCCACTCAAAAAACCCTCCCAAACCCAAACAACAAAACCTTACTTTTCAAATCTTTCTTGAGAACGCCTGTTCAATCATGAATTAGTCTAAATAATTATAAATGACTCAAATCTTTGAGTGCAGAGGCTGAGAGATGGCCCAGCAGTTAATAACACTGGCTGCTCTTGCAGAGAACCCAAAGTTCAGTTCCACAGGGCAGCTAAGAACAGCCCCTAACTCAAGTTCCAGGGGATCCGATGCCCTCTTCTGGCCTCTGTGGGCACTGCACACACAGAAAGTTACATTACCAAACAAAAAAAAAATTACCTGCAAGCAGCAGACAACCAGCCTGCTCTTTCATAGACGGGCCACTTAACTCCTGCTGACAAACACTATTTTACCCCCAGCAACACAGTGACCTGCAGGCTGGAATCAGACAGACTTGGTCCCTCTCAACTATAATCAGCAGGGCTTAGGCTACTACTACGGATCGGCTGCAAACTCTGGTTTCAAGGGGGAAAAAATCCAATTACCCCCTACCCCTTTCCAGAACAGTCTATTTGATAACCTAAAAGTAAAATAACAAGCATTATTACCAAGCAACCAAGTTTTCAGAACCTTAAAAAAAAAAAAAAAAAAAAAAGCCCAAGCAGGATAGGGTGTAATTCCGCTCAAGTCCCTGGGTTCTGTCCCTAACGCAGGGGTGGTAGTGGTGGCAAGAACCTACGGGACCTGATTAGACTCGGGGACCTGATTAGACTCAGCCCAAGCCGGTCAGTGAACAGATACCCACTCTGACTGAACTCAAGAGTGTAATACTTTCAGGACAGTGTGGCAAGAACAGAAAGTTCAGTGGCCTAGAAAATAGGGGATGAGCTCTCTCACAAAAGCCCCAAGTCAGCACTGACCAGGTATTAGAAGATCTGCCAAAGCAAAACCAGGCCATCGAACGGGAAGGAGGTAACAATCTGAAATGGCCAGCAGTGCTTGCCTTAAGTCGGGTAGTAGGGACCTCTGAAGACCCCCAAAACAGAGAAGGGCAATTAAAAAGGAAGTTCTGAACCAAGATCCACCTCAGTAGACAAGACTGGACTCTTCAAAGCAAGGGACATAAAGGACTCCTGTGAAGCCTTAGAAACTAGAGATGCTAAGGCCACCAGAGATATTTTGGCAAGTGGCCAACACAAGCTATAATCCCAGAGCATCCTCCAGTGATCTACTTATTCCAAGGGCCCTACCCCTTAGCTCTTCGAGCCTCCCAATAATGCCAGTATAGTATGAACCCATCAAGGGATTAATCCATTGATTAGGCTAAGTCCCCATGATTGTCTTGGATACCCTTGGCTCTTGAGGTGGCTTAGTGGGTAAAGTCCTTGCTGCTGTGCAAGCCCAACAACCTGGGTTCAATCCTTGGAACCCACTTAAAGGTTCAAAGGAGAGAACTGACTCCACAAAGTTGTTCTCAAGACTTCCAAATGCTCACAGTGGCAAATGTCCATCCATGCTCACACATCTCAAAAGCACAATAAACTTTTAAATTAAAAAAGAAACACCCTCACAGACATACCCAGAACTGTTTCACTAATCCCACTGATGTGTCTCAAGCCAATCAAATTAACCAAAGACTAACTATCAGGGCCAAGTCTGTGGCAATTTACTGTATCAGAAACTAATTTCCCTTTTACCCCAAGACCACCGCCCAAATGTAGACAATAGTAAAAAATTAATACAAATAAATGAATAGCTAAAACCCAAACTCCCAAAGCGATTACAAAAGATCTAGAAGATAAATCTAGATCAACTCACAACATATACTTAAGACTCAGGAAAGTGGTTACTCTTTCTAGTATCTTGTATGGCTTCTGGAGCAGCCCATTAGGGCCTGGCAGGGGAAGGGAGGTTGTTCCCCTTAATCTTTTGCTCTGATTTGCTTCCTGTGTTTAGGGACATTTTATTGGTTAGACTGGCCATTCCTCATATTTAAAAACAAAACCAATTCACCCTGTCATCAAAGGTGCACCAGATACTTGATACTGCTAAACTGAACAGACTAAAAAAAAAAAAAAAAACTTCTAAATGAGATTTGGGGTAGGAGGTGGGGAGCCAGAGTCTTGGTAGGTAACACAGATTGGTGTTAAACTCATCCTGCCGGGCATGGTGGCACACACTTTTAAACCCAGCACTCAGGAGGCAGAGGCAGGTGGATCTCTCCGAGTTCAAGGCCAGCCTAGTCTACATAGTGAGTTCCACGCCAGCTGGGGATAGTGTTACTGGTCTCAGAAAGAAAACAAAAACAAAACCACCCCACAACTCATCAATCCTTCTGCCTCAGCCAGCAAGTACTGGGTAAGAGGTGTGGTACCATGCCCAGTCTTTCTTTTGAGATGGGTAATTATTTCTGTTACCTGGCTGGCCCTGCACTGACAGGCTAGGGTGATCCTGACTCAGTCTGCAGAGCTTGGATTATGGATACATAAAACCACACCTGAGCCAAGTATGTGGCAACCACCTTTAATCCTGGCACTTGAGAGGCAGAGGCAAGCAGATCTCTGAGTTTGGGCCAGCCTGGTCTACATAGCGAGTTCCAGGCCAGCTGGGGCTACAGAGAGACCCTGCCTCAAAAAGACAGAAAATAGGCCGGGCATGGTGGCACACGCCTTTGGTCCCAGCACTTGGGAGGCAGAGGCAGGCAGATCTTTGTGAGTTCAAGGCCAGCCTGGTCTTCATAGTGAGTTCAGGTCAGCTAAGACTACAAGGAGACCCTGTCTCAAAAAAAAAGAAAGAAAAAAAACCAGGACACACACACAAAACAAAAAACCACACCTGTCTTAGAAGACAGTTCTTATGTGTCTCTGGAAATCAGGTAAATGTAGACTTCTCGTCATTGACTTGGGTATATATACCACTAGATTAATTCCAAAGGAAAAGGTAAAACATGAAGCAATCCAAGCTGGGTGTGGTGGCACACGCCTTTAATCCCAGCACTTGGGAGGCAGAGGCAGGCGAATCTCTGTGAGTTCAAGGCCAGCCTGGTCTACACAGTGAGTTCCAGGACAGCTGGGGCTACAGGGAGACCGTGTCTCAAAAAAGACCAAGAAAAAACAAAACAAAAAACACATGAAGCAACCCAAGCTATCTACCAACACATGAGGGGCAAGAGCTGCCTTGGTTTCAGTTCAGCCCTGCTGCCCTCAGGGCAGAGTCCTTGGAGACAGGAGGCAGCAATTTTCTATCCTTTAAGCTCACTTCTGCTTGTGGAAAACAAAATCAACTTTTTAAAGCCAAGTATTTTAGAAATTATATAGACAGTCCACAAACTAAGATGAGTCAGTTTTCCAAAGGCATGAGATAGGCACTCAGTAGAAAGTGTACTTAGACATCTGTTCCTGGGCTGGTGAGACAGTTTTGATTCCCTCAGAACAAGGGGCAGGAACAGCTGAACAGCACTTCCAGGCAGCTCATCATTTGGGGGAATAATGGACATCGTGCTGGCCAAACCAGGCTGTGTAGTAGGTTAGGTGTGTGCACTTTGACTTACCATTTTTGCCCTTTTTGTGTGTCTTTTGTTTGTTGTTTTTTGAGACAGCGTCCCCCTGTAGCTCCAGCTCGCTATGCAGACCAGGCCGGCCTGGAACTCACAGGGATCTGCCTGCCTCTGCCTCCCGAGTGCTGGGATTAAAGGCGAGTACCACCACAGGCGGCTGACTTACATTTTTAACCTTCTGTGGTTTTGTCTGATGTAAACGCAGCCTGGACTGTGAAGTGATTGTATTTCAATACCGTGTGATTGATAAACACAAGGTCTCCACTCCACATGTTTCCTCATTTCTGCTTTGTGGAGTTTTGTGGTGGGTTTCATACAGACCAAGCTGGTCTTGACCTCACTATGGAGCTGAGGATGACCTTGAACTCCTACCTCCACTCCCCAAGCATTAGGACTTCAGGGAGGAGCTACCCTGCCCAGCTTGTGTGTTCTAATTCGGTTACAATTCTATGAAGTGAGGGCACATGAAGAAACGAAGTGCTGGCCACGCAGTGAGCAGAAATGTGGCGGGCGTAGTCTCCAGGGCCCCCAGGCTCCCAGTGCAGCTATGGGTTCTAATCAAGCCCCTTTTCCTACCAACTCACATAATCTTTTTCCTAGAAAATGTAAGCACAGAATTTCTATCTGTCTCCCAAAGTGCCTGACCACCCCTCTTCCAGCTTCCTGCCCTGGAACAAATGGGTATCCCATACAGTGATCCTACAAATATCCAACCCCTTCACAAACCCTGACAGTGTCTTCACCCTACCTGGCTTGGTGCCAATGTCCAGTGACTCCCTGTAAGGGATAATCCTTTGGCCAAGGATAGTACTGAGAACAGCTTAGCAGAGCACTAGGCATTGTTATGGCCTCTTCTTGAAAGCACTAGAAAACCAATATACTGCCTGCATGGAGTAAACAAATGACAAAGGGGTCATCCTCCTGAAGCTTCCTGAGGACAGACCAAAAGGCAAGTTTCCTAGAGGGTACTTAAGGGGCAAATTCCTAGAGGGCAAATACTGATGACATATCACCAAGCTAACAAGATGGTCACAAGCTCTCCAGGTTGCCTCATCCCACCCCCAATGCATGGAGAGTCAGGTTACCTGTTGGACTACCTTATGGATGAGAGTCCATACTCTTGAGACACTGGTCTCTACTCCTTTTAGAGTTACCTGGGACATGCTCAGCATCTCCTTTTCATCATGTCTCTCTGGATCTGAAGGCTAAAGCCTGAACTTGGTTCTTGTACATGTTTAGAGCTGCCCTGAGCAGAAACAGGGAAGTCAGTAGGCTTCAAAATTAAAAGTTCGATTTGTAAAAAAATTAAGGGCATATGAACATGTGCATTACTGTATTTATTTCTCTCATGACATAGGAGTTTCAAAAATGAATGGGTCTAACTGAAGAAATTTCAGATAAGGTTTCAGAATATGCTTAATGGTATTTTGGTACTTAATAACCTGGAGCTGAGTGTGGTGGCACAAGCATTTAGTCCCAGCACTTGGGAGGCAGAGGCAGGCAGATCTCTGAGTTCAAGATCAATCTGGTCTACTTAATGAGTTACAGGCCAGCAAATAAATAATAAATAAATCCTCAAATTTTTCCGACCACAAGGATAAGGAGATCTAAAACGAAATTCCCCCAAATCTTTGTGTTAATGCTTCCCTGGGGTTAGGGGAGAGACCAAGGAAGTAAACCACTCTCCAGGTTTTAGGGAAGAGATCCTGCTTAGCCACCCTCTTGGGCCAAGATGTGGGCAGAGCACAGCCTGCTCTGCTAACACTCAAGAGGTAAGGACATAGCCCAATCCTTCCCTAACGCAGGTCCCTGAGTTTCTAACCAGACATTCTCTCAGATTACAGGGTAGACTCCCAGGCCCCTGTAGTACAGGATCCAAGCACTCCCAATGTAACTATAAGGCAAGGTGTGTTACTAACAAGAACTATCTTCTGTTTCTGACTCAAGGTCCCAACTGAGCATCTTTCAACTGGAGCTGAGAGAGGACAGGGGTGGGGTGGGATGAGGGTAAAAGATGTAGTGACCACTAAGATTTACATTTACCAAAATGAATATTTAGCACCCTGCCAGTTACCTAACTGATCTTTTGTACCTATAGAAATAGTCTGTTTATTCTTTTATTTCCTTCTGAGAAAGGGTCTTGAGACCCTCCTGCCTCAGCCTCCTGAGACTTGTGCCATGATGCCCGATGCTTTTCCTCCAAGAACAGGTCTCCCTGTTACCCAGGTTGGCCTTGACCTAGGCTCAAGTGATCCTCTTGTTTCAGCTTTCAGAGTAGCTGGATTCCATAATGGCTTAATTTTTACTTACTAATAAAATTTCAAGAGTGCAAATATGGACACAAAATGCTTTTTGGGGTGATGAAGACTTGTAATCTCAGCTACTTGGGAGGCTGAGAGGAAATGTGGATCACATATACAAGGCCAGTCTGGGTAACTTAGTAGAGATCTGCCTCAAATCTTAAAAAGTGGCACACGCACGCCTCTAATCCCAGCACTTGGGAGGCAGAGGCAGGTGGATCTTTGTGAGTTCAAGGCCAGCCTGGTCTACATAGTGGGTTCCAGGACAGCTGGGGCTACAAGGAGACCCTGTCTCAAAAAATACAAAAACAAAAACAAAAAAAAAGTGGGGTGAGGTGTGGTGGCCCTTGCCTTTAATCCCAGTACCTGGAAGGCAGAAGCAGGCAGATCTCTGTAGATCAAGGCCAGCCTGGTCTATGTAGCAAATTCCAGGCCAGCAGGGACTTAGGAGACCCTGTCTTTAAAAATAAAAAAATAAAAAATAAAAAGAGGGCTAAGGATAAATTCTCTATTATAACTTAAAAAGGAAAAAAAGAGGGGCTGGAGAGATGGTTCAGCGTTTAAGAGCATTGGGTGCTCTTCCAGACGACCAGAATTTGGTTCCCAGCACCCACATGGCAGCCTAACAACAACCTGTAACTCCAGCTCCAAGGGATCCGAGGTCCTGTTCTTTTGGACTCTGTGGGTGTCGCACTTACACAAATGCAGGCAAAACACTCATACACATAAAGTAGAAAATAAATTTAAAAAAATTGGGGGGGATCTTTTTGAGACAGGATTTTCCTGTAGCACCAGCTGGCCTGCAACTCACTATGTAGAAGGGGCTGTTCTTGACCTCAGAGATCCACCTGCCTCTGCACCACTATGCCTGGCTAAAAAAAAAATTTTTTTTTTTTTCAAAAAAGAAGGCAGATTGTGTTGGTACATGCCTTTAACTGCAGGTAGATCTCTTTTGAGTTCAAGGTTAGTGTGGTATACATAGTGAGTTCCAGGTCAGCTACAGCTACACAATGAGAATCTGTCTAAAAAATAATTAAGGGCTGGGCGTGGTGGCACACACTTTTAATCCCAGCACTTGGGAGGCAGGCGGATCTCTGTGAGTTCGAGGTCAGCCTGGTCTATAATAGTGAGTTCCAGGACAGCTGGGGCTACAGAGAGACCCTGTCTCAAAAAGACCAAAAAAAAAAAAAAAAAAAAATTAATAATAAGTAATTAAAAAAAGGTTCTGAGGGGGTTAGAGAGATGGCTCAGTATTGTTAAAAGCAGTTGATACTCTTGCAGAAGGCCTGGGTTCAGTTTCGAACACTCACATGGAACAACTCACAACTTACAGCCAAATTCCAGTTCCAAGGGATCCAATGCCCTCTTCTGGTTTCTGAGGGTACTTCACACACATGGTACACTTATACGCATGCAGACAAAACATTCATACACATAAAATAAAAATAAATCTTTTTTAACAAAAGGGTTTTGGAGTTAGGGATAACTCAGTTGAAGAGCAATGGGCTAGTCTAACATGTTCAAGGCCCTGGGTTTGATCTCCAGCACCAAAAAGAAAAATAGAAGTTTGTGTTTGGTGTTCATATTCACCTGCATAGGATATCGGGACTCTATTCTGAGTACCCCTATACAAAAGAAGAACTAGACTTTTTGGTCTTTTTGAGACAGGGTCTCTCTGTAGCCCCAGCTGTCCTGGAACTCACTATGTAGACCAGGCTGGCCTTGAACTCACAGAGATCCACCTGCCTCTGCTGGGATTAAAGGCGTGTGCCACCAAGCCTGGCTTAGACTTTTTTTTTTTCTATTTTGAAGTACTAATGATCAAGCCCAGGCCTCATGCACACACTAAGCATATGCATAAGGGAAATTCTCAGTGAGATTAGGGGTTATGAAATGTCCTGCTCAGAAGCTTGGGGCACTGATTAGCTTAACTATGATACAACCTGGCATAAAAGCCTATTTTAAAAAATACATTTTCCTAGCTGGTTATGGTGGCACACGCCTTTAACCCCAGCACTCCAGAGGAAGATACAGGTGGATCTCTGTGAGTTCCATGCCAGCTGGGACTAGAGACCCTGTCTCAAAAAAGATTTAAAAAGCCGGTGTGGTGACACACGCCTTTAATCCCAGCACTTGGGAGGCAGAGGCAGGGAGATCTCTGTGAGTTTGAGGCCAGCCTGGTCTCCATAGCGAACCCAGGCCAGCTAGGGTTACCGGGAGATCCTGTCTCAAAAAGACCGAAAAAAAAATAAATAGATAAATAAAATAAAAAAAAATATACATTTTCCTTTTAACAAGAGTCTGTAGTACAAAATTCAGACCATTGCTGTCACTTCCTGAGACACAGCATGTCTTCTCCATTAAGTGCTTCTACCATGCATGGTATCTGTGCTTTATTGCTTTCCTTTTGAAAAGAATCTTGCTCTGTAGCCCAGGCTGGCCTAAAACTTGCAGCAATCCTCTTGCCTCAGCCTCCCTACTGCTGGGATTACAGGTACAAGCCCCAATGCCCAGCTAGTATGTTTCCAAAAAGCCAGAGATGCAATTCCAATCACCCGTTAGTGTGCGCACACATCTCTGCACAGGCAGCAGCTAGGCAGGCTAGAGTATCAAGTACCGGTACTCCAGTGTCTACTTCCCTCTAAGCTCCTGTTTAATACTACATAAGAGCCTTCTGCCTGACCTCACAGGTGGGTTTCACGTTTGTGTCTGCAGGAATGCCCCAGACTGTCCAGTGGGAAGAAAGAAACTCAACTCTCATAAATAAAAGAGTGATGTGGGAACCACAGGCACACAAGTCAGAACACCACACCTGCTGTTCCTGTTTCACCCAAAACATGTCCCTGCAGGGTGGGGGTCAGAGTGACCACCAGTCACAAATCACACCCACCAGAAGACCACCCTGGATTCTCTCAGGGTCAGCCATGGGATACAGTTCTTTGTCTTTCCTGAGGAGATCATTGTACATCTGGTCATATGTGGTTTTGAAGTCATAAACATTGGGCTTGTCGGGTGCTGGTCCTGGGAGCTTCACATGAGTTCCTGTTCCAAAGGACCGGACACTGAAACCTCGCTTGCTGGAAGACACAAAGGAAAAAGAACATCACAGTTTGATTAAGACACAAAGCTCTAATACCAAGAAGCATGAAACAGAAATGAACAGACGTAAGAAAAACTTTTTTAAAAATATTTTATTATTTTTATTTGTATGTATTGCCTGAACGTAGGTAAGTGCACCCATGTCGTGCAAAGCCCGCAGAAGACAGAAGAGGATGTCAGATCCCCTGAAACTGGAGTTACAGACAGTTGTTAGCTGCCATGTGGGTGCCAGAATTCGAACCTGGGTCTTCTGTAAGAACTGCCAGTGTTCTTAACCGCTGAGCCATCTCTTCAGCCCCCATACTTGATTCTTATGCAGTACTACGGACAAGACATTGGGTTTTGTGTACACTGGGCCACTGGGGAAGCATTCTATCAACTGAGCTATATCCCTCTTTTTTTTTTTGAGACAGGTCTTACTACATAGCCAAGGCTGATCTGAGATTTATGATCATTCTACCTCAGATTCCCAACTGCTAGAATTACAGAGTATGTTATCATGCCATGCTTAGACAAGTAAGTTTCTTTGTTCTAGACCATGTGGGTGCTGGAAATAGAACCTAGGTGCTATAGAAGGGCAGCAAGTACTCTTAACCACTGAGCCACCTCTCCATTAAGTTTCTTTCCTGGTATTAAAAACAAAACAAAAGGGGCTGGGGAGATGGCTCAGTGGTTAAGAGCACTGGCTGTTCTTGCAGAAGACCTGGGTTCAAATCCCAGCACCCACATGGCAGCTAACAACTGTCTGTAACTTCAGTTCCAGGGGATCCGAGGCCTCTTCTATCCTCAGCAGGCATTGCACAACACGGGTGCACTTACCTATATGCAGGCAATACACTCATACACATAAAATCAAGATAATATTTTTTTTAAAAAAACATGCTTTGGGGGGCTGGGGAGAAGATGGCTCAGTGGTAAAGAGACCTGGCCACTCTTGCAGAGAACCAGAGTTTGGTTCCCAGCACCCATATGCCAGCTAACAACTGTCCATAACTCCAGTTCCAGGGATCTGATACCCTCTTCTGGCCTCCACAGGCACTGCACAACATCGGGGCATATACACACATGCAGGCAACACACTCCTACACATAATAAAATATTTTTTTTTTAAAAGTGGCCGCTATCCAAAGGAATACTGACAATGGATTGCCGTTGATAAGGAACAGCTGATCCTCCTGGAACAGGGACCTCTGGCTGACTAGATTTACCAGAAGGGCAGATGGGGGGAATGGATGGGGGTGCTGACAGCACAGTGGAGAGTGGCAGGGATAGCAGAGTATGGAGGCTCTAGTGGGAGAGGAAGGCTGTCTA
>NW_008355419.1:591385-617793 GCF_000622305.1 Nannospalax galili
ATTTTATGTCTTATAGGGTTTATACTGAGTACAATATTGTATAACTTCCGATCTTCAAATGTAAACCTAAAAATTTATAGCCAATTTTGAAGATGTACCCTAGCTCAGAAAAATGTTATTGAATAGGTTAATCCTGTTGTAATGAAATGCTTCTTTTAATTAAAATAAAAAAAAAAGTGGCTGGGCATGGAGGTGCATGCCTTTAATCCCAGCACTTGGGAGGAAGAGACAGGTGGATCTCTGAGAGTTCAAGGCTAGTCTGGTGTACAAAGCAAGTTTCAGACCAGCTGGGGCTATAGGGAAACCCTGTCTCAAAAATATTGAAAAAAAAAAAGCTTTGGGGTAGGCTGGGGTTGGGAGTGGTAGCACATGCCTTTAGTTCTAGAGGCAGCAGCCTGTGAGATCTAGGAGATCAAGGCCAGCCTGGTCTACAAAGTAAGATCCAAGCCAGCTGGGGCTACAAGGAGACCCCATCTCAAAAAAAATCAAACAAAAAACCCCTAACAAACAACCATGTTTCGGGGCCAGCAAGATGGCGCCTTACTGTGTAAGATTCATTTCAATCCCTGGGACCACATGGTGAAGAGAGAACTGACTCCTTCAAGTTGTCCTCTAACCTCCAATGCACACAGACCCTCCGCCCATGTATTTTAACACATGCCTTAAAAATGTCCCCCTTTTTTTTTTTTTTTTGGCCTTTTTGAGATAGGGTCTCCCTGTAGCCCCAGCTGTCCTGGAACTATGTAGACCAGGCTGGCCTTGAACTCACAGAGATACGTCTGCCTCTGCCTCTGCCTCCTGAGTGCTGGGATTAAAGGCGTGTGCCACCACGCCTGGTTTAAAAATGTCTTTTTTAAAAAAATATTTTATTTTTATTTCATGTACATGAGTGTATTGCCTGCATGTGAGTACGCCCGTGTTGTGCAATGCCTTGGAGGTCCAAAGAGGGCTTCGGATTCCCCTGGAACTGGAGTTAAGGACAGTTTGTAGCCACCATGTGGGTACTGGGAGGAGGAAAAAAAAAAAGTCCTTTTCTGAGCTGAGTATAGTGGCACACACCTTTAATCCCAGCATTCAGGAGGCAGAGGCAGGCAGATATCCCTGAGATCAAGGCCAGCCTGGTCTACATAGTGAGTTCCAGGCTAGTTGTAGATACAGGGAAACTGTTTCAAAAAACCAAAAATAAAAATTATTGTGTACACACATGTTCATGTGGGCTTGTGCACATGTGTATTGAGGCTACAACACTAAGTATTGCCCTCCACTCTCCACCTTGCACCTATCGCATATATTTTCGGTGGGGGGGGTGTCTCTCATTGAATCTAGAGCTCATCAACTTTGTTGGACTGGCTGGCCAATGCAATGAGCTGCAGGGATCTACCTGTCCCTACTAGATAGCTTCATCTGTCAACTTGACAGACCTAGGTAGGAGGAGCCTCAACTGGAAAATTTCCAATATTGGACTGGCCTGTGGCCATGTCTGTGGGGTATTTTCTTGAATGCTGAATGATACAGGAGGACCCAGCCCACTGTGGATGGTGCCATTCCTGGGGCAGGTGGTTCTGTATTGTATAAGAAAGCAGGCTGAGCAGGGGCTAGAGGAGCAAGCCAGTAAGCAGTGTTCCTCCATGGACTGTGCTTCAGCTCCTGCCTCCAGGTTCCTGCCCTGAGTTCTTGCCTTTGGCTCCCTGATGAACAGTGAACTGGGAGATATGAGCCTTTTAAATAAACCCTTTCGCCCCCAAGTTGGTATTGGTCAGAGTATTTTGTCACAGCAAATAAACTAGAACACCAATGCAATGAGCTGTATGGATCTACCTGTCCCTACCCAACCCCCAGGGCTACGGTTTTACAGGCACATACACACAGAGACACACACACACAGACACACAAAACGTCTGGCTTTTAGGAGGATGTGGAAATCTGAACTCAGTCCTCATGCTTGCTGGACAAGGACTTTACTGACTGAGCGATCTCCCCGCTTTTTACTATTTTATGTGTATGACTGTATTGTTTGCATGTGTGCAATGCCTACAGGGGCAGAAGATGGCGTCAGATTTCCCTGGAACTGAAGTTATGGACAGCTCTTAGCTGCCATGTGGGTGCTGGAAACCAAACTCAAGTCCTCTGCAAGAATTGCCAGTATTCTTAACTGCTGAGCCATCTCATCAGGCCTATAACCAAACTTTAAAATGATTTTTTAGAATTCTGTAACAAAATACATAAAAGCTAAGTAAATCCAATCAGAAGAGAACCTGACACCACATGGATACATGTGAACACTGTAGGTGTTTAAAGCTGTTACTCTAAACTCAAAAGGCTGGCTATGAAATTTAGAACACTGCAGTCATCCGACCAACTTCCTAGCAATCCAGATTCAGGCACACAGGAGGTTCTGTGGGGACAAACAGCCACAACAGCTACAGTGACCTTCATGGAACATAGCAGGTTGCAGATTCTGATAAACCAGGGAAAATGCTCAAAAGCTGTGCCCCAACCTAATTATGTCCCTGTGAGCTGAGCAGTCCTGCAAGCTACATCTGCACCAAGAGAAGGAAGAGCTCCTCCAAACAGACATTCACGTGCGTAATCAGTGGACTTCACACTCCACTGTCATCATCACTAAGTCTGTCTCAACAGGTACATGCACAGTAAGTTAATTCAGGACAGAACCTGGGTCCTTTTATTGATTGATGGATTGAATGATTGAGACAGGGTCTCCCCACAGCCACAGCTGGCCTGGAACTCACTACAGACCAGGCTGGCCTTGATCTCACAGATCCTCCTGCCTCTGCCTCCTGAGTGCTGGGATTAAAGATGTGTGCCACCAGGTCTGGCCAGAGATTGGGTTCTTTTAAACTTAACAATTCTTATGTTTTAAAGTATGTAAGACTTCTTATTCCAGTTTTATACTTATAAAGCACAAAACTTCTATCTCTGAAGGAACTCCAACTAAGGGCTCAGGGGGCATTCCAGTTTTCATCAGTAACTGAACACTCCCCCAGGCCAGCATTGTATCAAAAAGTTTTGATTTTCAAAAAGCACCATTGTGTAAAGCTTTTTTGTATGTGTTGCTGTTGTTCTGAGACAGATCTCATCATATAGCTCAAGCTAAACTGGAATTCACTATGTATACTTAGCTGGCCTTGAAGTTGTGCTATCAGATCCAGCTGCTGCCGTTTTTTTTTTTTTCTTTTTTTTTCCCCCCCTTTTAAGACAGGGTCTCACGATGCAGTCCTAGCTCTGCCTGGCTGGAGCTCCCCATGTAAACCTATATAACAAAGACTCACCTGCCTCTGCCTTGCCTCCCAGACTGCTGGGACTAAAGGTGTGTACCACCATGCCTGGCTTTTGCTTGTTTTTTTTTTTTTTTATTGCACTCAGGATATTTGGAAGTCCTAAAACATTTCTAACTATCTCAGCTGGGAAGGGTGCTACTGCAAAGGCCATGAATGCTGCTCACCATCAACATCCTGGCATGTACAGATCATCTGCCTACCACACTCATCCAACCCCAATGTCAAAAAGACCCACCACAAAAGTAGCAGGACTAAAAATTCCACAGAAGGAGCGATGACATGAACAGAAGTCACTGACAAAGAAATGAGCCTTACATAAAATGATACTCCATCTCACTTGTGAGAGAAGCTATTGCTTCTCACCCACAAACCCACCCACAAACCTATTACACCAGCACTTGAGTTGAGGCAGGAAGATCATGAATTTCAGGCTACACTGGGCTATAATATATAGCAAGACACTGGGTGGTGGTGGTGGTGGTAATGATGATGATGATGGAGGACGAAGAGGAGGAAAAGGAGAAAAGCAGAAATCTCAGAGGTCTGTTTCTGGGTAGTTGTTGCCTATTAGGTGTTGCAATGAGTTTTCCTCCCATGTCAGAGAGCATAGGATCTCTGTGAGATTGAGGCTAGCCTGGTCTATGTAGCAAATTCCAAGCCAGCTGGGGCTACAGGGAGACTTCGTCTCAACAAAACAACAAAAATAGTTCACATTTAAGTTCAACACCTCAGCTGAGGGCACTAAGGTTGATAAAAGCTGAATCAGTTCTTGTAACTTGAGATGCCCTGAGCTATACAACCAGGTTTCTGGAATTATTAAAAACCCTCAGTCCACATATTCCTGAGATACAAAAATAAATCTAAGGATGCTAAAATTCCAGTGTTGAATCATAACTACAGTTCCCAATAAAAAGTGAGCTGGAAAGCCACAAAGTCAGGCTGTTGGTTGGGACTGGAAAGACGACACAGGACAGGTGACAGGACACTTAACAAACATGTCCTCCTGAGAAGGGCCAAGCAGTGGGTGCCCCTTAACCTAAATCTGAAACAATTTCCTCAGGAACTGGGATAATGTACAATCAAAGAAGCATTTTTCAGGGAAATGTGAACAAGAACGGAGTGTGGTAGCACATACCTGTCATCTCAGCTACTCATGAGGCTGAAGCAGAAAGACTCCAAGCTCAAAACCAGCCTGGGCAGTTAAACAAGAACCTATCTCAACAGAAAAGGGGTCAGAGATGGCAGAGCACTTACCTAGCTTATACAAGGCCTCTGTGTAATTGACAGTACTACAACCCCCCCCCCCTTTCTGTTCCCTCTCCCTCTCAAAGACAAAGCCATCAAGACAAGAGCCAATGGAAAGATCACTGGTGGGCACCCAGCACCTGCCTGATACCTGTAAAGGGCAGAGGTCAGCACTAAAGAAACTGAGGTGAAGCCAAGGAACACAGTAAGGTGCCTGGAATCCCAGCACCTGAGGTTGAGGCAGAAAGCCTGTCCCAAGTTTGAGGCCAGCTTGGGCTACAAGTGTGAGATCTTACCGCAACCAAAAAAATTTAAAAAACCATAGACACAAACAAAGGTGGCTGAGTAGAGAGCCTCCTGGGACTCCCTGACCCTGAGATGTAGAGTACTGGTAATTTACGTCAAAGCTGCATTCCAACCTCAGGGATCAGAAAATGTAAAAAATAAAGAATAAAAATGCATTATCAAGAAAATGAGGTGAATATTACTGAAACCACTGGGCCCACAGGAGTAACCCTGCTCCTTGGTGGTAAACTGTGTCAACCCTCCATCTCCTTTTTATTGTTTTTGGTCTTTTTGAGACAGGGTCTCCCTGTAGCCTGAGCTGTCCTGGCACTATGTAGACCAGGCTGGCCTTGAACGCACAGAGATCCGCCTGCCTCTGCCTCCCAAGTGCTGGGACTACAGGCATGCAAAACCACGCACAGCTCCCCCATCTCCTTTTTAAGTTGAGTATGTGGTATGAGACAAGAGCAGGCCCTGTGAATCATGGACACAAGGGGTCCAAAAGCACTCACTGCTTCCCTGTTGTGAACTCACTCCTGAACACCAGTAACCACATCTCACCAATCACTCTACCTATGTTGGGGCAGGTTTACCATGAGGGTGCCCATGGTCCAGAGAAGCACCATCAGGTTAGGTCATTTCCTTGTCACATCCTTCCATGGCCTAGTCCTTTGTTTTGTATGGTTCGTATACGCATTTCAGAACCTGCCATTGGTATGCTCTGCATGAGTGCTAGGGTTAGGGCTCACAGTACAAAGTCCTGCCTCTTCAAGTCAATGTTTAAAATACACAGATATGAATGTTAAATAGCATCTACATTACAAAAACCACACAAACTCATAAAAAGATCAAACTAGGGAAATGACTGGAGTTAAGGTCTAGCAAGAAGCTAGTGGTGCCTAAGCAGAAGGGAAGGGGGTCTGAGAAGAGCAAGGCCTTGGAGGGTCCCACATGTGAGACACTGCACAGGGAATAGGCATTATGACAGGAACTGAGAAGCACAAGGACTAGAAAATAGTGTCCACAGTGAGTTCAACGTCTGAAGTGACCAGGAAGAAACTTTGCCGCCAGCTGAATAAAGCTTTTCAGTGTGGGTCTGAAGAACTGCAGCTCTGCTCCAAATCCTGGCATGTTCTTCACAGGCTGCGAAGTGAAAGATCTTGTTTTACAACCAAAGCCACTTGTGAACTTGTGACTAAATAATGAGTGAACTAGGTATTCAAGAAGGCACTTTTTTTTGAGTCAGACCAAGAAATAACTGACATCACTTTTCCCAAAAGATTCTTCAACTGCCTCAGATCCAATATAAAGGAATTTTAAGCATCATTTTATTTTATTTATTATTTTTATTTTATATGTATGCATGTATTGCATGCATGTATGTAAGTGCACCCATGTCATGCAATGCCCATGGAGGACAGAAGACGTTGGATCCCCTGGAACTGGAATTACAGACAGTTGTTAGCTGCCATGTGGGTGCTGGGATTTGAACCTGGGTCTTCTGCCAGAACAGTCAGTGTTCTTAACTGCTGAGCCATCTCTCCAGCCCTTAAGCATCATTTTAACAACAGAAAAAGCAAAAAAGCCTACATATATGGGTTCATTTCTTTTTGGACATTCCTTTGAAGTACTAAAAGTAAAGTACAGGGGCTGGAGAGATGGCCCAGTGGTTGAGAGATGGCTCAGTGGTTAAAAGCACTGACTGTTCCTGCAGAGGACCTGGGTTCTGTTCCTAGCACCCACATGGCCGTTAACAACTACCCAGAACTCCAGTTCCAGGGGAATCTGACATCTCTTCTGACCTCCAAGGGCACTGCACAACACGGGTGTACTTACATACATACATGCAGGCAATATACACATACACATACAATTAAAAAAAAAAATGGAAATCGGGCATGGTGACGCACACCTTTAATCCTGCACTCGGAGGCAGAGGTAGGTGGATCTCTGTGAGTTCGAGGCCAGCCTGGTCTACATAGCAAGTTCCAGACCAGCTGGGGCTACAAGGTGACCCTGTCTCAAAAAGATCAAAATAAATAAATAAATAAATAAATAGATAGATAGATAAATAATAAATAAAAGTGAAGTATAAAGCCAGGCACTGTGCCATAGGCCTGAAGTCTCAGCTACTCAGGAGGCTGAGTCAGAACTGACTGTATCCAGAATTTTGAGACCAGTCTCCAACACTCAACATCTCAAAATAATGTGAGGTAGGAGACACAGAGGCATGTTAAGTACACGCCACACACTCATAGAATACAAGCAGATCCCCAAAAGCAATTGAGAGGAAAGGGTAGAACTGACCAGCACTTCAGGGTGATCGCACCAGGCTCCAGCATGTAAGGCTGGTACAGTCTCCACATGAAACAGTCCCCATTTTAAGCTGCTTATACTCCTCCAATTACAACACCCCAAAACAACCTGACCTCACAGTCACCTGACTCATCTTGAGAAGGTGTGTGTGGGGGGGGCTAGCTCAGCAGTTAAGAGTACTGGATACTCTTGCAGAGGACCCAGGTTTGGTTCCCAGCACCCACGTGGCGGCTAAAAATTGTCCCATCACTCCAGTTCCATGGGATCTGATGCCCTCTTTTGGCCTCCATGGGCATCGCATGCACAAGTATTCTTACATGTAGGCAAAACTTATATACATAAAATAAAAATAGCCAGGCCTGGTGGCGCATGCCTTTAATCCCAGCACTCAGGAGGCAGAGGCAGGCAGATCTCTGTGAGTTCAAGGCCAGCCTGGTCTACATAGTGAGTTCCAGGACAGCTGGGGCTACAGGGAGACCCTATCTCAAAAAGACCAAAAAAAAAAAAACCACCAAAAAATAAAAAACAAATAATACATAAGATTAAAAGTGGGGCTGAAGAGATGGCTCAGCAGTTACGAACGCTGGTTGTTCTTGCAGAAGACTCGGGTTCGAATCCTAGCACCCACATGGCAGCTAACAACTGTCTGTAATTAACTCCAGTCCCAGGGAATCCCACAGCCTCTTCTGACTTCAGAGGGCATTGCACAACGTGGGTGCACTTACCTACATGCAGGCAATACACGCACACACACAAAGTAAAAATAATAAAATTTTTTAAAAAAGATTAAAAGTGAGAATGCTGAGGGTATGATTACAGGTGCCAGCTCCCCATATGGCCAGTCATCCCATTAGGAAATTAAATGTCTGGGGGCCTGCTGATCTCCCTTCCTCCAACTTTCTGAACTACTACTTCTAAGTACCCAATTTAAAAATAAATTGAAATGCAGTTTTTTTCCCAAAAAAGCTCTTCCCAAGTGGGAAAAAGGCTAATTAGCAACAGAAGCTTTGCTTTCTCTGAAGCTTCTGATGGGTACAACAGCCCATCTTGTATGGTGACAATCTGCTTTTTACATAAAAGCAGTGAATGCTATAAAAATACTCCTGACAAGGCGGCCGGGCGTGGTGGCGCATGCCTTTTATCCCAGCTTATCCCATCCCCTTGTAAGAGGTTTTGGGTAATGTGACATAAGACCAGGGAGGAACTCCTGGCACCCCAAGTGGCCTGTGTTCAAACCTTGTGTCAGGTACTACCAGTCACTTGATGGCATAACTCTGGTGGCTGAGGCTTGGTCTCATTTGGAGTCCCTCTGTCCCAGAGTGGCCCAGGACAAGTGTTCACTATGACACTGGCATCTCAGTCTCTCACAAATCAAGGACCTGTGGATGACTCTATTTCTCCCACTCCCTGGGATTCTCAGGCTCCTGTGTTCTTCCATCCTATGTTTTGACTGTACTCATCAATCATGATCAGTCTTCTGGGCTCACACCCTGGCATTGCTCTCTTCGCCTTTATTAGGTATGGTATCTTAAGTTTGTGAAGACAGGGGCCAGGAGACAGCTCACTAGGAAAGTGTCTGCCTGCAAATGAAGACATGAGTTCAGACCCCCAGGCCCCACATGAAAGCTGGGCATAGTGGCACACACCTGTGATCCTGGCACTGGGAAGGTGGAGACAAGAGCACTTGGCATACTGGTCAGTCAGTCTAGCCAATCAGTGAGCTCCAGATTCAGTGATGGACACAGTCTCAAAAAATAAGGTGGAACACAATAGTGGAAAGCACCTCTGTCCTCCATATACCCCTACACGCACATGTGCCTACACACACCACAAAGACACACTCACCCACACACAGAGTTGTAAAGATTAACTTGAATGGCTTTGAGAAAGTTCCTGACAGAGGCACTCACCAGACCAACACTCCTGAGCCTGTTTCTCCCACCCTAGGCCTTAGCCATACAGAGTCTGGGCTACTTCCCAAGTACACATTGCTTGGCTATCTCGGAAAGCTGACAGTTCAGTAATCCATTCAAATTTCTCTTTTTTGGACAGGGTCTCATATAGCCCAGGCTGGTCTTAATTTTCAGCTCTCTGGAGTCAACAACGACAATGAACTTCTGATTCTAATGCCTCCACATCCCAAGTGCTGGGATTATAGGCATACACCACTGCACATACAGTTATTTTTAATGGGGTGCTAAGGATTAAACCTAGGACATCATGCATGGTAAACAAGCATTCTGAGCTTTAGCCCTAGCCCCCCTCCACCTTTTTCTTTTCTTGAGGTGCTAGGGATTGACCCTATAGCCTTGAGCATGCTACTGGAGTACTTACCTCTGAGTTACATCCTTAGGCCATTTTGAGTTTCTATAATTGAAAATACAGCTTCCAGGGCTGAGAGTGTAGTCTAGGGTAGTTGGGACTATAGGTGCAAACTACAAGCCTAACTAATAAAAGATTTTAAATTGCCTGGCGTGGTGGTGCACACCATTAGTTCTAGCACTCATGAGGCAGAGGCAGGCAGATCTCTGCGTTCGAGGCCAGCCTGGTTTCCACAGTGAATCCAGGCCAGCTGTGGCTACAGGGAGATCCTTTCTAAAAAAGACCCCCTCCCCCCCAAAAAGATGAAATCTTTCTTCCCCAAAAAACATTAAAAAAATTTTTTTTTTTAAAGGACAAAAGGGGACTGGAAAGATGCTCAGTGATTAAGAGCGTTGGCCGCTCTTGGGAAGAACCCAAGTTCAGTTCCCAGCACCCACATGGCGGCTAATATCTGTAATTCCAGTTTCAGGGGATCTGATACTCTATTCTGGCCTCCACAGGCACTGCATGCACATGGTGTACTTATATACAAAAGCAGGCAAAACACTACACATCCAATTTAAAAAAAAAAAAGGCAAAAAGGCCGGGCAGCAGTCCAGTTTCCTAAGCCTGCTGCCCTCTAGAGGCAAACCCAATAAACTGCCTTTTCTATTTTTTGTTGTTTTTGTTTTTAGCTGTAATTTTAATTATCTGATATAGATGTCTACAGAGTTCAAAAATCTAAAAACGCAAAAGGCAGTAAAGTAAAATTTACCCATTAGAGGCCCAATTTGGCACCTGAGGCAAGCAGTTATCAGTTTTCCATAAATCCTTCTAAATAGATTTTTTTGCATATGCAAGCAAAATGAACATTTTTTTCCTTTTCTAAAGCGTGAAATTTGAGTTTGTTGAAAAGACACGCAGAGTATATGATATAAAAATGAAAGGTAGAGCTATTCGCACTAAGTGCCCAGCAGAGACCTAATTATTCATAGCATGCATGTTCCGTATGCAATTAGTATAGGATCCAAAATGTAGTGTACTATTCCCTTTGTCTCATGTCTTCTTTTTACTTAACAATATATTGATACATCTCGGAAAGATAGATACATCCTGACTAATCCATCCAGGAAACAACTGGGTTGTTTCCACTGTTTGATTATTATGAATAGAGGTACAATGAATATTCTTATTCATATGACAGCTTACACATATGGGAAACTAGAATTACTAGGTAATTTATAAATATTGCCAAACTATCCAGCACAGAGGCAGAACCACTTTATAGTCCCACTAGCAAGGCTTCCCAAGCCGTCGCCATCAAAGGCTGCCATCTCCACACTGCAGGGGCCGCTCTGAGTCTACTCTCCTTTGTCAAAGCTTCCTAGGGCTTATGATTTGATTTTAGCTGTTTTGGGTTGTTAAATTTTGAAGCTGGCTATTTTACAAAAAAAAGAGGTTTGTTTCGGCTTCTATTTTCAGCGGCTGCAAAGTCCAAGCTGACACTATGTACCTGGAAAGGCTTCCTGTAGTGTCTGAGCATGGTGGCTGGCATCATGTGGTGGGAGCATGCGCAGTGTGCAGAAGAGATTGTAGAAGGAGAGCGGAAACAGGAGAGCCCAGACCTTTTCTGTTTTGTTTTTTTGAGACAGTCTCACTATGCAGCCTTGGCTGGCCTTGAACTCACAGAGATATGCCTGATATTAAGGGCATGTGCTACCACGCCCAGCTCTGTTTTGGTGAAACAAAGGGAGGAGGGGGAAGGAAAGAAAGCAAACTAGGCAGCTAATAGTTTAAATACAAACTTTTCAGGAATGCACCCTGGAAAAATGTGTAAGAATGTAAAACATGCCTACTATTTGGCACAGCAATCTCACCTCTAGGAATTTACACCAGAAGAGTAACCAAAACCTGTGCAAAGATATTTACATGACACAAGAATGTTGGCACTGAAGAAAAAAATCATCCAGTGTCCACGTATGGGAGACTGAGAAAATGCATAGTTGTACAGAATCCCTTTGGATTACTAACAGTTTTGTAACCACCCTCGTTATTCAATATGAATTAATGTATTTCAATTCAATGTATGAAAATGAAAAAGAGGGGACTGGAGAGGTGGCTCAGCAGTTAAGAGCACTGGCTGCTCTTGAAGAGGACCCAGGTTTGATTCCCAGCACCCATACAGTAGCTAACTGTCCGTGACTCCAGTTCCAGGGGAGCCAACGCCCTCTTCTGACCTCTACAGACATTGCATGACATGGGTGCACTTACACACATGCAGGCAATACACTTATACACATAAAATAAAAATAACAAATTTTAATCTCTGTGAGTTCAAGGCCAGCCTGGTCTACATAGTGAGTTCCAGGCCAGCAGGGGCTACTGGGAGACCCTGTCTCAAAAAGACCAAAATAATAATATTTTTTTTAAATAAATGGAAAAAAAAAGAGCACAGCATGGTGGCTTACACTTGCAATCTGAGAAAGGAGGCTGGGGCAGGAGGACTGTCAAAACTTCAAGGCCACCCTAGCTATAGTGTGAGATGAGACCCTGTCTTAAAAAAAAGGGGGGTGCCCTGAGGGATGGCTTGGTTAGTAAAGCACTTGCCATGTAAACATGAGGACCTAAGTTTGGTTTCTAGCACTCATGAGAGAGCCCTGTCACAAAGGAGATACAGTACTCCTAAGGGTGACAACCAAAGTTGTCCTCCAACCGCTACAGGCACGGATATATACAAGCATTGGAGAAAAAAAAAAAAACAGAAAGAATGAAAAAAATGGGGCTGGAACGATGGCTCAGTGGTTAAGTGCTTTTACTGCTCCTGAAGAGAAACCCAGGTTCAGTGCCTAGCACCCACATGAAGTTCACAACCATCTGTTTAATTCCAGTTCCAGAGGATCCATTGCCCTCTTATGGCATCTATGGGTACCAGACACACATCCAGTACACATTACATACATGCAAGAAAACACTCATACACAGAAAAATATTTTTAAATTAAAAAACAATTTAAACATTCTTTGTAGGGCTCTACCCTACTTTGTCACAGAGTAGAAGAGCTTTTAGAATCATGATCAGCAAGTCTTGTTATGAAGTAAAGACATTAATCTTTGCTTTCTTTGGGAAAATTTTTCCAGGGGTATGAACTTTGCATTCTTTTGCTTAAATGTAATACTTCTAGTGCCACACTTAACAGATTAATGAAGACCCAACACAATATAATTCTACCATGTGAATAAAAACTACCTTCAGGGGCTAGAGAGATGACTCAACAGTTAAAGTGAGTTCTTAACTTGCAGAACAGGAGTTCAGGTCACAGGACCCACATGGGGTAGCTCAAAATCACCTGTAACTCCAGCTCCAGGAGATCTAGCACCCTCTTTTGGTCTCCTGGGGTACCAGCACTCACATGCACATACCAGACAGAAACTTTGTTTTTTTAATCCTTTTAAAAAACAAAAAAACCCACAACACTCAGGAGGAAGAGGCAGGCTGATCTCTGCGACTTCAAGGTCAGCCTGGTCTACATAGTGAGTTCCAGGTCAGCCTAGGATACAGGGAGACCCTGTCTCAAAAAGCTTAAAAACAAAAACAAAAAACCTTCACATTGATTTGTTAAATTCAAGCATGCCACCATCTGCAAAAAAAGAAAACAAAACACTGAGTGAATAGTTTGGTCTGTGTGGCAAGCAGAATAACTGAATTTAGAATTAACAGATGGTAGCCAACTAGCACTTCTGCCTGCTGGGAAAACAAGAGGGAGTACCTAGTGTGGTGGTAAGCACCCATTAGAAATCTCAGCAATGAGGGGCTGGACAGATGGCTCAGCGGTTAAGAGCACTAACTGCTCTTGCAGAGGAACAGGGTTCGATTCCCAGCACCCACATGGTGGCTACGAACAGTCCTTAACTCCAGTTCCCAGGGGAATCTGAAGCGGCATTGCACTCACATACATGCAGGCAATACCCTCATACACACAAAATAAAAATAGTAAAATATTTTTTAAAAAACGAAATCTCAGCAATGAAAACGCAGTAGAGTGAGTTTAAAGCCAGCCTGGGCTACACAGGGAAACCTGTCTCAAAAAAACAAAACAAAGCACCACTGAGGTGAATGATATGTCTCATTTCCCAAGGAAGTCAGTTAAAGGTGCACTATAATAGGATTGTTGGGGCTGGAGAGAGGGCTACAGCAGTTAAGAGCACTGACTGCTCTAGCAGACCTGGTTTGGATTCCCAGCACCCACATGGAGGCTAACAACCAAGGTTAACTCCAGTCCCAGGGGATCCAACAGCCTCTTCTGACCTCCTAGGGCATTGCACGCATACACATACAGTTAAAAATAAATAAATAAATAAAGAAAGAAAGAAAGAAAGAAAGAAATAGTGCTCACTTCGGCAGCACATGTACTAAAACTGGAACGACACAGAGACGATTAGCATGGCCCCTGAGCAAGGATGACACGCAAATTCGTGAAGCCATTGCATATTTTTTACTGCTAGCTCAGTGTGACCTCGGAACTCAGGAGCAGGGTTGTGCCTTCTTTTAGTTCTCCACAGCACCAGGCCCCATGCCTCATACATCAGGCATCCAGACCAGTTTCTGGAAGCAAAGACTAAATTAATGAATGTCTTCCACATATATCATAGTTTATATATGTAGCTTACTCAAGCTAGTGTGTTTCTGATTTCTGTATAGCTCTTTATACAGTAAACTTTGATAGTTTAACATTGTTAATAAACAACCTTCACATTCAGAACATAAAATTAAGATGCATACTATATTCAAAGTTGTCAGCTTAACATACAATGAAACTGAATAAAATGTATGTTTTCAAGTAATACATAAATGCTACCAGAAACGAATAGTGTAGACTTGGTATTTTTCAGTTTTTGCATTTGAATTGGTGATGGTATATTAAACATCCGTTATATAAAAATAAATAAAAAATTAAAGTTCACTAGTTAACTTCGGGAGAAAAAGACGTTTCTATTGTACTATCAAAGATGAAATTTATAGCCGGGCGTGGTGGCACACGCCTTTAATCCCAGTGCTTGGGAGGCAGAGGCAGGAGGACCTCTGTGGGTTCGAGGCCAGTCTGGTCTACATAGCGAGTTCCAGGTCAGCTGGGGCTACAGGGAGACCGTCTCAAAAAAGACCAAAAAAAAAAAAAAAAAAAAAAAAAAAGATAAAATTTATACATTTTAACTGTAATGCAAGGAGTGAGTTTCTCATTTTGAGGAGAAAAATACTACCAGGGAGGAATGACTTACTGTACATAGCTGTGTCCCAAAGAAATGTGAACCAATCGAATCGAGTGTTCCAGAAATTACCCACTGGAAGTCTTGGGTAGGGGGTGTGGCTTGTACAAGAGACTTGCCAACAGAGTCAGCAAACACAATCCTGACGTCAACAAGTCGGGTCACTGCTGTTACTTCCAGACTCGTTCCATCTTGATAGGACGTGGTGAGAGCCTTCCAGTGAATGTGGCATGACGTCACACACGGGAAAGACAACCTCCGATCACGGCTCCCACCCTGGCCCATGACACTGACCAGAACCTAGAGGCCGCCAGCTCAGACTAAGCATAAGGGCAGACCGCGAATAGCACCCCGCCTCCTGGATCTACTGAGGTTCCTGGGACCACGAGCGTCTCGGTTCCGAAACCGATCTCGCCGTGACACTGTCCCCACTTGAGGGCGCCGCACGCTCGGATCCCCAGCCACGGGGTCCAAGAGCACGTGACCGGGCGTGGCCCCACTCACCGCCCAGCCAGAGCAGGGTGGGAGTCTGGAGTGGAACCTGGGGGCGGGAAGCAGGGAGGGCGGGGGCGCGCGGGCCGGGGCGCAGCTCCCACTACCTGAGGATGTTGTGCGCTTCCATGCTCCGATTCTGGTTACTCGAGCACACCACCGCCACCCGCAACGGCGACGACGGCATGGTGCCGGCCGCACTACCGCCGCACTGGCTCCCGACCTACCACCCGGAAGCGAGCTTCCGCGAGAGCAAGATGGCGATGACCGGAAATGGGCGACGCGGAAGTGGCGGCGACGTAACTCGTGGGGACGCGGGCGCTGCCTCACGCTGCCCGTGGTCCGACCGGCCGGCACAGTGCAGTTGGCGCAGGCGGGCGAGCGGCGGCCCGACGCGGCATCTGCTGAGAACACCACCCTACGGGCGTCCCGAGCAGCCGCTGGGCCGCCTGTCTGCGTCTGACGTCACGTCATCCGCGCCACGACAGCGTCTGAGACGTCATAACGTCCCGTGGCCGTCGCTTGGAATGACGCTCTAAGCGCTGCGGTGTGTGGGAAAAGTGCGTGGCGAAGGTCCGCTGAGACTTAAAAAAAAATTTTTTTTTTATATTTTATTGTTTGTATTTTGTGTGTATGAGTGTTTTTATCTGCTTGTGTGTAAGTGCACCGGTGTCGCGCAGTGTCCGTGAAGGACAGAAGAGTGTGTTGGATCCCCTGGAACCGGAGTTACAGTTAGCTACCGTGTGGGTACTGGGAACCGAACCCCGGTCCTCTACAACAGCAGCCAGGGCTCTTAACCGCTGAGCCATCTCTTCATCCTCCCCTGAGATTTTTTTTTTTTTTTTTTTTTTTATCGGTTCCCTGAAGTAGGTGCGGATACGCTGCTCTCTCCGGTTACCTCCTCTTCCTACTTGGTCTTGCCTCCCTAGTAAGAGCGCCAGTCCCCAGACGCACCTGTGATCCTGTTCGCCTCCCATCTTGCTAACGAACCCTCCATCTCAGACCTTTAAAATGTAAAGTGAGTTAAAACTATAGATGAGGGGCAGGCATTACACTACACGTGGTGCATGCAGGCAAAACACTCATAGGAATAAAATAAAAATAAGACTTTAAAAATAGGTGAGAAAGCTGGCTCCTCTTGACCAACTAATCGGGAGACTGAGGCAGGAGGATCGCTTCCTTGGTTACCTAGTGAGAACCCCATCTCAAAAAAAGTCGAAATAAGGACTGGAGAGATGACTCAGCAGTTAAGAGTACTGACTGCTCTTTTCAGAGGACCCGGGTTCGATTCCCAGCACCCACATGGCGGCTACGAACCGTCCTTAACTTCAGTTCTAGGGGAATCCGAAGCCCTCTTCTGACCTCCGGAGCATTGCATAACACTGGTGCACTCACATACATGCAGACAATACACTCATACACATAAAATAAAAATAATAAAACTTAAAAAAAAAAAAGGTAGAAATAAGGCCAGGACCTTTTTACTACTAAGCTTGCCAGATTTTCTGAGTTCTAAGTCAAAAAGCGTAAGTTTTTTTGTTTTTTTTTGGTTTTTTTTTCCTCTTTTCGTCTTTTCTTGGTACTGGCCAAAATTTAAGCATGTCTGCTATGATACTCTGGACATTCTCACCCCTTTTCTACAGCTGATTGCAGACCTCCTTTTGGCCCTAACCAAAAAGGCATGACTTCATCTCTGCTCCCCGAAGCTCCCAAGGTTTACAGCTTGCCTGCCCTATTGTTTTTTACTCTTGAACACTAATAAAGTAATCAAGAAGGGAAGAAGAAAGGAAAGGGTGGGGGCTGTGGGAAGTGAATTGAATGGGTTGTTTGGAGATTTCTGAGACCTCGCTTGAGGTTTAGGGTGTAAGAAAATAGTCAGATGCATGGCACACACCTTTAATCCCAGTACTCGGGGAGGTAGAGGCAGGCACATCTGTCTGGGTTTGAGGCCAATCTGGACTGCATAACATATTCCGTGCCAGCCAGGGCTACACAATGAGACTGTCTTTGTTTAAAAATGTCAGAAAAGGGACTGGAAAGATGGCTCAGCGGTTAAGAACACTGACTGATCTTGCAGAAGACCCAGGTTCAAATCCCAGCACCCACATGGCAGCTAACAACTGTCCGTAACTCCAGTTCCAGAGGACCCGACAGCCTCTTCTGTCTGACCTCTGTGAGCATTGCACTACACGGGTGCACTTACCTATGTGCAGGTAATGCACGAATACACATAAAATTTTTTTTAAATGTCAGAGGAGCCAGGTGTGGTGGCCCACGCCTTTAATTCCAGCTCTGCTGAGGCAGAGGCAGGCAGTTCTCTGTGAGTTCCAGACCACCTGGGGCTACAGGGAGACCCTGTCTGGAGAAAAAAAAAAAGGCCTCACCGGTGATCTTCTCCAGAGAACCGGAATTCGATTCACAACATTCCTGTCAGGCAGCTCACAGCCACCTACAATTCCAGGGGATCCATTACCCTCTCCTGGACTCCACATGGCATTAATTCACGCACACATAAAATAAATCTTAAAAAGATATCATTTTCCGTATGACATGCATTTAGATCTCATCAAATAATCACCTTCCCAAGCTGGCACCTAGTACCTACTTGTCTAAGCATTCTTAGCCAATTCTAGGGTTGAAAAATTACAGGCTACGTGAAAAGGAGGAAATCTCCAGCCCCAGAATATACCTTAGCTAAGGCTTTTCATTCTGAACCAATAAGAAGGGGAATCTGGGGAGAGGACAGTACTAGGTACCTGTTAGATTGTACCTCCCTAAAGAACTCAGCCAACGAGGACTGAAGTGGGGAGGTGGAGAAATGGAATTAGAAATAGAAAACACTGGTTCTCAGCCAATCAGGCTTACCAACGAGTTTTGCCTTTTCTCTAGGCTGAAGCCAACTTTGCAAGGTCAAATTTCCTTCACTTTAACTACTCGGAGTCGCCAGTAGTCTTAGGAAGTAAGGATCATTGTTTCTCACGAGGGTCTTCGGGGATGCAGCTTGGAGAGGGCTGTGAATTGGTGTGATGCCAGGAATGGCAACCAACTGCCATGGGACAGTGTAAGATGTGGAAGAAGAACAGTGAATGCAGGCAGCCAGGGAGAACACTGAGCAGTGTGGATGGAAAGTGTGATTCGTTCTCCAAAAGAAACGAGATAGTTTATTTTATGAGCCACATATGAATGACCAGTCTGAGAGCACGGAGTCAGGTCGCTCTGACAGACACATTCCACTGTGAAAGGGTTGGCACGAACTTTTATAGCCCTATAACAAAGTCATAAATAAGTGCATTTACCAAATAAATTGTTGGGGACATCAGATAAAGTGGGTTAAAACAAAGCAGGAAAGTCAAGCCAGGCATGGTAGCACATGCTATTAATCCCAGCACTTGGGAGGCAGAGGTAGGCGGATCTCTGTGAGTTCAAAGCCAGCCTGGTCCACGTAGTGAGTTCCAGGACAGCTGGGGCTACAGGGAGACCCTGTCTCAAAAAGACAAAAAAAAATGAAAATCGATAGGTTTCAGGTTTTTTGTTTTTTTTTTTTCTCCCTGTAGTCCCAGCTATCCTGCAACTCACTATGTAGACCAGGCTGGCCTTAAACTCACAAAGATCCGCCTGTCTCTGCCTCCCAAGTGCTGGGATTAAAGACGTGCGCCACCACGCCTGGCTATATTTCCTTTTTAAAAAGGATTTTATTTATTTTTATTTTATGTGTATGAGTATATTGCCTGCATGTATGTGAGTGCACCCATGTCGTGCAATGTTGCGGAGGTCAGTAGGGGACTTTGGAGTCTCCTGGAATTGGAGTTAAGAACAGTTTGTACAGCCTTGTGGGTGCTGGGACTTGAACCCGGGTCCTCTGCAAAAGCAGTCAGTGCTCTTAACCCCTGAGCCATCTCTCCAGCCCCGTGATGAAGATATATTTTCATTTGCAGTCACAACAAATAACAGAGCTGTTTCCATATTGGACATGAAACCCCTCCATGGCTTCCCCAATGTGCTCAGAATACATTATCCTGAGTTCCAAGGCACCAATCTCTCCCATCTCAGATTTCTCTATTAGATATAGACCAGGCTGGCTTCAATCTCATAGACATCTGCTTGCCTCTGCCTCCCAAGTGCTGGGATTAAAGACATGCACCACCACATCTGGCTGTATAGTCTGCATTTTTTTTTTTAGAATTACATATAAACAGAATCATATGTCTGGTGTTTGGGAGGGAGGAGTTTGATTTCTGTCACTCAGCATAATTATTGGGGTTTATCTTTGAATATTTCCTTTTCTTAGACAGGGTCTCCTGTGTCCCAGACTAGCCTTGAATTTGATATATGGCTAAGAATGACTTTGAACTCCTGGTTCTCTCGCTTCCATCTCCTGAGTACTAGGACCACAAGATTGTGCCACTGTACCTAGCCCTTATTTCCAATCTTGCATTTTCAATAGCTGGCTCATCTTTATGGCCAAGTTGCTTTCCATTGTCTAGACATGCTATAATCCATTCATTCACTTGCAGATGAGCATTTGAGCTGTTTCCAGTTTGGGGCTATTACAGATATTTCTGTTGTGAGCATGTCTGTGGACTGTTGTGAAAACACAGACTTTCATTATTCATGAGTTAGTATGTAGGAGTAGAAAAGGGGTTTTTCGAATTTTTCAATATTTTATTTGCTATTTTTATTTTATGTGTGTGAGTGTATTGCCTGCATGTATGTAAGTACATCCATATTGTGCAATGCCCAAGGAAGTCAGAAGAGGGTGTCAGATCCCCTGGAACTCGAGTTACAGATGGTTGTCAGCTACCATGTGGGTGCTGGGAACTCGGAACCTGGATCTTCTGTAAGAGCAGCCAGTGGTGTTAGCCACAGAGCCATCTATCCAGTTCCTGTTTTGAGTTTTTGACAGGCCTTACTACTTAGCTCAGACTAGCTTCAAACTTGCAATCCTTCTGCCTCAGCCTGCTGAGTGCTAAGATTATAGGAAAATGCTGCCATGCCTGTCAAAAGATATAAATTTAAAACAAAATGTTTACACTAATTTTGTGTGTGTGTGTGTGTGTGTGTGTGTGTGTGTGTGTGTACTCACTCGTGGAAATCTAAGGACAACTTTTGGGACTCAGAGCTCTTCCTCCACCATGTGAATCCCAGGGATGGAAACTGTTCATTAGGCTTGGTGGCAAGTACCTTTACCTGCTGAGCTATCCCACCAGGCCATGTTTTGGTTTTTGAGATAGGGTCTCATGTGGCTAAGGCTGACCTTGAACTCCCTAGTCATCCTGCCTCACCTCCCAAATGATGGAATGACAGGTTTGCACCACTACACTTGGCTTAACATTTTTAGGAGGTACAGTTTATCAACTTGTTTATTTATTTATTTTATGAGTGTATTGCCTGAGTGTAGGTAGGTGCACCTACATCCTGTAATGCCCTAGGAAGTCAGAAAAGGGTGTCAGATCCCCTGGAACTGGAGTTTCCAATAGTTGTTGGCTACCATGTGGGTGCTGGGAATTGGGACCTCTGTGAGAGTAGCTGTGGGGACCTAAAGGCCCCACTTTGCATAGGTCCAAAAGGAAGTTACTGGGGGCGTGGCCTGGCTTGCTTTGAAAGTCTGAGGAATACTTCCGCACTGCTGAGGGGTGCATGATCAGCGCGTGACCATCCTTAAGATACACCCTGGGGGGGGGGGAGTTCCAGGTGCCTTTATAAGCCCTGGAACACTTGCAATAAATGAGTCTCTGCTTGACTAGATTCCCCATTGCGTCTGAGTGTCCCCGGTACTGGGGCGGCGTGGGCTGGCGAACGGCGTGCTTACTCATCCCCAATCATCACTGCCAGGGGGTCGCTGGTTCGAACCCCCAGCAAGCAGCCAGTGCTCTTAACTGCTGAGCTATCTCTCCAGTCCCTCAACTTGTTTTTTCTAGATCATGTTAATAGTATCCAAAAGGAAAAAGATGTTGAGTGGGACTAATGATAACTTGTCACTGTAGGGTAGACCAGTGAAGCTGAAGATACACCTAGAAACCGTGAAATAAGGCTGCAGATTCAGCTGTTGGTAGTACTTACGTAGCACACACAAAAACTTGGATTTGATCCCCCATACTGCATTAGGCCAAGCATTGTGGTGCGTGTCTGTAATCCCAGCACTGGGTGGGTCAAGGCAGGAGGAGCAGAAGTTCCAGCTCATCCTTGACTACATAGTGAGTTGAAGCCAGCCAAGGCTACATGAGACTGCCTTAAGAAAAAGGGGGGCTTCTGGAAAGATGGCTCAGTGGTTAAGAGTATTGGCTGCTCTTGCAGAGGGCCTGGATTCAGTTCCCAGCACCCATATGGTGGCTAACAGCCATCTGTAACTCCAGTTCGAAGGGATTCAACACTCTCTTCTGACCTCTGAGGGCATTTCGTACACATGGTGCACTTGCATACATGCATGCAAAACACTCATACACATTACATAAAAATAAGTAAAAGTAAAAAAGGGGGAAGAACAGGAGGAGCAGGAGGAGCAGGAGGAGGAGGAGGAGCAGGAGGAGGAGCAGGAGCAGGAGCAGAAGGAGGAGGAGCAGGGGAAAAAGGGGGAAGAACAGGAGGAGCAGGAGGAGCAGGAGGAGGAGCAGGAGCAGGAGCAGAAGGAGGAGGAGCAGGAGCAGGAGGAGCAGGAGGAGGAGGAGGAGGAGGAGGAGGAGGACCACCACCACCACCACCACCACCACCAGGAGTATAAGGACCAGGACTGCAAAATGAAGGCAGGCAAATACCTGTAATATGCACACTCAGGAGGCTGAGACTAGAGGATTGTGAGTTTGAAACCAACCTGAGCTATATAGCAGGATCAAAAGAATTAGAAGTGTTGTAACACACACCTTTAATCCTGAGAGCACTTGGGAGGCAGAGACAGGTGGATCTAAGAGTTCAAGGTCAGCCTGGTATACATAATGAATTCCAGGCTAGCCAGGGCTACACAGTGAGACCCTATCTCAAATAAATAGAAAAATTTAGTGCTTGGTGACTAGTAAGTGGACTTATTCTTCTCCATGGAGTTGGTCTGTAAGTTGGGTTATGCCCCCCACCCCCTAGTTTATATATATGAATGATGACTTTGAATTTATCCTCCTGCCTCCAAGTCATGAGTGTTAACCACAATGCCTGCCTTATGTGGTTCTGGGGATTTAGCCCAGGGACTTCTACTAATTAGGTAAGTGTGTACTTAGATACTTAACAACTGTGCTAGATTTGGGTTTTTTATTTTTTGAGATGAGGGTCACACTATGTAGCCCTGGCTGGCCTGGAACTCACTAAGGAACTCACAGAGATCCATCTCCCTCTGAGTTCTGAGATTAAAGGTGTGTGCCACCATGCACAGCTACAGTTGGGACTTTTACTTATTTCAATAATAAATGAGAAAACTAAGGCCCCAGAAGGTTGCATGACTTTCCACTCTTTTCCAGGACTGAACCCAGGGCTGTGTCTGTAAGTCAGTCATCCTGCCACTGAGCTGCACCTCAGTCCAGCTGTATGGTTCTTTTTCTTAATATTTATTATTTTTATTTTATGTGTATGAGTGTATTGCCTGCATGTATGTGAGTGCACCCGTCATACAGTGCTGCGGAGGTCTCCAGCACCTGTACGGTTCTTTTATAAGGCAGAAAGAACCAAAACTCCAGGTGGAAACAATATAAAACTTAAGAACTGGGGCTGGAGAGATGGCTCAGCGGTTAAGAGCACTGACTGCTCTTGCAGAGGACCCGGGTTCGATTCCCAGCACCCACATGGCGGCCATGAACCATCCTTAACTCCAGTTCCAGGGGAATCCGAAGCTCTCTTCTGACCTCCACAGCATTGCACGACACAGGTGCACTCACATACATGCAGGCGATACACTCACACACATAAAATAAAAATACTAAAGAAAATATTTAAAAATAAAGAACTTTATACATCAGGGAGAAAGATGAGGTCAGAGTAAGCTTTCAGAATATCACCTCCTGGGAAGAGGGAGGTGGTTACAAAAAGAGTAACCCATCTACCCTCCCATCTCCACCTTGACCTTATGAGCCTGCAATCAGAGGAGCAGTCAGAGATGGTCTCCATGATCCATGAGAGACGGAGACAGAAAGAGTTCATTCCAGGAAATGGTGGGTCTGGGGGCATTCTGGCTGAGCCTCAGGAGAGGGACTGTCAGCCTTCCATGTGGACCAGGCTGTCTGTGGGAGGCTGATGGCCCTAGAGGTGACCACCTGGGAAAGGAGTGGTTTGTAGGGATGACCATGAGCTCAGATGCAGGCACCCTTGGTCTGGACTCCTGATTCAGGCCAAGTCTTGTTCAATGTTCCCTGCAGTGGTAGGGATACTCCAGCTCCAGCTCTATAAATTCAGAGTTGGACTCTGGTCTCTGAGAAGTGCCTCAGAGATAACTAATAAGAGAAGCCTGTGGTTTTCTCTAGCAGGAACCCCCATCCATCTGAAGCTGAATCAAGTCCAGGACCTGGGGAAGTCTCATGGACCTTTAGCTGCAAAAGAGGCCATATTGGCCCAGCTCTGGAATCCAACTCTGCCTAAGGAACTAGAAGTTGAACACGGGGGCACTTCAGACAGCTTTGCCAGGACACCCATTCCTGCCCTTTACCGGCTAAAGACACTAGAACACACTTCATAATTAGCATAGTACCCCTAAGGAACTATGCATGGAAGGAGTTGGCTGGACCAGGAAACCCCTCCTGTTCCTGCCTTGGCTGTCTAGCCACTCCGCTGTTCCCCCACCCCTCTGATGAATCTAGGCCCATTAGTACACCCCCACTCCCTCTGGATGAGTCACTCCTCAGAGCTGGCTCACCCCTGCCTGGGTGCTTTTGCTTCCTTCAGCATCACAGGTGCTCTGGAGTATCCCAAGGACATTTCAGGTGGGGAGAATGAGTGGTGATTCAGTACACGTTCACACAGCTCCAGGTTCATTCTCATCCTCCCCTACCATCCAGCTCTAACACCCCATAGGAAGGCCCCATGCTGGGGAGGGGACCCCTCCTGGAGCTGCCTAAATGCTGCTTGTCACAGCTCAAGTGGGTAACCCTGAGCCAGGGCTATTTCTAACCGCAGCCAGTGCCGCCTCCCCACTCCTGCCCAACACAGCTGGCCCAAGAAGAGATGTGTTCCCAAGGTCTGAGGGTGGACAGACAAGGTATAGACATACTGCTTGTACTCCTGCCATAACTGCAAGGTCCATATGCCAGTGAACACTGGGGCTGACTCTGCCCTCCAACCCCACAGGACCAGTGCTTGAGGCCCTTGAAGGAACTGAGTCCACCTTGCCTTCCTTCAGCCCTACCCCTCCCTTCTACATCCCAAATAAACACGCAAGACAGTGGTTTTGGTCTGAGAGTGATGGACATTTAGACGTTGGCAACTGACCAGCGCCTCGCAGGGAGCGGGCAGAGCAAAGACAAAGAGGTAGGGCATGGGTGCTGCCAGCCGGGCCCAGGGTTGGTGTGGTTGCTGGGGTGAGACTGGAGGATTAGCCAGGGTCAAGTCCAGTGGTCAGAGCCTGGGCTCAAGGGCAGCTGGGCAATGCCTTCCTCCTCCCAGTGCCCAATACCACCAGGTGGCTGGGCAACCTCAGCCAGGTGCCTGGGTCTGCCAGAAGGTGGGCAGGGCCAGCCTCTGTCCACGTGGAAGGGTGGGCAGCATCATTGAGGTCAGATCTCAGGCTCTCCACTCTCTAGTGTGAGAAGGGCTGGGGCTAGAACAGCTGGTCACAATGTGGCCACTGAGGTCTCCTGGATTGGTTGAGGCTTGGTACCCAGACCACAGAGAAGGGTCTGGCTAGGCAAGGCGGGCAGCTCACCTTCTGCCTTCAGGATCCGATGCTGTCCTCCCAACCACCTGTCTGCTCCCATCCCCCAACACCCCTGCCCCAAGACCTGATCAAGGCAGTACAAGCAAAAGGAAAAGGTGACTCCCCAGCCTCCCCAGGTGGAGGACACTCACCCCTGGATGCAGCAGCTGGATGCTGGGGCCCAGACTGCTGAGCTACATCATGGCTCTCGGCTTCTCTGACACCCACATAGGAAGACACAACAGGGCCTGTGTACCCTTGCCCCAGGCTCCTGAAAAATCTCGAAGACTGTGTGTCCTCACTGGGACTCTGGCCTGAAGCATGCATAAGCCAGCTAGTCCCAGGGCCACAGACCCCTGTGGACAGCTGAGGGATAGTGGGTGGCTCCTGCAGTGGGCCAGAGATACTAAGGCACAAAGCTAACCTAAGCCCACTGGGGTAAGGTGGGATGGGAACAGGCTCCAGAGGCCACTCCCCACCAACCTGCAAAGCACAAAGTGACCAGGCAATGATCATGGCCAAACTTTGACAACCTGGCACAGGATGGAAGTTCAGGTTGAAGATCCTGGGTGCCAGTAGTGCTTGCTGGAAGAGACCGTATGTTCTGGCCGCCCCCAATAAAGGCCTTGGAGATGGGGGAGACCCCGGGACACGGCTAGCACCCCAGCCCGGCCCATGGGCCAGTCTAGAGCCTGAGTCTGGGAGGCAGACAGCACACTTGGGGCTGGCACGGTCGTGGAATGATGCCAAGGTCCCTGCGTGGGCTAGCCGGTCCCCTATTCGTCTCCATCAGGCCCTCCATGGAGATCCTAAAGAGGGTGAGGGAATGAGGCGAGGGCGAGCAGGCGGAGGGCCTGGGGTCTCAGCACACTCGAGCAGGTGGTGCCGGCTGCCTCGCGCTTCATGCCTGCCTGCGCTGGCTGGGCCGCCGGAAGGTCGGGTGCATGAGGTTTTCCGTGATGTAGGCCACCAGCAGGCAGATGACCACCAGCATGACGCAGATGGAGCCGCCCACCGCCGTCATGGCCACCACGATCTCCTGCATAGCTGCGGGCTCGGCGGTGAACTCCACGCACTCCGCTGCGGCGGGCTCGGCGCGTAGCGGCAGCGCCTGCAGGCACAAGCGGTAGCGCACGCTGTCGTGCACGTCGGGCAGCAGGTAGTCGCGGCAGGAGGCGCCCAGCAGCACGCGATCGCACGGGAAGCGCGTGTAGGTGCCACGCCACGAGCAGTTGAGCGCGAAGGCGCGCACGCGGCGCGCCTCGGCCGGGGCCAGGCGCCACTGCAGCAGCACGCTGCGGTTGCGCAGGACGTGGGCGCGCAGCGAGCCACCCGCCGAAACCAGCGTCATGCAGCCGGGCGCCTGGCAGCGGAGGCCGCGCGCGG
>NW_008355419.1:618132-627004 GCF_000622305.1 Nannospalax galili
GCGCGGTGCGCGCTCGGACCCGGCGGCGGAGGCGGGGCCGCCCCACGTCCCGCCCTCTTAACCCTCGCAGGGCCGCATCCCACGGGCGAGCGGTCAGTGGCCCCAGGACAGGCACTTGCCACAGTCTGTGGGCACCCCAACTCCGTGCTTCCCCCACGCTCCTTCTGTCCCCTTATGGCCCCCATGAGGGTCCTACCAGCTCTGACCAAGGGGTCTAGGCCGGGAGGATAGACATGCTCCTTTGCTCTGATCTCCTGCTGTTTTGGGATGGACAGCGTCCACCGGGGAGGAAAGCCTGAGATGAGGCTTCGTTTGGTAAAAATTTGACTAACTCTGCGCACCTAGAGAAGCTACAGAATGGACCAACAGCTCTATCCCATTGTTTCTCCTCTCTCCCCTGTATTGGCTGGACAAAGGAAACGACCCCACAAAAAGCCCACCCAGAATCGGGTCAGATGGTGCAGGCCTGTAATCCCAGGTTCTTAAGAGACAGTCTACCTGGGCTGTCTTCAAGTGTATTTAAGGCCAGCTTAGCAACTGAGACCCTACCTCAAAATGAAAACACAAAGTATTTTACAAACACTTCGGGGTTGTGATGCCCTAAACTGTTATTTGAGCAGTAGGGTAGGAGGACTATGAGTTCAAGGTCATCCTTGGCTACTTGGCAAATATGAGACCAGTCTGGGCTACTGAAACCCTGTCTCAAAAAATACAAAACACACACTCCTGAGGTAGAGGCAGGCAGAGCTCAGTGAATTTAAAGCCAACCTAGTCTACATAGTTCCAGGCCAGCCAGGGTTACACAATGAGACCCTGTCTCAAAAACAAAACAACAACAAAACTGTTCCACACACACAAAAACAACAAACTCAGCTGTGCATTAGCTGTGCTGTTCTGCAGGAGGAAGAGGAGAAAGGCCACGCTGCTGCGTTACTGCATAGGTCACCCAACACACCTGGCTAGGCTTACCTGCCCTAACTTGAGGATGCAGCGAGAAGCCACTGTGTGCGCTCAACGGGGAGGTGAGGAGGGTCTGCACTAACTGTCCTGTGGGTAATAACCTCCTCCTCATGCCATCTTCCAAGTGACCTTGCCTAGGGGAGGGAAAGGAGGGCCTGAACGGGCTCACCCAATGCTCGTGGGTCCCGAGTGGACTGTAGTGTTCACCCAGTTTTACCTCCCACATCTCTGAAAAATCCCATGCTTCCACACACCCTTGGAGCCTCCTCCTGTGCTGGATAGCTTTAGTCGTCAACTTTAGTAGAGGGAGCCTCAATTTAGGGAATTGTCTCCATTGGACTGGCCTGTGGTCATGTCTGTGGGGGCATCTTCTTGATTGCTGAGTGATATGGGAGGACCCAACCCACTGAGGGTGGTGCCACCCCTGGGCAGGTGGTCCTGTATTGCATAAGAAAGCAGGCTGAGCACGAACCAGGAGAGCAAGCTGGTGTTCCTCCATGGCCTGTGCTCCAGCTTCTGCTTCCAGGTTCCTGACCCGACTTCCTACCTTGGGCTCCCTCAGTGATAAACTGTGACCCAGGAGATATAAGCCGAATAAACCCTTTCTTTCCCAAGCTGGTATTGGTCAGAGTGTTTTGTCACAGCAATTGAAGGCAAACCAAGATTCCTCCCAACCCTTATCCTGGTCATCCTGAAAAACCCAGGTCAGCACCAGTCTCAGGGACAATACTAGAGCCTGGGGCCAAGGTTAGGAGTTGCCCCCTAACCATGGTGCACCTCATCATTAACTTGGAAAGCCTGGATCCCAATACCAGGCTGGGAAGACCTCAGGCTCAGACTCTTACCACAGCATTGTGCAGGGGGACCAAAAACTCCTCAGGGAAGTAGAAAATGGTAGTGACCTCAGGGACATGCATTATCCTGTCCAGAACTATAAAGGCCCTCAGCCAGCCTGCTTACACGTGTCAGCTGGAATCATGGGCACTTGCAGCCCCTCTACACCTAGGTATACGGCCCAGAAAATGGAGGGGCAACATAATGTTCTGTCTTTGGACAACTGGGTAGTCAATCTGCTAGTCCATTACAGGAAGAAGAGCCAGATGGATGTAGGAAGAGCTATCCACCATGCTGCACAGCTAGCCAGCTGAGTGGAAATCTATACCAGCTGGAGTTCTGCTCCAGTCTGGCTTTGACCATGCCTTGAGCCTATGCTGGGACCGGGAGCTCTCCAGTGGGCTAGTGGCTCACCAGTACTGACCTTTTCCTGGTCAGGGCAGTTCCTGGCCAGCTTCCTAGGGTATGAGGGAAAGTAGCCCTCTCCCTACTGTGTTGGGGCTAGCTATGGAAACCAAGACTCTGTTATCCTGTTTGGATAATTCTATGCACACACAGCATCTTGCTAGTTTGAGACAGAAAGAGGACAAAGACAGGGAAAGGCTGACTCTGTGTGAGGTCTGCCAAGCCACAGCAGGATCAGAGACGGCTGGCAGCAGAAAGCCCAGCTTCCCATCCAAAGGAGCCCCCGCCTCCTCATCCCATGCTGGCCCTCTCCCATCTCTGCAGCTTCCCTCTTGAAGCGGAATACTCAATCCTAATGTAGCACAGTTTTAGAGCTCAGTGCTGATGACGCACTGCAGCCCCGACCACCCACAGCAGTCTTCAAGGATAGTGGGAACTCAGGTTCTGTCAATAACGATGTCCACACTTTTACTCAAAACCTTTGTCACCATCTTTCCACAAGGCCACCCATCAGCACAGACACCACTCTGTATGAAGAGCACAGTGGGGAGGCAGGCTGGACAGGTGGCTCAACTTCTGGTTACAGCCAAATTCCTGGGTAGTCCTGCTGGAAGCTAGAGGAAAAGGAACCTGGTTGCTGGGGCTCTGCCCAGGAAGGGTACCCAGAGAGTGGGTCACAGGTGGGGCAGCTAGATGGAGAAGGAGGACCAGTACAAGTTGGGGCCAAAACATCAGAAGAGGGACTCAGCCCTCCCTATAGGGAAGCAACTTGGCCCTCTGGAGGATGACCTCTGGGGACCCTCTTTGTCATCTGCCCAGGCCCAGGACTGCTGTATACTTTCCTACCTAGCAAGGGAGGCTAGACCAGCCTACAGCAATTACAGAGGTTTGTGGTGGGGGGAGGGGACTTCCAGATGGGATAGTCCTCTGGCCAGGGCCTGAGGTTTGTGACTTGCATTGGTCTGAAGGAATCATAGAGATAAAGGGAGTGACTTTCATGCTGCTATTTTATGAAAAGAGTCAGAAGGCTCCAGAGCATCAGCTGTTCTCTTCTCAAGCCCCTCAGGGACCTAGTCCCACCACTCTGGCAGGACTGGGTGATGGACTTGGTGTCCTGGCATTTGTAGCTCACTTCGGCTCCTGGGAGCCACTTGTTTTGAACATCCGTGCTCTAGTTCCTTTGCCTCTTCCAGATTTCCAGCTGCAACAATTTGTTTTTCTTCCCCAAAATATATGGCTCCCCTACAAGTTTCCCCTAGCAACTTCTGGTTGTGTCCCAGAAGACCAGGGAGAGACAGAGCCCCTAGTACAAAAGGACAGCTGGTCCCCACATCTGCCCTGGGACTTGGTGTTGGGGGAGGGTTGTGGCCTTTGGAGAGCGCCGTTCTCACCAGATATTGGGCTTGGAGCACAGGGCAAACCATCTACCTGAGGCGGAGACAAAGACAGACAGCTCTTCTGGAGTGATTTTCTAGTGTCTGTTCAGGGCATAGGCCTAGGGTACTGAAGGTCCCTCATCCCACTCACTGGGCCAGAGGATGTTGTGGCTCAGGCATTGTGATCTGAACTAGGGGAGGAGGTGGACTTCAGGTTCAGCATGCCCACTCAGTGAGCACCTAGAGTGATACTGCCAAGTGAAGTTGAGGGGATTCAGCCCATGGAGGACCTCAGGCCCAGGGCAAGGCAGTTTTAAGGGCCAGGAGCAGCCTCATCCCTCCAGGGCCATCCGAAAGAGCAGAAAGGACACTGCAGACTGATGTCTGGGGCCCTGGTCCTGCAATGCCAGGCTGTGCACTCAACAATGATCAGCGCTCCTCAGAACTTGGTGATGTCACTGAGTTGTGCCAACTGCAGCCTTTGCCCAGTCTTACATGCCACCCTTTTTTTGGGGAACCCTGCTGCTAAGGTTGTAGTCCTCATGTCCGGATAGCTCTAAGGGGCTCGCGATATGGAAGGACCCCCCCTTCTCAGCAGGGGGCCTCCTGCTCTCTTCCTGACTTACCTGGAAAGTGCTGCCAAGCACGGATGCCTGACCTTATTTGGAACATGACCTTTGGGATAGTTACCTGGAGTAAAAACTACCCCCAGGTTTTTCCTATATGATAATTAGGCATTGCCTGGTACTGCCAATTGTAAATAAAGCGTACTCTGAGCACCTATCAGCTGAAGCATTGGCTGCTGCCTCCACACTATATTTTCCCTGACCCCCACTGAATAAACGGAGCTGTTTCACTGAGTCTGGAGCTGTTTGTATCACTGAACCTGCCTCCCCGGAAGGGCTTTCTTCTGTCAGTGCTCACTGGCCGTCCTGACCCTGTTTGTCGCTTCTGCTCCCTTTGTCCTCGTGGAGCAGTGGCCAACGACCCACAAGGAGAGGGAGCGACCCCACACCCTTTGTATTTTGCCTTCAAGAAACCTGGTGTTGGAACTAGAGAGATGGCTTAGAGGTTAAGAACACTGACTCTTCTTGCAGAAGACCCAGGTTCAAATCCCAGCACCCACATGGCAACTAACAATTGTCCATAACTCCAGTTCCAGGGGATCCAACTGCCTCTTCTGTCCTCTGTGGGCATTGCACAACATGGGTGCATTTACATACATGCAGTCAATGCATGAATACACATAAAAATAATAAAAAAAATTTTAAAAACATATATTTTAAAAAAGAAACCTAGTGTCCTAAGACTGACCATCCTTCCAATATCCCAGTGAGTGGACTGTTATGATTTGTGTATGAAATGTCCCCCGCAAGCTTGTGTGTTTGAACTCTTGGTCATTAGTAGCTGGTGCTGTTGGGGAGGGCTATGAAACCCTTGGATTTGAAGCCTAGCTTGTTGAATCTCTGGGAGTGGGCCTTGGAGGCTGTACCCTGTTCTGGTTCCAACTCTGTTTCCCAGCTCAGCCACCATGTAGGAGCCTCCCTGTACTCACACTGCCACACAACCATTCTGCCATGCCATCCCCACCATAATAACCGAAATTCCTCTGAAACTGTGAGTAAAAACACATCTTTCCTCCCTTAAATTGTTTCGTTAGGTATTTTTGTCACAGCATGAGAAAAATAACTATAGCAAGTCTAGCCAGCATGCCAGCTGCACTGCTTCTGCTCTGTGTTCTCTGGGCAGTGACCTACTGCAGCATTTTCAGTGTCTCCTGGGCAGTGTGACTAGCAGGCAAGAAGCTCCTGCCCTATACCAGATTCCTGCCTTTTCATCTGAAGAGCAGGTTGGAGGCCTCAACTTCCAGGGTCCCTGCTTTCATCTGGGTGTCAAATATTCCCACAAAGTCCCCTGTGTCAAAAGCCAGGTTCTGGTCTAGAAAGATGGCTCAGCAGTTAAGAGCACTGGTTGCTCTTGCAGAGGACCTAGGTTCAGTTCCCACCCACGTGGTAACTAACAACCATCCATAACTCCAGTTCCAAGGGACCCAACGCCTTCTTTTTTTAAAAAAATTATTTATTACTAATTTTTAATATTTCATTTCATTTATTATTTTCATTTTATGTGTATGAGTGTATTGCCTGCATGTATCTAAGTGCACCCGTGTTGTGCAATGCCTGTGCAAGTCAGAAGAAGGCAGTGGATCCCCTGGAACTGGAGTTATAGATGGTTGTTAGCTGCCAAATGGGTGCTGGGAACAGAACCTGGGTCCTCTGCAAGAGCAACCACTGCTCTTAACTGCTGAGCCAATCTCTCTAGCCCCTTATTTATTATTTTTATGTGTATGAGTGTTTTGCCTGCATGTAAGTGTACCATGTGTGTAATGCCCTTCAGAGGCCAGAAGAGGGTGTCAGATCCCCCAGAATTGGAGTTACAGATGGTTGTTAACTGCCATGTGGGTGCTGGGAATGGAATCTGGGTCCTCTGGAAGAACATCAAGTGGTTATTTTTTTAAATTTTATTTATTATTTTTGTTTTATGTGTATGTGTGTATTACCTGCATGTAGGTAAGTGCCCCCGTGTCGTGCAATGCCCGCGGAGGACAGAAGAGACTGTCAGATCCTCTGGAACCGGAGTTAGGACAGTTGTTAGCTGCCATGTGGATGCTGGGATTCGAACCCAGGTCTTCTGCAAGAACAGCCAGTGTTCTTAACCACTGAGCCATCTCTCCAGCCCAGAAGAGCAAGTGTTTTTAACCAATGAGTCATCTCTCCAGTTCCCTGATGCCCTTTTTCTGACCTCTGTGGGCACTGCACAACATGGGTTCATTACACACTCATACACATAAAAATAACATTAAAAATAAAATATATATGGCTTGGTCTCCAGAGTGGGGGCATCAATCAGTGGTAGAATCTTTAAGAGGTGAGGCCTTGTGGGAGACTATTAAGTCACTGGGGTACCCCATTTGTCTTGCTAGGACAGATAAGTGAGACTATAAGGATAGAAGATGGCAACGGGGCCCAAAGGGCCACTTGACCAGTCAGCTGATGCCACTTGGTACAGAGAGGGAAACTGAGGCTCAGAGGTCCCATGATACTGAGAAGCAGACCCAGTTATCACCTGGAGTTTCTGTTGCCTGGCCCCTCCCTATGTCTCCCTATCTTCCCATTCTCCCAAAACCTATTAAGTTGACCTGAGCAAGATGTCGGCATTGGCCTAAAATGACTTAGATTGAGTAAGAGCATGGAAAGAAGAATCCTCATGTGATGTTTTCAAGGATCAACAAGAAGGGGTACAAAGGCCCCCCTGGGGGATTGTGGAGATGGCTGAGCAGTTAAGAGAACTGACTGCTCTTGCAGAGGATCCCAGTTCAGTTCCCAGCACCTATGTGGCAACTAACAACCATCAATAACTTCAGTTCCAGGGGATCCGACACCTTCTGATCTAAGTGTACACAGGGGGTACACTTATGTGCAGGCAAAACACTCATACACATAAAAAATAAAATTAAGAAGGCCGCTCAGGTTTCTCAAGTTTCTCATAATCTCTCACTTAGGAACCTTTGGAGCCAGTGGACACCAAGGTCTGTTAGGAAGGCAGAGCCAGGGTGAACTTCAGTGGTCAGCATGGCTGTCTGGAGTACCTGGAGGAAGCTGGTTAACACAGGCTCTCTGGCCTGGATGGGGTCAGCTCATCAGCACAGGTTCACTGCCTTGCATGGTGATGCCAGTATAGGTATACAATCCTGCATAGGGTCAGCACAAGCTCACAGCCCCACATGGGGTCAGCATAAGCTCACTGCTTTGATGGCGTCATCTGGTTGGCACAGGTTCACTGCCCTGCATAAGGTCAGCACAGGCTCACGGCCCTGTATTGGGTCATCTGATCAGCATTAGTTCAGCTGGCCAGTGTAAGATCAGCTAGTTGGACTGGGGTCAGGACGTCTGCAGCTTTGCTAACCCGTGTGCACTTCATCTCTGGCCACTTTAATGACCTAAGTCTACTTGGATTTCCTATGAATGTTTCCATTTTGTTTACATTTTCAACTGTACTGCCAAAACCCATCCACAGTGTCTTCATTCCCGCTGTGTGCGATGTCAGCTTTTCCATGTCTCATTCCTGTTATGAAGTTATGCTCCACCCTCTCCTGAATCTTTGGTAAGCCAAAGCTCCACAAGCCTGTCCTCTGGAAGCTTAATCAGAAAGCTCCAGCTCTGGTCCCTGGTGGCCAACTGTCTTCCAGGGGACAGCTAGAGGTCCCTGTATGCCTGCAGCCTCTGTAAGTCCAGGACTTGAACACACACAGGTCCCCTTGGTCTCCAGCCATGTGAGGAACTAGAAGATGCCTGTCTTGAGGGGTTTTTGTTGTTGTTGTTTTGGTTTGGTTTTAGTGGTTTCTATGACATTACTTTGGGATATGCGTTTTCACAGGAAATTTTCTGTACATTTGACCTGAAAATGAAATCCATCACTCCCAAACCCACCACCGTGGCTGGGTCTGCTATTAGGTATCTTGCCCGCTCCCTACCTTTGAGATAGGGTCTCCCTGTAGCCCTAGCTGGCCTGGAACTCAATACATATAGACCAGGCTAACCTCAATCTCAGAGCCTCCTGAATGCTAGAATCAAAGATGTGTGTTACCAGACCCAGATGCTTTGTTTTAGTTTGTTGACAGGACAGGGTCTCAAACTCACAACAGTCCTCCACCATACCGAGCTGCTCTAGAAGTACTGTCTGGTGTGACCTCTTTCTTCTTCAGAGAGAAGTATTTGTGCAGTTTCTTTGTGGAGCCAGAAGAAATCTGTAGAATTTCCCCTTTCTCGTTTTGTGCAGAATGTAATGTGAGATGGCTCTTTGGCTAAAAACACTTGCCACATAAGCCTGACAACCTGAGTTTGTACCTCAGAATCCATGTAAACGTGAAAAAGGAGAGCATTGACTCTACAAAGTTGTCCTCTGACCTTTGCACATGTGTACTCACATACACACATCATACACATTGCATGCACACATCACACACAATGATTTTTGTATGTTTGTTTTTTGTCTTTTTGAGTCAGGGTTTCCCTGTAGTCCCAGCTGGCCTGGAACTCACTATAGAGACCAGGCTGGCCTCGAATTCACAGAGATCCCCCTGCCTCTGCCTCCCAAGTGCTGGGATTAAAGGTGTGGGCCACCATGCCCAGCACACAATGTTTATTTTATTTTATTTTATTTATTTATTTATTTATTTATTTATTTATTTAGAGTCTCCCTGTAATTCCAGCTGTCCTGGAACTCACTATGTAGAC
>NW_008355419.1:627025-637827 GCF_000622305.1 Nannospalax galili
GGAGGACAGAAGAGGCAGTCAGATCCCCTGAAACTGGAGTTACGGACAGTTGTTAGCTGCCATGTGGGTGCTGGGATTTGAACCCAGGTCTTCTGCAAGAACAACCAGTGTTTTTAACTGCTGAGCCATCTCTCCAGCCCCTTTTTATTTTAAATTAATGCTAAATCTGGTAAGTTGCTGATTCATTAAACAGAGTCATGGCTTTCCAGTCACATGAACACCTACTTCATCACCATCTCTCAACAGGCTTTTTCCTGCTGTTTGCCCCCTGGTGGCAGAGCTGCCAGCTCCTCTACAAGCTCCAGTTTTGCCTGCTGTGGTGCAGTCACAAACCACATACTTGTTGAATGCATAACTCCACAGATTTCACTCATTATTCTAAGAATGTTGGAGCCCTGCCAGACAGAAAAATGGGAAAGAATACAGAATTTTTCTGATGCTAGATCATTGACCGGTTCTCAGCCACATTCTGCCAGTCCTGATCCCAGTTGCTGCCTCTCCTACCAGTGCCCCAGGCCCAGCCTGGGTCTTTTAAAAAATAGTTAATAGCCGGGCGTGATGGCCCATGCCTTTAATCCCAGCACTCGGGAGGCAGAGGCAGGCAGATCTCTGTGAGTTCAAGACCAGTCTGGTCTACATAGTGAGTTCCAGGACAGCTGGGGCTACAGGGAGACCTTGTTTCAAAAAAACCAAAAAAAAAAGAAAAAAAAGAAAAAAGCTAATTAAGGCCAGGCGTGGTGGCATATACCTTTAATCCCAGCACTTGGGAGGCAGAGGCAGGTGAATCTCTGAGTTCTAGGCCAGCCTGGTTTACACAGAGAGTTCCAGAATAGCTGGGCTACAAGGAGACCCTGTCTCAAAAAGACAAAAAATAATAATTTATTATTTTTATTTTATGTGTATGAATGTTTTGCCTGCATGTATGTAAGTGCTTCTGTGTCCTGCAATGTTTGCAGAAGTCAGAAGAGGGTGTTGGATCCCCTGGAACTGGAGTTGCAGATGGTAGATGGTTGTTAGCCAGCATGTGGGTACTGGGAATCGAACCTGGGTCCTCTGCAAGAGAGGACAGTGCTCTTAACTGCTGAGCCATCTCTCCCGTCCTGAAACCTGTGTCTTACAGTCCAGCCATTCTGCATTTCGGGGTTTCTCTTTCCTTCCTTGGTGTCAGCTCAGTCGTGAATTTTAAAAAAGATGCTTTTTGCTTTTTATGCAGAATTTTTTTAATGGTTTTCCTTGAGGTCTTTCAAGTTATCTGTTCACCATGTTGCTACAATGAGCCCTGCAGTCTTAGTCATTCACTTATATCACCATTTTAATTTTTTCAGGTGTAAAACCTGTTACACATATGCATTGTAAAAGTGTGTCTCAGGAATGCCTCCCGATACCTGTAGGCAGCAGGTGTTTCTTCAAATGGATAACACCTGGAGATAAGGGTTTGTAGTCTACTTGCCCCCTGTTTACAGTCCTAGTCTTGTCTGGCCTTTCCCCTAATTATATGTTGTAGAGATATACATGAAAATGTGTGGCTATCACAAAACATAGCAGCACTCTCTTAATGGACAAGATTTGGTTTCAGGGGCTGCAGAGGTGGCTCAGCGGTTAAGAACACTGGTTGTTCTTGCAGAAGACCCGGGTTCAAATCCCAGCACCCACCTGGTAGCTAACAACTGTCCGTAACTCCAGTCCCAGGGGATCCAACAGCCTCTTCTGACCTCTGTGGGCATTGCATGACACGGGTGCACTTACCTACATGCAGACAATACACGCATACACATAAATTCTTTTTAAAAAAGTTTTTAAAAAAAGATTTGGTTTCGATCTTTGGTTGCAAACCTGCCCTCAGATCTATTCTTTTCTCACGTGTAGATGCACTACATGCTAAGTGACCTGCAGTCAGGAGCAGTCAGGAATTGCTGGGTCGTAGGGTGCGTGAAGTTGGTGATTTTGAAAACTCTTTGCAGACTGCTCCTGGCAGGACCTGAGGCTCCACCTACTGGACACAGGCTGAATGAACATTCTGGGCCCAAAGTGCAGGTTGGGGTCCCTTGTAGGGAGGGGAGCGGGGGAGTCAGAAGCATAAGGAGAGCAGGGGGTTGTGGGCAGCGTCTCTGTTCCTATGCAACAGAGAAGCTTGCATTTTTTCCTTATTTTTCTTTTTATTTTTTAGATTTATTTTAAATTATGTGAGTGTGTGTGTGTCTGTGTGTGTGCGGTGTGTATGTGCATGCATATATGTGCACATGTGTGTACATGCCCGCAGAAGCCAGAGGCATTGGCTTTCTCTGGAGCTAGAGTTACAGGTAGTTGTAACTGGTGTAGGTGCTGGGAACCAAACTCCAGTCTTTTCGAGGTAGCATGTGCTCTCAACCATTGAGCTGTCTCTCCATTACCTTTCCTCCTTTTTTCTTCTAGACAGGGTTTATGTAATCCAGGATGGCCTTGAACTCAAGATCATCCTGCCTCTATTTTCTAAATGTTGGAATTACAGGAATGGGCCACTATGCCCAGATCCACCTTGCTTTTTGAGAGTCTCACTATGTACCCCCGGTTAGCCTGGAATGCATTGTGTAGACCAGGCTGACCTGAAACTCAAAGAGGCCTGCCTGAATTTGCCTCTGGACTGCTGAAATTAAAGGACATACATCACCACACCCAGTCTTTTTATATAAAAAAAATGTGTGTGTGTGTATGTCTATACATGTACATGTAGAGGCCAGAGGACAACCTCGGGTGTCATCCCCAGGAACACAGTTCACCTGCTTTGAGACAGACTTTCATTGGCCTCATCAGTTAGGTTAGGCTGATTGACCAGTGAGCCCCAGGGATCCTCCTGCTTCTGCCTCCCGACCATGAGGATTACAAGTGCAAGTTACCATACCTGGCTTTTAAAGGTGGAATCTGGAAGATCAAACTCAGGTCATCCTTATGCAGCAAGCACTTTATTGATTATGCTATCTCCTCAGCTCTGGCTGGGCCTTTTTTTGTTTGTTTGTTTTGTTTGTTTGTTTTGTTTTTTTTGAGACAGGGTCTCCCTGTAGCCCCAGCTGTCCTGGAACTTGCTATGTAGTCTAGACCAGACTGTTTTCCATCTCACAGCAATCTACCTGCCTCTGCCTCCCAAGTGCAGATTAAAGGTATATGACACCATGCCTGACTGACCTTTAATCTTTAACATTAAAGAGAATTCTGGGTGTGGTGGCACATGCCTTTAAACCCAGGACTTGGGAGGCAGAGGCAGGCAGATGTCTGTAAGTTTGAAGCCAGCCTCTGTCTATATAGTGAGTTCCAGGACAGCTGGGGCTATAGGGAGACCCTGTCTCAAAAAAAGACCCCCCCAAAATTATGGGTATTTGTGTTTTGAAGCTGGACGTGGTGGCCCATGCCTTTGATTCCAGCTCTTGGGAGAGAGAGGCAGACAGATCTCTATGAGATCAAGGCTAGTCTGGTATACATAACAAGTTCTAGGCCAGCAGGGGCTACAGGGAGACCAAAAAAAAGTGTTTTGCCTGCATATATGTAAGTGTACCAGAGGGAATCAGATTCCCTCTAACTCTAGTTACAGGGGGTTGGTTGTTAGCCTGGAATTTGCTTTGTAGACAATCCCAGGCTAGCCTGGATTTTTTTATTTTTATTTTTGGTTTTTTTGAGACAGGATCTCTCTGTAGCCCCAGCTGTCCTGGAACTCACTATGTAGACCAGGCTGGCCTTCAACTCACAGAGATCCATCTGCCTCTGCGTCCTCAGTGCTGGGATTAAAGGCGTGCACCACCACGCCCCTCCCAGAAAAAGATTTATTTTTATTTACGTGTCTACAGATGTCCGAGATAAAGTTACAGGCACTTGTGAGTCACCCTATGTAGGTACTGGGAACTGAACTTGGATCCTCTGGAAGAGCAGCAAGTTCTTAACTCCTGAGCCATCTTCAGCCCTGAGGTAAAATTCATATAACATAAAATTAGGTATCTTGGGGGCTGGAGTGAGCTGTGTCACGTTTCAGTTCTTTTGTTTATAGTTCTTGGGTTCCCTGGAATGACTGGTGTTTCTTGAGGACCCACCAAACCATTCACCACATCCATTGCAGCACTTTCCCATCAGCACCAGGAAGGAATGCACAGGGCTCCACTTTGTCCATTTTCTGCCAATACTTGTTTCTGAGATAGGGTTTTAGGTATCCCAGGCTGACCTCAAACTCAATACGTAGCCAAGGATGACCTTAAATTCCTGATACTCCGGCCTTCATCTCCAGAATGCTGAGATTACAGGTGTGTGCCATTACACCCTAGTTTTGTGAGACAAGGTCTCTCAGTGAGACCTGGGGCTCACCAATTAGCATGGCTGTCTAGGCCAGTGAGCCCCAGGAATCCTCCAGTCTCTGCCTCCCCAGCATTGTGATTAAAACACTGAGTTTTTCCTGTGGGTTCTGGGTATTGAAGCCAGGTTCTCATGCTTGTGAAACAAGTACTTTACTAACTGAGCTCCCTCCAGCTTAGTATTAGCTCTTAAGTGTAGGTCTTTGGTCTATTTTAGACTAATTTTGTGTGTACTGTGAGGTAGCAGTCTGACTGCAATCCTTTGCATATAGAGATCAAGTTGTTCCAGCACCATTTGTAGAACAGATTCCCCCTTTCCATTGAATAGTCTGGGCACCCTTGTTGAAAGCCAGTTGTGCATAGACGGTTTGTTTCTAGTCCCTCAATTCTATGCCATTTGTCTATGTCTGTCCTATGCCAGGGCTGTACCATCTTTTTTTTTTTTTTAAATTTTATGTGTATGCGTGTATTGCCTGCATGTAGGTAAGTGCACCGGTGTCGTGCAATGCCCACGGAGGACAGAGAGGCTGTCGGATCCCCTGGAACTAGAGTTAAGGACAGTTGTTAGCTGCTGTGTGGGTGCTGGGATCTGAACCTGGGTCTTCTGCAAGAACAGTCAGTGTTCTTAACCACTGAGCCATCTCTCCAGCCCAGGACTGCACTATCTTGAAATCAGGAAGTATAAATATTCCAACTTGTTTTCTCTATTCAGAGGCCCTGTAATTCCATATGAACCCATTTTATTTATTTTATTATCTTTTTTTTTTCAAAAAAAGGACAGGGTCTCCTTGTAGCCCCAGCTGGCCTGTAACTCACTATGTAGACCAGGATGGCCTCAAACTCATAAAGATCCACCTGTGCCTCCCAAGTGCTGGGTTTAAAGGTGTGCGCCACCACAACTGGCAAACTTTTTTTTAATATATAGTTTTTTAAATTTTACTTTATGTGTGTGAGTGTATTGCCTGCATGTATGTAAGTACACTGGTGTCATGCAATGCCTGGGTCAGAAAAGGGCCTCAGATCCCCTGGAACTAGAGTTAAGGACAGTTGTTAGCCGCATGTGAATGCTGGAAACTGAACTCGGGTCTTATGCAAGAGTAGCCAGTGTTCTTAACTGCTGAGCCATCTCTCCAGTCTGGACCTTGAACTTTTGATCCATCTGCCTCTACCTCCCAAATGTTGGGATTACAAGTCTGCACTATCATGAGTAGTTTTTGTGTGCTACTGGGGGTTGGACCCAGGGCTTTGTGCATATTAGATGAGCACTCTACCAACTGAGCCACATCCTCAGTCCACATATGAATTTTAGGATCAGCTTTCCATTTCTACAAAAAAGATGCTGATTTTTAACAGGGATTGCATGTGTCTACAGATTGCTTGGGTGGTATTACCACCTTGCAGGGCCACTCATTCCCTACTTTCTTTCAGAGCCCTGACCACTGTGACCCAGGCAGTCCCATGTTTTTCTCCCTGCAGGCTTAAACCCAAGCTGAGGCTTCGAACACTCCCAGACAATGTTAAAGCTGTTTATGCTGTTGCTCAAAAACACTGAAAGACGAATATTGAGGTAAAACACATGAAAACCTCCTCAGTCTTGGGTGAAATCCCTTAAAGCCTCAAGACAACTCCATAATGCATCCCTACTGTGCTGGATAGTTTCAGTTGTCAACTTGACACACCTGGATAGGGAGAACCTCAACGGAGACATTTCCCTGGGGAATTCCCCTGAGACAGTGGGCTGTGTTGTATAAGAAAGTAGGCTTGGGACTGGAGAGATGGCTCAGCAGTTAAGATGGCTCTTATAAAGACTCTTGCAGAGGACCTGGGTTCATTCCCAGCACCTACATGGCAACTAACAACCATCTGTAACTGTAGTTCCAGGGGATCCAGTGCCTTCTTATGATCTCCGCAGGCATTGTGTGACATGGGTGAGCGTACATACATACAGACAATACACTCATACACATAAAAAAAAAAGCTGAGCACAGCAGAATTTCTGCCTTGACTTCCCTTGATGGACTATAAGCCAAATAAACCGTTTCTTCCCCAAGCTGGTTTTGGTTTTGGTAAGGGATATATATATATATATGGTCTTTTTTTGTCTTTTTGAGACAGGGTCTCCCTGTAGCCCCAGCTGGCCTGGAACTCACTATGTAGACCAGATTGGCCTTGAACTCACAGAGATCCACCTGCCTCTGCCTCCTGAGTGCTGGGATTAAAGGCTGTACCTGCCTGGCCTGGTCAGTGTTTTTGTGGAAGCAACAGACAGTAACTAGGACACCCATCCTTGCAGACATTCCAGGTAGAAAATCTCTCTTCCCACTGTGCCCACTGTGCCATGAGGGGACTCCACTGCAGCACTACAAAGTGACTCCCTAACAAATGCTTTGGTAATTATCCTAGCTCTCAGGGCTTCTGAGAATACCAGCAGATCTCATCCCAGGACAGCTTCAAACAGTCTTTTGTGGAAGCTTCCCTGCTGCTGTTTTTGAGGCAACTCCAGCCATGGATCTAACTAGACAGTGACTAGACAGAACACACCTCTATAGTAGTAAACTGCCAGTCCTTGAAATCAGATGGATATCGTTGCAGAGCGTTGCATTTTTAATCTCTTTCAGAGGTGTCTTGAGTTTTCAGTGTACAAGTCTTTCACCACTTGTTAAGTTCATTTCTTGGTGTTTTATTTGTTTGGATGCTATTGCAAATGGAATTTTTTCAGGTTGTTCATTAATAGTGTATAAAAACAATGATTTTGGCCTGGGGTGGGGATGGCTCAGTCAGTAAAGTGATTGCTTTGAAAGCATGAGGGCCTGAGTTTAATCCTTAGAACTGAAGTAAAACTGTCAGGCATCGGGCTGGAGAGATGGCTCAGCGGTTAAGAACACTGGCTGTTCTTGCAGAAGACCGGGTTCGAATCCCAGCACCCACATGGCAGCTAAAAACTGTAACTCCAGTTCCAGGGGATCTGATGGCTTCTTCTGTCCTCCGAGGGCACTGCACAATATGGGTGCACGTACCTACATGCAGGCAACACATGCATTCACATAAAATAATAATAAAAAAAGCCAAGCATAGTGGCACTCACTTGTAATTCCAGCAGTAGAAAAGGAGACAGCAGGATCCCTGTGGTTTGCTGGCCAGCCAGTGTAGTGCAATTGGTGAGCTCCAGGTCCATGTGAGACCCTATCTCAAAGGAAGCAGATGGTATTCCCAAGGATGACACCCAAGGTTATCCTCTATCTTCCATACACACACATACATGAATATGCGTGCACACACACATACACACACATTTACACATGTAAAAAACAATGATTTCCATGTGTTGATCTTATGTTCTGTAATTTTGTTGAATTTGCTAATTAGCTATTGTAAGGATATTAGGCTGTAAAACATGCTTTCTGATAGGAAGAGACATTCATAGAAATATTTTATGATTATGGTCTAGGAGTGTACAACATGCCCAGAGGCCACACACTGAGATCAGGGAATTGGGGGGCGGGACAAGAAGAGGCACCATCAGGCCATTATCTTTCTGATACAGAGCATTACTCAAGCAGGCTTTCCAAGAGGAATTTTTTTTTTTTTCGGTCTTTTTGAAGCAGGGTCTCCCTGTAGCCCCAGCTGTCCTGGAACTCACTATGTAGACCAGGCTGGCCTTGAACTCACAGAGATCTGCCTGTCTCTGCCTCTGGGATTAAAGGCATGTGCCACCACACCCAGCTGCCCAAGAGGAATTTTAACTGGTGGGTTTCAAGGAAAGAGGCTTGAGTTCAGGAGGCCACATATTGATGAAAGTGCTCACTGTGGTATACCTGCACATTCTTCACAGGGTAGGAGGCAAGGGGCCATTAAACGGGTTGCATTTAGCTGTTCCACAAAGAGGTGGTGACTAGGAAGAAGTTGTATGAGGCAAAGATCTTGGCTGAACCACGTGAGGAGTGTGAAGGAGGAGGTGTGGAACTCTAAACTGTCAAAGTGACTGAGCCCATTTTGGTATGAAAGTACAACTTATATTCAAAATGGATGCCAAGGCAACACTAGGTTATAAGCATTCACTACAGTGGTAGCAGATTTTCTTATGGGTCTTTTTTTTTTTTCCTATACAAGGTCTCATGGTGGTCCAGGCTGCCCTGGAACTATATAGACTGAGCTGGGCTCAATCTCTATTCTTCTACTCAGTCTCCTGAGTGCTGGGGCTATAGGCATGAGCCACTATCAGCCATGAGCCAGGAGCTATTATTAGTCTAGGTGTCTTGGATCTTGGATGGTCACACTCTAGGAATCAGGTTCATTCTCTCAGCCAACTAAAGAATTAAAAGGCAGAAAAAATTCTCAAACCAGTGGAGAGTGACGGGCAAACAAACTTTTTCTTTTGGTCTTTTTTTTTTTTTTTTTTTGAGACAGGGTCTCCCTGTAGCTCCAGCTGGCCTGGATTCACTATGGAGACCAGGCTGGTCTCAAACTCACAGAGCTCTGCCTCTACCTCTGCCTCCCAAGTGCTGGGGTTAAAGGCATATGCCACCACACCCAGCGACAAATTTTTATTGAAAGATAATGATTCATATACATACACAAATTCACACAGAGAGATCTCTGTAAGTGGAGAGGAGACTGGGACTCGGAAACAGAAATCCATCACCCCCAGGGAAGGTCTAGGTTTTATGGACTTTAATGGTTTCCCCATCCCTTATTTTGGATTGGTCAGCTTAAACAAAGAAGAGCAGGCTGATAGGGTTAGGGTCTAAAATGCTGAGGTAATAAGGACTTGTCTCAGTCTCATCTGAACCCAAACTAGTTGGTGGGAAAGAGAGCCCTGCTGGCTAAAGGGGGAGCCCCCAGGCCTTTGTTTTGAACCTAGAAATATGTCTTAAAGAAGACAGAAGTGTGGCATCTTTATTACTGCTCAGTGACCCCATTTGCTTATCAGGGATTTAGTTCCTTATAGCACCATGCCTGAATTCCTTGTGGATTATTTTGATAAAGATTACATTTTTTCATTCATTTGTTTGTGTGTGTGTGTGTGTGAGAGAGAGAGAGAGAGAGAAAGAGAGAGAGAGAGAGAGAGAAAGACGAAAGGCAGAGAGAGACAGAGAGAAGGGCATGTGTATATATGTGGTGTATGTGCCATGTGCCCAAGAGGAGGTCAAAAGACAACCCATGAGGGGTTAATTGGAGGGAGGGTTCAGTGGGTAAGAGCCCTGGCTGCTCTTGCAAAAGACCTAGGTTCAGTTCCTAGCATCTACATGGTGGCTAACAAGTCTGTAACTCTAGTTCCAAGGGATTCAACTCCTTTTTCTGGGTCCTACAAATACCAAGCACAGATGTGGTGCATTTACATATATTCAGGCAAAACATTCATACACATAGAAAATAAAATTAGCCAGGCATGGTGGCACACACCTTTACTCCCAGTACTCAGTGGGATCTCTGTGGGTTTGATGCCAGCCTGGTCTACATAGCGAGTTCCAGGCCAGCTGGGGCTACAGGGAGACCTCTGTGCAGGTTCTGGGGATTGAACTCAGGTTGTCAGGTTTGGCAGCAAGCTCCTTTTATCTATTGAACCACCTTGCTGCTGTTTTCTTTTCTTTTAACGTTACATTTAAAAAATTACATTCCCCAGCTGGGCGTGGTGACACCTTTAATCCCAGGACTTGGAAGGTAGAGGCAGGCGGATCTCTGAGTTCAAGGCCAGCCTGTTCTACATAGGGAGTTCCAGGCCAGCTGGAGCTAGAGGGAGATGCTGTCTCGAAAAGAGCCCCCCCAAAAAAATTACATTTCCTGAGCATGGTGGTACACACTTTTGATCCCAGCATTTGGGAGGCAGAGGCAGGTGGATCTCTGTGAGTTTGAGTCCAGGCTGGACTTCATAGTGAGTTCCAGGTAAGCCAGGGGTACATAGTGAGACCCTGTCTCAAACAAAAACAACAACGAAACAACCCAAACCAAACACCGAAATAATAAAATTAAAATCACATTTATTGGGGCTGGAGAGATAGCTCAGTGGTTAAGAGCACTGTTCCAGGGGATCTGATGTCATTTTCTACCCTCCATAGGCACTGCATGTAGGTGGTGCGCTTACATACATGCAGGCATAACACTCACACACATAAACATAATTATTTATTTTGTGTTCTGTTGGGGGGTGTGGGTGTGCAGATGTACCACGGCTCCTGTGTGGAAGTCAGAGGACAATTTACAGGAGTTGGTTCTCTCCTTTCATCATTGGGGTCCCAGGGATTGAATTTAGGTCATCAGGCTTGAGGGCAATTGCCCGCCCAAGACCTTTTTTTATTTTTTAAAAATATTTTATTTATTATTTTTATTTTATGTGTATGAGTGTATTGCCTGCATGTAGGTAAGTGCTTCCGTGTCATGGAATGCCCTCGGAGGACAGAAGAGGCTGTCGGATCCCCTGGAACTGGAATTATGGACAGTTGTTAGCTGCCATGTGGGTGCTGGGATTCAAACTCAAGTCTCCCGCCAGAACAG
>NW_008355419.1:638341-694691 GCF_000622305.1 Nannospalax galili
GACCAGGCTGGCCTTGAACTCATAGAGATCCACCTGCCTCTGCCTCCAGAGTGCTGGGACTAAAGGCATGCGCCACCACACCCGGCCCAAGACCATTTTTTATAGAACATCATATCATTTTGAAAAGGGACAGTTTTTACTTCTTCTTTTCCAATTCCTATACCTTTTATTATTATTTGTTTCTTGCTTAATTGCTTTGGTTAGAACTTCTAGGGCAATTTGTTGAGCCAAAGTAGTAAGAGTGTTTTGTGTTTGATGGTACTGAGTTTTACTGCTACAAAAATGAAAACATTTTTTTTGAGACAGGGTCTCCCTGTAACTCCAGCTGGCCTAGAACTCACTACGCATAGACCAGGCTGGACTTGAACTCACAGAGATTAGCCTGTCTCTGTCTCCCAAGTGCTAAGAGAAAGGGCATGTGCCACCACACCGGTGAAAAGCTGTCTCAAAACTGCAGGCTGTTTGAAAATGTTATTAGAAATTAATTCAGTTTCCCTTGTTTGTACAGAGATTTCGTCTTTTCTCAGTAGCAGCTTAACCTACCATGGGACCTTCCCTGGTGACTCAGAGCCATAAGACTGCACAGCTGGCCTTGCAGATAGATGGCTGTGAAGGGCCTGGGCTAGATTCTCTATAAATCCTAAGCATCTATGAAAAAGATACAGAATAGAACTCTCAGGTGCCTTCAGCGTAGGAGCACAGGTCTTATCTCTATCTTGAACAGTGGTTATTGTTCCTTTGGACCTCTCAGGAGGAGATATTGATCTGCATATACCACCCTTGCACAGTATGGTAACACCACAGGCTTCTGTTTAGCTTTCCATCAGAGCTGGGACTGAGCTTTCCTATGACTATTTTGAAGTTGTTTGGTTGGTCTTTGAGATGGGTCCAGGCTGAGCTGGAACTCACCATGTAGCCCAGGATGGCCTCACAACAATCCTCCTGCCTCAACTTGCAGTGTGCTATAATTAAGGTGCGAGTAACCGCACCCAGCTGCCTATGGCTGTTTTGAGGCCAGCATCGAATCATTATTTCCCTAGGGTCCTCCAGTCCTATGAATGGTCCCCTACTCAAGGAAACCTTGGCAACCCTGTCATGGTGGGGCTGCCACGCTGGTCCACATCTGGGAGACAAGCGAGTGGTAACCAACTGGTCTCAGCCTGCATGATTTCCAATTCCAGCTCAGCTGGCTTCTGACTGACAGTGAGGTTCCTGCTACTTTGCCCAAAGACCCTCAGGCGGCAGAACAGTGGTAGCAGCCATGAGGCAGCTGAAGGCAGGCCTTGCCCATTGCACTTTTTCCCTCTTGAGTTCTGTTGCTGGGATGCTGCCCACAGCAGAGCTGCCAGCCAAGGCTTCCTGAGCTGGACTTCCCCACTGGCATTTCCAGTTTCAAGCTTGCTGCCAGGTTCCTAAGTCTGACACTGCTAGAAACCTGTGTATTCCTAGGGTATCTGTGACCATAGCAGGCTATGGCAGCTTGCTCAAGGGTCCTGTCTGCCACCCTGGAGTCTCCTGGGTCAGATTTTCTTTTCTCCAGCACATTTCTTTGGAATTCTGCTGATTATACCAACTACTACCACTACAGTAGTAGCAGGAGAGTCCCTTCAAGGGATTGCCCAAACCTTGCTGAGAAGGAGTCTGCTAGGATTCCAAATAAGGCAGTCCTAAGTGTTAAAGTACTTGTTAGGGGCATCTGCTGATCCAGGGCTACAGATCGTCCTCAAGCAGACTGTGAAAGATAAAATGTTCTACTTAGGTATGTCTACAAAGCCCACTGAAGGAAATTTAAATGAGGGCTTAAGCAATTCGGTTCAGGGCAAGGGGCTGGTTCCTAGGTGTCTAGCAACATGTTTGATCTTCAGTGTTTCGGGTGACAACCTAGGTAAGTGGCTCACAATCTGGGAACGTTCAAGGCCTAGGTTGTGTTCTCAAGCCTGCAGAGAATACAAAGAACAGCATGGAGGGAGTCCAAATCCACATAAAGAAGGGGAGCCTTGTTGGGCGTGGTGGTGCTCGCCTTTAATCCCAGCACCTGGGAGGCAGAAGCCGGTGGATCTCTGTGAGTTTAAGGCCAGCGTAGTCTACATAGTGACTTCCAGGCCAGCCAGTGCTATATAGTGAGACCCTATCTAAAAAAAACCCACACCCCCAAGAAAAAAATATAGAAGGGGAGCCTGGGGGAACCCACCCAGCAGAATAAACATACATGTAGGCATGTATCCTTCCCAGGCCATTAGAAGACTGACTTCGGCAAAGTAAGAGTAAACCAAGAGGAAAGAGTCTAGGCAATGGAGAGCTGGAAACAGGAAGGCAGAACACAGGCTAGTAGAGAAAAGCTTCCCACCCAAAGTTGTGTGGTCTAGGACAGAAGGTTTTGTGAGGTCTGTAGTAACCATATAGAATTTGGAAAATGTTACACAGAGGCAAAAATATTGGAGCATTTTGAAATGAGCCAGCTCAGATTAGTAAAAAGCTAGGTATCTGGGCTGGAGAGTTGGCTCAGCGGTTTAGAGCACTGACTGGTCTTGCAGAGGACCCAGGTTTGATTCCCAGCACCCACATGGCGGCTACAAACTGTCCTTAACTCCAGTTCCAGGAGAATCCAAAGCCCTCTTCTGACCTTCTGTGGCATTGCACAACATGGGTGCACTCACATACATGCAGGCAATACACTTGTACACATAAAAATAAAAATAAAAAATAAAAAATTAATTTATTTTAAAAAAAACTAGGTATATGCTGGGCGTGGTGGTGCATGCCTTTAATCCCAGCACTTGGGAGGCAGAGGCAGGCGGATCTCTGTGAGTTCGAGGCCAGCTTGGTCTCCATTAGTGAATCCAGGCAGGCTGCAGCTACAGAGAGACCTTGTCTCAAAAAGGACTGGAAAAAAAAAAAAAAGCTAGGTATCGGGGCTGGAGAGATGGCTCAGCAGTCAAGAACACTGGTTGTTCTTGCAGAAGGCCAGGGTTCAAATCCCAGCACCCACATGGCAGCTAACAACTATCTGTAACTCCAGTTCCAGGGACTCCGACGGCCTCTTCTGTCCTTTCGGGCACTGCATGACACAGGTGCACTTACCTATATGCAGGCAATACACTCATACACATAAAATAAAAATAATAAATAAAAATTTTTTAAAAAGCTAGGTATTTAAAAATATTGGAAAACTGGGCTCATTTGGTAGAGACTTGCCTATCATGCATGAAGCCCTACATTTGGTAGTGTTAGCCATAGGCATACCACTTGAACCGCTCTTCCATTTTAGTTAAAAGGTAACAACGTCCTCCAAAGCACAGTAATTAGCATTCGAGAACCAAAGCCCAGATTCCTGCCACACACACCCCAGCAGATCCCTGATCATGGCTGCCCACAAGAGATGTCTCTCTATCACCACACAGTCTTTTGCTCACCACTCAGTATACTTTGGTCACTCTCAGCAAAGGCTAACCTTGGACCAAAAAAGGAAACTGTCCAACTTCCTTGCCTGCCCCTCCCTTTCTGCCCCATAGCTTCCCTAGATTGTAAGTGACCAGTGAGCTCTGATTTTTATAGAAACTTTCTGTATAGGTTTTTCCTCCAAATAAAAGCCTGCTATTTAAATTATTTATTCATTTATTTTGGTCTTTTTGAGACAGGGTCTCCCTGTAGCCCCAGCTGGCCTGGAACATGCTATGTAGACCTGGCTGGCCTCAAACTCAGAGATCCGCCTGCCTCTGCATCCCGAGTGCTGGGACTAAAGGTGTGCGCCACCACATCAGGCCTTGATTTATTTTTATTTTTTATGTGTATGAGTGTTATGCCTGCATGTGTGTTTAGGTGCACCCATGTCATGCAGTGTCTGTGGAGGACAGAAGAGGATGTTGGATCTCCTGGAACTGTTGTTAAGGACTGTTGTTGGTTGTTGGTTAGTTGGTTGTGAAGCTGGGATTCAAACCGAGGTCTTCTGCCAAGAACAGCCAGTGGGTTCTTAGCTGCTGAGACATCTCTTTGGCCCCTCTGTTCTGTCTTAAGTCCTTCATTCCCTTGTCTGTCATTTCTTCTCACTGACCTTTCACCTAACACAGTCTTTATATTTAAAAAAAAAAAAAAAAGCCTTTAAGGGGCTGGAGAGATGGCTAAGTGGTTAGAGCACTGACTGCTCTTGCAGAGGACCCGGGTTCGATTCCCAACACCCACATAACAGCTACGAACCGTCTGGAACTCCAGTTCCAGGGGAATCCAAAGCCCTCTTCTGACCTCCGTGGCGGGACTGCACAACATAGGCGCCCTCACATATACGCAGGCAATACACTCATACACATAAAATAAAAATAATAAACAAATTTATTTTTAAAAAGGCCTTTAAGCTGGGCGTGGTGTCGCACGCCTTTAATCCCAGCACTCAGGAGGCAGAGGCAGGTGGATCTCTGTGAGTTCAAGGCCAGTCTGGTCTACATAGTGAGTTCCAGGACAGCTGGGGCTACAGGGGAGACCCTGTCTCAAAAAGATGGGGAGAAAAAAAAAAAAGGCCTTTAAAGGGTTGAGGCCAACCTGAGCTATAGGAGACCCTGCATAAACAAAAATAACCCACCCAAACAAACTAGAAAGCTACTAACTCAAAAGAAAAAACAAAACTGTAGCCAGGAGGGTGAGGTGGTTCACACCCATAAATCCTAGCACTTGAGAGCCTGAGGCAATATTGCCCAGAGTTTGACATTAGGCTGTATTCCATAGTAAGTTTCAGGACAGCTGGGTAAGAATAAGATGTTGCCTCAAAAAATAAAAAATAAGGCCGGGCGTGGTGGCGCATGCCTGTAGTCCCAGCACTTGGGAGGCAGAGGCAGGCGGATCTCTGTGAGTTCAAGGCCAGCCTGTTCTACATAGTGAGTTCCAGGACAGGTGGGGCTACAGGGAGACCCTGCTTCAAACAAACAAACTAACAAACAAACCAGCTGCAATGAGAAAAAAAAATGAAAAAAAAAATAAATAAAAATAAAAAATAAAAAAGGCCAGTGAGATGGCTCAGCAGGTAAAGGCACTTGAGAAAAGCCTGAGGATCTGAATTTCATTGATAGAACTCACACAGTGGAAGGAGAGAACAGACTCTGAGTTCCACACTTTGGCCATGGCGCTTGCACTCACAAGCCACAAAGTAAATAAATGTAAAAAAGAAAAACCAAGACTGTAGGAATGGTGGTCTGGTTCCATGCATGGCAGTCCACAGTAGGGGCATGATCTTGGACAGTTAGCTGGGCAAGGGAACAGTTAAGACAAGTTAGCCGGGCAAGGGAACAGTTAAGACAAGTTAGCCAGGTAACATGACCATTTTAGCAAGTGGGTGAGCAGTTAAGTCACCAAGTACCATACCCGTTTGAGCAAGACGTGGACAGGGATTGTTGGAGAACCACGTTGTCATGACCTTAAGGAGAAGCACACAGCACTAAGATACACAAAAGTTTGGATGATTGCTTTCCGTGGTCTTCAGCCCAGTAGAAATTAAAACTAGGAGCTGGAGCTGGGAGTGCAGCTCGGTGGTGGAGCGCTTGCCTAGCATGCAGGAGATCCGTAGTTTCCATTCCCAGCTTTGCAGGAAAAAAAACCAAAAACATGGTACTACTTTGATTTTAAAACGAATTAAGTCGCGCAGGACGTGATGGTGCACACCTTAATTCCAGCACTCAGAGGCGGAAGGTAGGCGGATCTCTGGGGTCTATCTTTAAATAAATTAAAAAAAAAAAAATCCAACCGGAAAACAGACGAATTGACGACGGCTTTTCGCGGCATCTCTGACGTCACCGAGAACCTCCGTCTCCACGGCAACAGAATGCGTCCCGGGAACTTGCACTGCGCAGGCGCAAGAGGACGCAGTTGCAGGCAGGATTGCGCGCATCCTGCCTCTTCCGTGCCCACTCTTTCCACCCCGTCCTCTTCCATGAACGCGTCCTGCTTTGCTGGGACGCAAACACGTTTCCAGTTTCTCTTTAGACAAACAAGCCAGAGCCATTCGGGCCCTGTGTCCCGACGCCGCGTACGTCACGCGCGGGGCCTCCTGGGAGATGTCTGCCCGCCCCCAGCCAGGCGCTCCGGACTACAACTCCCGGCAGGCCGTGCGGCGGCCCGGGACCCGAGCGGGGGCAGGCGCGGGCGGCCGGGTGGGCTTGCGCGGGCGGGGCAGTCTGGCCTGGCGCCGTTGGGGGGGGCGGAGGGCCGCCGGTTGCTGCAGGCGCCGAGGATCGGCGGTCAGCCTCGGCGGTGCCGCGGGCGGAGCGGGGGCGGAAACTCCGGGCAAGTGGGGACCGGGAGCGGTGGCACGGGGCCGAGGGCCAGGTCGGCCTGGCGGGGGCTGCGGTTCTGGCGGGTGTCCCCGGCCCTGGCGCGCGGCGGGCTTCGCGTCCTTAGCTCTCGGACGCAGCTCGTGCCCGGTGCGCGTGCCCGGTGCGCGAGGGTGGTGCAGCGGGCCCTGGCTGCCAGACTCCGGGTGACCGCGGTCTAGTGGCAGGTGTTTACTGTGGTCTCCGCACCCCTGGCCACAGGGTTGGATCTCTTGGGGCTCGCGGGCAATCTCAGCCCGGCGGAGGCCAGTCCCAAATCTCCAGGCATCAGGGCTGCTGCGCGATTTTGAAGGCGGGGGTGGGGGATCCATGGACCGCCAGACAGGTGAGCTCTGAACCGGCTGTGGCCTGATGGTTCGGGTTTGGTGCGTTCACCTTGCAGATGCCGGCTCATGGTGTCAGGGCTTGTGTTTGTGTCTGAATGTGCGTGTGTGGACAGGGCAGTGAGAAATCGTCCTGCCCGTCTCCTCTGGGTTCAGAGACCAATGGAGAAAAGCAGAGATGCCAGGCAGGCTCCCGATGAGTTCCAGGCGGCTTGGGGACAGAGCAAGATTGGTTCCTCCTAGGTGGTTTCCTGGCTGCACATCCCACTCTGGCCTGTTGCTCCAGATGCAACAAGTCTCTGAATGTCACTCTCCCATCCAAGGTCAGTCCTAGGGAGTGGGGTGAACCTCAAACTGCAGTATGCCTGAAGCTCTCCTGCAAGATGGCCAAGATTAGCAGCGATGGCACCCCGAACCTTATGGGTTCTCCCCCAGCAAGTGTCTTGATGCAAGGCAGATCTGGTTTCTTGACCTCTGTCGTAGGTTGTCATTCTCTGACTCCACTGGTACCCACGATATCCACATCCACCTGCCTGGCCGGGATGCACCAGTTTTTGCCACATATTGGTTGTCAGTTCAGCAGTTCAGTGTGTCAGTTCAGGCACAGCCAGATGTGTGGGGAGATGAGCCTTGAGTCCTGTGTGGTCTCTGTGTCATGTAACTTTATTCTTCTGAATAAAGGCTAACTTCCACAATAAACATGATTTAATTTCTATGGCTTTTTGGGACTTCCCAATAAATATTCACAAATAAGGGGAAGGACAGTGTTGTCCTGCACTGTCCTGATAGTTCCAACTCCTCAAAGGAGATGTTTGTTTCTTGTGGGAAGAAACACAGGTGGTAACAGCAGCCCTCATAGCCACTGTCTGGTTACAGTGGTAAATAACTGTATGTAAAACTACATCTAAAACCATCTTTCCCCAGCCTGGCTCCCTGCCTACCTGCTTGGTTTGCTGTGTTCTGTGTTGGCAATGCCTGATAGTTTCCCACAGGAAGTTTTGGTAGCTGAGCAAATTTGTGGCCCAGGAAGTAGCGACTAAGTGCTTGGGCTGCTGACTCGAGGCTGCTGTGTGCTCTGAGGTGAGTTCTGATTTTGCTGAAGCACATTTGTCAAGCAAGTCCTCATACTCTGACTTTGCCACTCTCATTGTAAATATCTACAGCTCCAGGGATGTTCTGATACTGACCAGGGAATTGGCTGTGTCTGTGGGGTAGATGGTAGAGTCCAGCATTGTTGGCAAAGGAAAAAGTACATTAACTCTGTAGGTAAATTTCATATTGAGATGATGGTGTACACAACACATTGTGGCATTCAGCATTCTCAAGTAGGGTTTGGTGACATTTCCTGTGGATTGAAAGTAAGGTGGCCTGTATGCCTGGGTTATAGTGGCTACAGTTCTTGGATTGTACAAGGTAGAGCTTCAGGGTAGTGCTTCCAGATATACACAGGGCTGGGGCGCCTTCAAGGCTGCTGCTGTCTCAGGGAACTTTCGCAGGTTGCAGGACACTTAGGGCACACAGGGCACACAGTGCTTTCCTCTCTCTGGGGCCTGTGGGCATTAGGGCAGGAAGGTGGGAGCAGGTTGGCAGAGGCTGCTGGAAAGAGTTGGTTTGTGGTGGTTGTCAGGAGGTTGTTGCAGGGCAGGTCTAGGAAGGGGTAGTAAGTAGTAAGATTCCTTGTGAGTGCATCTATCCCAGAGGGGCTGTGCTGTCTCTAGCACAGGCCCCCCTCCCTCACCCTTCATCAGGGACTTCTCTCCTTAGGCACACTGGGCATAGACTCACCTGTAGAATGCAGCATGACTAGCCTGGGCACAGGGTACTATCTAGACGTGCAGGCCACTTCTTGGAGTCATTCAGAAGATAGACACAGCAGGCTCATTGTCCTTCGCCCTGGTGGTGCATTCAGTGCCCTAGGGGGCCAACTTCCCTCCTGACTCAGCTCTGGGACTGGCAGTGCCAATTCCATGATCAGGGAAACCTTTTTTATTAGAAAACTCCATTGTGGCGGGGAGGACTGAAGAGATGGCTTAGCAGTTAAGAGCACTGGCTGTTCTTGCAGTGGAAGACCCAGGTTTGAATCCCAGCACTCACATAGTAGCTAACAACTGTCCGTAACTCCAGTTCCAGGGGATCTAACGCTCTTCTGACCTGCTCAGGCATTGCACAACACAGGTACACTTACATACATGCAAGCAATATACTCATACACATTAAAAAAATAAAAATAAGCTGGGTATGGTGGCACATGCCTTTAATCCCAGCACTCAGGAGGCAGAGGCAGGTGGATCTCTGTGAGTTCAAAGCCAGCCTGGTCTACAGAGCGAGCAAGTTCCAGGCCAGCTGGGGCTGTAGGGAGACCCTGTCTCAAAAAGACCAAAAAAAAAAAAAAAAAAAAGGAAAGAAAGGAAACACCATTCTGAAATGTCCCCCATGGTTCCTATACCATCCAAAGAGGAAGACCTAGGTGAGAACAAAAGCTGAGTCTCAACTAGAGACCTCTTCCTTGCCAGCCTGCCTAGATCACATCTCTGATCCCTGGTGAGTTGTCCTGATCCCTGAGGCCAAGGAATTGGGATGCTGATGGCAGCTGGATAACAATAACAGAGACCGAGCTGGGAGGCCTGGAGGAAGAGGCCAGGGAAAGCCACTGAAATTCCTACGAGGGTCCCAGAATGCCAGATCCAGCTGCTACTGAGCCCTATTTTCTTTCTGTTCCTGTCGTGATTATGTTTGCGAGAGCAGTTTAGAGGCATTGTTATAGGTCACACTCAGGAGAGAAGATCTCAGTCAAGTGAAACCATGCTGGGTATAGTGCCACCTCTGATGCAGAGGGTGGACCCTGAACCCTCTGGAATAGAGGTACTGGAGGGAAGGCAACATAGGCTTCCAGCTTGTAGGTGTTGCCAAGGTTAGTACTTCTCAGTGTTCACACTCCAGACTGTGGTAGTAGAAGTCTCCTGAGTCTGGGCTCCTGCAGTCTTGGGGCAGCCCTAGGCATCAGTGGGTGCTGGCTCTGAACAAGAAGCCCTTTCTGTATTCTATGTGTTGTATTCTGACTTTGCTAGGGACAGCCCTCGGGACAGTGGCAGTTCACTGGCCAAGGCTGAGGAAAGCTGTCTGACTTTGCTAAAAATACCAGGCTTGATGAGTAGGCAGGAGCTGGTCAGCTCAGGCCACTGACAGGCTAGAGTGCTTGGTGGCCTTCCCACTGCCTTATGTGCAGTTCTTGGCTGAGGCCTGGTCCTGATTTCCCCAGACCTTGCTGGGAACCCTCCACCTTGGCTCTCTGCCCTGGCCCATTCTCCTAAAGGTTGGGCCACACATGCTTGTTCTCATGCTTGATTTCCACCTCCATGTTTTGTAAAAGACCTAGTGTTAGCCAGGTGTGGTGGTGCACGCCTTTAATCCCAGGCAGAGGCAGGTGAATCTCTGTGAGTTCAAGGCCAGCCTGGTCTACACAGCATGTTCCAGGTCAGCTGGGGCTACAGGGAGACCCTGTCTCAAAAAGACCATAAAAAAAGAAAAAAAAAAAAAAGACAAATAAATAAATAAGGCCAGGCATGGTGGCGTACACCTGTAGTCCCAGCACTTGGAAGGCAGAGGCAGGCGGATCTCTATGAGTTCGAGGCCAGCCTGGTCTACATAGTTCCAGGACAGCTGTGGCTACAGGGAGACCCTGCTTCAAAAAGACAAAAAAAAAAAAAAAAAAAAAAAAAAAAAAAAAAAAAGCCCAAAAAACAAAAGAGAGAGAGAGAGACCTAGAGTCAAGTGGCTAGTGGAATGATGGGCCTAAAGTGGGTGTTGCCATGCCTTCCGGGCTGGCCTTGGCTGATAGGCTGGGCTGACAGGGACATGCTACACAGCTCCAGTGTGACCACAGTACTAGCTCATAGCACTAGGGTCTGTTTCTCTCCCTCCTTTCCTGCCCCACATCTTGAGATAGGGTTTTGCAATGTAGCTCTGGCTGGTCTCAACCTTCCGAGTGCAGGATTGCAGGTGTGCACTAGCACCTGACTTTAACAATTAGGTTTTCCTCCCTTTTTTCCTGTGCTAGGCCAGGTCCAGGGGGTGGCAGTCAGGGTATTTTCCTGCTAGCAGAGCCTCCAGTTGGGTCTGTTAGAGTCCCTTGTTGGAGTCTAGGGTTGCCTGTAACAATCCTTGCTTTGACTAAGCAGGAGTGTTGGAGTAGAATAGTCCCCCCAGCAAGTCTATTCCAACTATGCTGAGCTCTGGTGGCATGAAGGAAGGTGTGTGTGGCCTCAGTGGAGGTAAGCAGCCTGGCAGGGCCAGCACCTGTGTCTGTACAGAGCAGTGCCACTATGCCTGCAGGTCACTGTCTTGATCTTTCCCTGCCTCAGTCATGCGTGCAAGGAGGTTCCCTGTGCAGAGAATGCTGGGAGTGAGGAGGGAACGCCCAGCCTAGCGATGTCTCGATGTCTACATTTTGTGGGGATCTACGTGGAAAGAATCTGAAATCACTGCAAGGGCCCAGGAGATGGCACCGCTGGGGTTGGGGGCCCTGGAGACTGGGTGGTGTGAAGTTGTTCCGCTAGGGAAGGAGGGCATGATACCCCTAGTAGGATAGTGATGGCCTTACCAGGGAGGGGCAGTAGAACTGGGCCAGCTGATGTACCTGTGCCCTCCCCTCAAGGTGAAGCCACAATACCTGGCTTGAAATAAACACACAGCGTTTGGGTTGGGTGGATAGGGCCTGGGCTGGTTGGGTCACCAAGGCCCAGGGTCTGTGAGTTGTCACAGGAGCCAAGCACAAGATTTCGCTGCTTTGTATTTCACTCATTCTCAGCCATTTAGTCATTGTTGAGGCTGGCAAGGGCTGGATCTGGCCAGATATGGGCTGTGGCAGTGAATGGACTTGGTGGCTGCCCTTGTAAGCTTGCTGCCTGATTAAAGGGCAGCAAAGGACTGTTCTGGCCACACCTGTGTCAGACTCCTGTGTCAGCTAAGGTTGCGGGAGGTGAGTTGACACAGGTGTGGAGGAGCAGAGCCAGCTGCCAGGCCCACAAGACCCTCTCTCAGTCAGGGTCTCGCTAGTGCCAAAGAGCCGTGGGCATTCTCACCATGACCTCTCACTGTGGCTGGTCTGGGCTGGGCCTTCCTCTGTGGAAGAAGAAAGAAGCTATTTCCTGAAGTGGCTGGCCAGGAGGCTAAGTATAAGTCTGGGACAAAGACAGGGACCCTGGAGGGGGGCTCAAGTCGAGGCCTGGTGTGTGCTATCTTCCTCTTGCTCACCTAGCCATGGGATGGCCTCTGTCCTGTTCTCTGTCCCATGGCTGAGTAGGGCCACTGGGTCCCAGTTGGAGTTGGCAGGAGCCTGGTAACATCCTGTCTGTCAGGTTCTGTCTTTGAAATTCACTTGTGTAGCCAGGTGCAGGTGTGTTGGCACTTGGAAGACTGAAGCAGGATAGTGAGGTTTTTTAAAAATTTATATTTATTATTTTTATTTTATGTGTATGTGTGTATTGCCTGCATGGAGGTAAGTGCACCTGTGTCATGCAATGCCAGAGGAGGTCAGAAGAGGCTGTTGGATCTCCTGGGACTGGAGTTACAGACAGTTGTTAGCTGCCATGTGGGTGCTGGGATTCGAACCTGGGTCTTCTATAAGAACAACCAGTGTTCTTAACTGCTGAGCCATCTCTCCAGCCCCAGGAGGATAGTGAGTTTGAGGCCACCTAGGAAAGACCGTGTTCATATTAAGAAGACTTTATTAATGGTCAGCACAGTGTAGAATGCTAAGGCTTGGTATCGCTGGCTCCATTTGCCTGTCCCCTTTTGCAAACTTCCTATGAATGGAATCACTGTGTGGGCACTCTTGGGTTTGACTACTGCCTTTCTGTGTCCATTTGTGAACTTTGTTCTGCTGCCCTATATAGCAAAGGTGAGTTTCTGCTCCCTTGGGCACTAAACATTGCAGGACTAATTCACCCTGAAGGACATGGGACAGGCACCCTGTGACATGTGACCAGTGTTCTGGTGATGAAACATACCATGTGTATTGGGTATCCTGCAGTGTGTTTCTGTGTCTGGCCCATTTTCTGTTCGTGTAGCTTTTTCATACAACCTGTGGGAGTTCTTTGGGAGATTGTACGCTGCAAACGTGGTCACCTATTCTGTTGCTTCATGGTATCTTATTAAACAACAGTCTTTCAGTCCAGTCCCACATATCACTGAGCTGCACAGAAAAATAGTCTTGTCTTCTGAAAGCTGAGTGGTCTTATCTTTCACATGGATATCTACAGTCCATACCTATTAGCTTTAAAGCATACATATATTGATGGAACATCTTGCATAGACTTCTGGAAACAGAGTCACTAGCATGTGTCCACACTGTACCAGGTCTGGTCTCTGATCCTTTGGGCCAGTCTGTTTGTGATGTTCCCACTTCAGCCCTTTACTTCCTGGCCGTGTTTCCTGTCCACCTTCTCTGCTGGCCCCTTCTGATCCTGGCCTGTATGCCCATACTCTGGCTTTCCAGCCCAGGGCCACCTATGCATGCTATCCTTTTCACTCTCTTGTCTCGGCTTAGTTCTCTCTGCTCCAGACCCATCCTTCTTTCCCAGGCAGCACTCTCCACAGGTGCCCAGTGGTTAGGCTGGCCACATGGCTTTCTGATATGGCTGAGAGTACTCTCTGCTTCAGGTCTTTGAGCAATCCTACTCGCCATGGACCCAGACCCCCAGGCTGGCGTGCAGGTGGGCATGCGTGTGGTGCGCGGAGTGGACTGGAAATGGGGCCAGCAGGATGGAGGTGAGGGCGGCGTGGGCACTGTGGTGGAGCTTGGCCGCCATGGCAGCCCCTCGACCCCCGACCGCACAGTTGTCGTTCAGTGGGACCAGGGCACACGCACCAACTATCGCGCTGGCTACCAGGGTGCCCACGACCTGCTGCTCTACGACAATGCCCAGATTGGTGCGTGGAGATGCCCAGTTGTGGGTGGGACCTGTGGATGGGGCTAGCCAGGTGACAGGAGGCCAGCAGGTCCTTGCTGACACTATGCTGCTCCTAGGTATCCGCCACCCCAACATCATCTGTGACTGCTGCAAGAAACATGGGCTTCGAGGCATGCGCTGGAAGTGCCGTGTCTGCTTTGACTACGACCTCTGCACACAGTGCTACATGCACAACAGACATGACCTTACTCATGCCTTCGAGCGCTATGAGACAGCCCACTCACGTCCGTGAGTTCCCCAGGCCACAGCCTACCCCCCCACTCTCTCAGGGCCTTGTGACAGGTGCCTTAGATACTCAGCCAGGCCTTGGCTCCTGGAGACTGAGTCACTCCCCAAAGTACCTGGCAAGTACCCCCTTGAAGAATAGCCAGGATCATGGTTACTTTAGGGGCTCCCTTGAAGAATAGCCAGGATCATGGTTACTTTAGGGGCTTGAGAATTGACACTAGCCCCACAGAAGGCATCTGTCCCCGAGCAGATCCATGAGGTGGGTACTGTGGGCAGGGTTTTCTCTGCTGCCTTCCCCCAGAGCCAGGCAGGCATGACTCCTTAGTACAGCTGCGGTCTGGGTGCTGAAGGTGGTGTATACGTGGCCACATGGGCAGCAGTAGCTGTTGGTCAAGGCATACAGCATCCCTTGGAGGTTCCAAGCCTGGCAGGGAGGCTTCTCACCCTAGGGGTCAGCCCATAGGCACAGCTCATAGTAGCTCTGGCCTGATGCAGTCACTGGGCTGTGGTCAGAGGGTATGGGCTGGGACATAGGTCTCTGTTGGACTCGGGCAAACATTTCGTCCATCCTTTGCTCCTGTGCCTCTCTGATCTCTCCTGTGTGTGGAGAAATGTGGTCTAGGTCCCAGCTGTTGGTCACCAAGGGGCAGCTCTCTGTGTTGGTGGTCAGACTGTGTTCTCCCTTCTCTGGGTCAGGCCTTCTCCTTAAGAGGCAGCACACATAGGACTGGTCACAGGCTGAGGGTCTGAGGGTCTTCCCATATCCCCAGTCTGGCATTGATGAAGGTCTCTGAGCCCAGAGGCATTGGATGGCTTGTTTCCATGAATCCTTTCCCAGACTGTGGAGGGCACTGACCTGATGGGCTCAAGGACACCCATCCTATAGACGCTGCTGTGAACAGGGTCCTTAGGATAGAGGAGCAAGGCGGGTAGGGCAGGGTCTGACCTTCACACCACTCCGCGTGGCTCAAGACTCATTCTCTTGCAGGGTCACATTGAGTCCTCGCCAGGGCCTCCCTCGAATCCCACTAAGGGGTATCTTTCAAGGAGCAAAGGTGGTACGAGGCCCTGACTGGGAGTGGGGCTCACAAGATGGTGAGTGGTGGCTGCAGTGGGGATAGGGAGATAAAACTGGGCTGCAGCTGGCTATCACTGGACCTGAGGCACACTCTTAGCTTGCTGGTGTGGACGCTTTCCCCAGGAGGAGAAGGGAAGCCAGGCCGTGTGGTGGACATCCGTGGCTGGGATGTGGAGACAGGTCGGAGCGTGGCCAGTGTGACTTGGGCAGATGGAACTACCAATGTGTACCGTGTGGGCCACAAGGGCAAGGTGGACCTCAAATGTGTCGGCGAGGCAGCTGGTGGCTTTTACTATAAGGAGCACCTCCCAAAACTTGGTATGGGGCTGGCTCCAACATTAGCTGCCTTCCTACCCTGACTGGGCACCTGTTGCCCTGGCATATCCTGTGGGGAAGGGGGGCAGGTTGCTGCCTGAGGCCTAGCCTGCCACCCTCCCCTAGGCAAGCCAGCAGAGCTGCAACGCAGGGTGAGTGCTGATGGCCAGCCCTTCCAGCGTGGGGACAAGGTCAAATGTCTGCTGGACACAGACGTCCTAAGGGACATGCAAGAAGGCCACGGTGGCTGGAACCCTAGGATGGTGGAGGTGAGCCACCTTGCCTACTGAGTCCCCATGTGCCCTCCCTTCCCAAGTCCTTTGGACCCCCATACCTCTTCCTACCCTGAGAGTCCAGCCCGACCCAGCCATAGCCTTCGTGACCCGCCACAGTTTATCGGACAGACGGGCACCGTGCACCGCATCACAGACCGTGGGGACGTGCGTGTGCAGTTCAACCATGAGACCCGCTGGACCTTCCACCCTGGGGCTCTCACCAAGGTGCCTAGGGGGCTGGGTTGAGCCCCACCCATTGCTTCTGCATAATCCCCTCCATGTACCTGCTCAGCCTTGGGAGTAGTTAAGCAGGGCTGGTTAGGCAAGCCAGGGCACCAGCCTCCCCATGAGTCTGCAGACCTGTAGGAAGGGGAGAGCCAGGTGGGTAGAAGGGGGTCTAGGTGTGAAGGACCCAGAGGAGAGTGAGGTGGTGGGAATATCTGAGACTGGAGCCTGTGGGCCAGGGACTGTCCTGAGAACAAAAAGAATGTAGACAGCTTGGTGGGCTAGAAGAGGGGCTACTGGGCTTGCTGCCTGCGATGCTTGTTGTGTGTCATGGGGCAGATAGACATGGTCTGCAAGAAGACTGAGGTGTAGGCTTGTGCAGAGTGGTGGGGACCACGTGGAGTGGACTCAGCTTTGTGGGAAGCCATGGGGGATAAAGCATGTCCCAGGCAGGAGGGAATGTCCAGGAGGGGACACTGATGGGGGCAGGGGCTGTGCTCTTGTCTGAATTTGGAAGAGGATACTTAAGAACAGGCAGCATTCAGGGTTTCACTGTTGATAAGTGCATGGGTTCTGTGCGTGTATCCCTGCAAGAATAACAGCCCCCTTAGCCCCACCCTCCATCCATCCTGGCCTTGCTCTGGTATCCCAGGGTCCTGCACCTCTTTGGCCCCACCCTCTGTCCTAGGCCCACACCACATTTTTTATGCTGCTTTGGATCTGGTCAATGGATAGGTATCCAGATCCTGAAAACAGGTCTCCTGGGCGTTCATGCAGCTGTAGAACTGACTTTGGTCTGGTTTGGATGCCGTTGCCCCACTGCCTCTGTGGCTGTCATCTGGTGACTCAGGCTGGGCTAGCCAGAATCTTTGGTTGTACTTGGGGCAGGAACTGGGGTCAAGGTCAGGTCTACCTACCCTGTGGAACTGGAGGGAGATGCCCTCCTCTGTGACCCTGGGCAGTCACGAATGTCTAGGGGAACTCCCCTTACCTGCCTCTCTGTCATCCAGCACAACAACTTCTGGGTGGGTGATGTGGTTCGGGTCATCGATGACCTTGACACTGTGAAGCGACTACAGGCTGGACATGGTGAATGGACAGACGACATGGCCCCTGTGAGTCATCTTGTCTGTCATCACACACAACCTTTCCCTAGAGACTCCTGTCTGCTCCCCCTCCAACTTGCTTTGACCTCTTTCTCTCAGGCCCTGGGCCGAGTAGGGAAAGTGGTGAAGGTATTTGGAGATGGAAACCTGCGTGTGGCAGTTGGCGGTCAGCGGTGGACCTTCAGCCCCTCCTGCTTAGTGGCCTACCGGCCTGAGGAGGACACCAACCTGGACGTGGCTGAGCGTGCCAGGGAGAATAAAAGTGCGGCATCAGCTTCAGTGGCCGGTGGGAGGCAGGGCAGCCCCTGGCCAGCACTTACGTCAGCCCTGCCCCCAGGCTCACTGAGTGTAGCCCTGGACAAGCTGCGGACCCAGAAGAATGACCCAGAGCACCCAGGGAGGCTGGTGGTAGAGGCTGCACTGGGAAATGTAGCCCGGGCTTTGGACCTGCTACGGAGGCACCCAGAACAGGCAAGCTCCCATCCAGCCCTTTCTGATGGCCAGCAAGCAGAGGGCCCAGAATTCACTTGCTGGCTTTTCTGGCAGGTGGACACCAAGAACCAGGGCAGGACTGCCCTGCAGGTGGCTGCTTACTTGGGACAGGTGGAGCTGGTGCGGTTGCTGTTGCAAGCAAGGGCAAGTGTGGACCTGCTGGACGATGAGGGCAACACTGCACTACACTATGCAGCTCTAGGGTGAGGCCCGGGCAAGCTGGTGGGTCCTGCTGGGAATGGCCTTTGAGCCAAGTGGGCACAATGGCTTTCTTCTACCTCTCCCACTTCTTCCATTAGGAACCAGCCTGAGGCCACAAGGGTGCTCCTGAGTGCAGGCTGTGGGGTGGATGTCCGGAATGGGACCCGCAGCACAGCCCTGCATGTGGCTGTGCAAAGGGGCTTCCTAGAGGTGGTAAAGACTCTGTGTGAGCGTGGCTGTGATGTTAACTTGCCGGTGAGTGGCAATCCTTGAGTGCCCTGCCATTAATAAACCCTGGGTCAAGGAGGCAGCTTGACCCTGGAGAAAGGCACTGCTTGTATGACCAGCCCCCTCTGCCATAGGATGCCCATGCTGACACACCCCTTCATGCTGCAATCTCTGCGGGTGTGGGTGCCAGCAGCATTGTTGAAGTCCTCACCGAAGTCCCTGGCATCGATGTCACTGCCACCAATAGCCAGGGCTTCACACTCCTGCACCATGCATCCCTCAAGGGCCATGTGCTGTGAGTAGGGGGGTCAGGGATTCTGCTGGCAGCCAGCCTCCTGCCCTATTGCCAGGCCACCCTGATCCAGAGCACCCAGGGAGGCTACTTGGGGGAGATGTTGGACAGATTTTCTGTCCCCACAGAGCAGTCAGGAAGATTCTGGCACGGGCACGGCAGCTGGTGGATGCCAAGAAGGAGGATGGCTTTACTGCACTGCATCTGGCTGCTCTCAACAACCACCTTGAGGTGGCCCAGGTCCTCATCAGAGAGGTGGGTGCAGGGAGCCCAGGGCCACAGGGTTCAAGAACCAGGTCCAGTGGTCTCTTGGGCTGAGCCTCTGCCCACCTCTCCAGGGTCGCTGTGATGTGAATGTGCGCAACCGGAAGCTCCAGTCTCCACTGCATTTGGCTGTGCAGCAGGCCCATGTGGGGCTCGTACCACTGCTAGTGGATGCTGGCTGCAGTGTAAACACTGAAGATGAGGAAGGAGACACAGCTCTGCATGTGGCACTGCAGCATCATCAGCTACTGCCCCTGGTGGCTGACAGGGCTGGGGGGGACCCAGGGCCCTTGCAGCTGCTGTCCAGGGTGAGGAAGTAAGGAGTGGGCACTGGAGAGGTGGGCCTGGGTGATTCCTCCTCTCATGATGCTCCAAGGGGCCAGGCTTTCTTGAATGTCAGTTTGAAGGACTGCTGGGTTTCAGGAGCCAACCTCTAAGACCCAAACCAACCTGGGAAGAGGGTTAGGGCCCAGTGGGGTGAAAGGATGAAGTGTCTCAGAAGTGTAGTTGTCTATTAAAGGGCACCTATGGGGTCTGTTCTTACTCTTCCTAGAACCAGAGGCCTCACACAGGAAAGGGTTACCAGTGGTGGGGAGGGAAGTCACCCCTTGCTTGGGCTTCTGGGCAGCCCAGTATAAGTCTCTAAGTCTCTGCGGACTTTCACCCTCACCTGTGTATCGTGCTGCCCAGCTACAAGCCTTGGGCCTCCCGGGCAGCACGGATCTGACGGTAGGCACGGCAGTGGCCTGTTTCCTGACACTGGAGGGTGCTGACGTGAGCTACACAAACCACCGTGGCCAGAGCCCCCTCGACCTGGCCGCAGAAAGCCGAGTGCTCAAAGCCTTGCAGGGCTGTGCCCAGCGTTTCCGGTGAGCCTGAAAAGAGGGCATGGTGGGGGGGCCCACCTTTAAGGCCACTGGGCCCTTTCAAGCCCCCTCCTCCAACTGCAGGGAGCGACAGGCGGGCGGCGGTGGGGGTGCAGCACCGGGCCCCCGGCACGTGCTCAGCACGCCCAACACCGTGACGAACCTGCACGTGGCTGGCACGGCCGGGCCGGAAGCCGCCGAATGCCTGGTGTGCTCGGAGCTGGCGTTGCTGGTCCTGTTCTCGCCGTGCCAGCACCGAACCGTGTGCGAGGGTAGGTGGGGGCGTGGAAGCCCGGGGTGGCTCGGCCTCCCTCGTCCAGCGCTACTAACGCTGCGCCGCCCCTGACAGAGTGCGCCCGCAGGATGAAAAAGTGCATCAGGTGCCAGGTGGTCATCAGCAAGAAGCTGCGCCCAGGTGGGTGGGAGGGGCACACCTCGGGGTCCCGGGTGCAGCGAGCTTCCCACCTCCTGGGGCTGACTGCCACCTCCTGCGTCCCCACAGATGGCTCTGAGGTGGTGAATGCCACTCCGGTGCCCGGCCCGCCCCGGCAGCTGGTGGAGGAGTTGCAGAGCCGCTACCGGCAGATGGAGGAGCGCATCACCTGTCCCATCTGCATCGACAGCCACATCCGCCTGGTGTTCCAGTGCGGCCACGGCGCGTGCGCGCCCTGCGGAGCGGCGCTCAGCGCCTGCCCCATCTGCCGCCAGCCCATCCGCGACCGCATCCAGATCTTCGTGTGAGCACCGCGGCCTGTCCCAACTTCCCTGTCAACCCCTGTATTTTATAAAAAGATTCTCGGACTCTACCTCCTGCTCCTTGCCGGAGTGCTGAGGGTGTGTGTGTCGGGGACCAGGGGAGCCTGGGTCCGCCCCTCCACCCTCGCGCGCTCAGCCTCCTCCAGAAACAGCCCCGGTGCCGGCACTGGCCTTTTCGTTCTGGCTATGGTCTGACCTGACGGGAGGGGCCCGGGGACCACACCACGTCCTGAAACACTCTGGGTGGCCCTTAGCAGCTCTGCGGTAGCCCTCCCCGCCCGAAGCACAGGACCCTGTGCCAGTCCCTTACTGCCCCGTGGGCGACACAAGGCGGGGCCGGGGAGTGGGTGCTCAGGTTTGGACCGAGTTCGGAGGATTCTTCCCTCGTGGAGGGTCCTGGACTAGTAGGGAGTAGGTGGGTGGTCACCAAGGTCTTGGCCTCTGAGCTGGGGTGAGGGTGGGGGGCATGGAGAAGGTCCATTTGCTGGAGGAAATATGTAGTCACGAAGGGGGGAAGCGGGTGGCCCTCGCTTTCCAAGAACCACCCGCGCAGCGCTCCCCAGCCAAGCGGACGCCTCTGCTTGGCCCTGACCCCGCTGGCCTTCACAGTGCTGTCACCCGGGGTCCAAAGGCTGCACGGAGGCCTGGGAGGGACTAGACGCGGCGGCCGAATCTGGCTGGGAGCTTCTGGTCTCCCAGCTCCCACCGCTTCACCCATCCGCAGTCCGCCCCTCCTGGAGTCCACCTCCATCCTGCGCATTAGCCCACCCAGCACAGCCACCCGTCGCCCCTTCGGGGCTTCCGGTCTTGGGACACAGCTCCAACCCCACCACCTCCTCCCAGATCCATGCCAGACTCCACACCCGGCGCCTGCTGCCGCTCCCTATCCCCAGCTCCCGCAACCCCCTCCCCTCTGAGCCTGGCCTGAGACTCCGGGTGCTGGCACACTCCCCAAGGGTCCCCTAATGGGGGCGCCGTCGACCGCCGGCCCCTTCCCAGACCGCCCTACGACCCCTAGGATCTCCTCCGCCCCGTCTCCCGGGCGGACTCTCCCCTCTGGCCCTGGGCGCCCCCATTCTCAGTGCCACGTCCCCTCGCTGTGTCCCTCCCCTCTGGCGGGTTTGCGTCCTAGCCAGCTACGCTCGGCCCCTGGGGGCGGGATGGGGGCTTCGCTCCCAGATTACACTGGGGGTCCAAGGAGTGGCTGAGTCCCATTGGGGGAAAAGCCAGAGGGTCATTCAGCCCCAGCCAGCTAGGGAGGGGGCGCAACGGACCCCTCTTCCGCACAGTGAGCCTCGCCGCCTGGCCTGTCGCGGCTGATTGCTGAATTCCCAGACCCCACCTTGCCGGCCACGTTCTGGCCTCGACCGCAGACCCCGCGGCCCGGGTCCGGCAGCCCCGCTGGGGGGTGCGCGCTGTCCGCTCCGGACGGGCCAGCTGGTTCGCTTCACAGGCGCCGGGTCCCCGCCCCACCACGGGACTGTAACCCGATCCGCCAGCCGCCTCCCCTCCTGCCCAGCCCCTGCTCCGTGGCCTGGGTCCCCGCGTCACGCTGCCCGAGGCGGCCCTGCACCCCACAGCGAGTCCACCATGGGCCGTCGGGCCTGCGGCCATCTGGACACGTCGGGCGCTGTCCAGGGCCGCCGGTTCGGGGCCGTCCTGGGTGGGCTGTGCCTCGTCCCCGCTCTGCTGCTGTTGGCGCTGCTCAGGGCCCCCGAGGCGCCGGTCTGGAGCGCGTCGCAGGTGAGCAGGACAGGAGGGGCAGGAACGGGCCCCCTCTGCGGAGGGGTGTGTGCCCGGGGGGCTTCTGCGGAACCAGACGTGAGCCCGAGTCCACGCGCCCTGAGTCAGTGCAGTGTCCGGCGGCTGGAGGTGGGAGCAGCGTCCATCTCCTGCTCCGCCCACTCCCACCGGCTTTTAGTAACGTTTTTTTCTCCTGGGGAAAAGGAACAACGCATTTAGGGTAGGAAAGTAAAACAAGAGCACCCTCGCCCCCCAGGGCCCTTCCACACCCATTTCCCAACAGTCTACTTTCCACAATTTTGGGGCCTGGAGACTGTTCCTACTGCCTCCTCACATCCACTTCCTTCCTGTGAAGAGAAATGTGGATACACCAAACCCCTCTGGGGTCCCCACCGCCCAGCTCCACAGCCCCCTGACCCTGCTGCTGCCTCGAAGACGACGCTACACGCTCACGCCGGCCAGGCTGCGGTGGGACCACTTCAACCTCACATACAGGTGCCGCCTGGACCTGAGACAGAGGCTGGGGCTGGGCCATAACCCAGACACCACCTCTGACCCCGACCCGGTCCCCCAGGATTCTTTCCTTTCCCCGGAATCTCCTGAGCCCTCGTGAGACACGGCGGGGCCTGGCTGCTGCCTTCCGCATGTGGAGCGACGTTTCCCCCTTCAGCTTCCGTGAGGTGGCCCCAGAGCAGCCCAGCGACCTCCGGATAGGTGGGTGACATGCTCCTGACCCTGCCCAGCCCCGCTGGCGCTATCTCAGCCTTGTACTTCCCTAGGCTTCTACCCAGTCAACCATACGGACTGTCTGGTATCTGCTCTGCACCACTGCTTTGATGGCCCCACGGGTGAACTGGCTCATGCTTTCTTCCCACCACACGGTGGCATTCACTTTGACGACAGCGAGTACTGGATCCTGGGCCCCACACGTTACAGTTGGAAGAAAGGTGACCAGACCCCTTGGCCTGGCCTCCTGAGAGGTCGGGGGAGGGGCTCATTCTCTCTACCAAGGTTAAGGGCTGTGGGGCAGGAGGGATTTTCTGGTGATGGGTGGCCACTATTAGGGTCAAACAATCAGGGAGGGGAACTGGAATTCTCAAAGCCTGAGTGTTCCCGCTCCCCTAACGCTGCTGCAGAGGGAGCTGGAGCTGCATTCCTGGGGGCCAAGCTCACTGCCTAGACCAGGAACATACTTATCTTCTCTGGCTGTGGCCGAGGGTGGCTTACAGTTGCATTCCAGCAGCTGTTCTAGGCCTCCTGGAGCAAGCCTGGGAGTAGAAGGCTGGGGGACCCAAGTGCTAACCCACGGGGCCTACAGGTGTGTGGCTCACAGACCTGGTGCACGTGGCAGCCCATGAGATTGGCCATGCTCTGGGGCTGATGCACTCACAGCAAGGCCGGGCACTCATGCATCTCAATGCCACACTTCGAGGCTGGAAGTCATTGTCCCAGGATGAACTGTGGGGACTACACCGACTCTATGGTGGGTGCCCTGGGAAAGGTGAGTGGCAGGTGGGAGGTAGGGCTGTGAGCAGTCCTGAACCATGCTTCCCTCCTGGCAGGCTGCTTGGACAGGCTTTTTGTGTGTACATCCTGGGCACGGAGGGGCTTTTGTAATGCCCGTCAGAGACTCATGAAGAGGCTCTGCCCCAGCAGCTGTGACTTCTGCTATGGTAAGTGAGGCTCCAGGTGGGATGGGGAGTTCTTGAGCTCAGATCTCTCCATCTTGGGCCTGGCTTCATGTGGCTAAACACTGACATGGCATTTCCCCATGCCTTGAGCAGAATTCCCATTTCCCACGATGGCTGCCACCTTACCACCCACCAGGACCAAAACGAGGCTGGTGTCGGAGGGCAGGAACATGACCTTCCGCTGTGGGCAGAAGATCCTACACAAGAAAGGCAAAGTATAGTAAGCAGCACTGGCCAAGCATGTCCAGGGGGATTTGGGCTACATGGGGTACTCAGGGTGGTTATGCCCTGGGTCCTTTGGGGTGGGCAGGGCAGTCATGCAGGAACTTCCCCCCTGCAGCTGGTACAAGGACCAAGAGCCCCTGGAGTTCTCCTATCCTGGCTACCTGGCCCTGGGTGAAGCACAGCTGAGCATCATTGCCAATGCAGTCAATGAAGGCACCTACACCTGCGTGGTGCGCCGGCACCAGAGAGTGCTCACTACCTACTCCTGGCGGGTCCGAGTGAGGAGCTGACCCTGTTCAGAGGCTCTGGGCTGGAGGCCAGTAGATAAAGCACTTTCTCTCTAACGTCTCGTTGCATGGAAAGGAAGCCAGCAGGCTAGTCTCTGTCCACCTGGATATGGGGACACTGGGGTGTCAGGGCTCCCCTACTTCTGCATAGCCCTGTGTGGTAAGGACATAGTCAATTGGGCAAGAATGGCTTTGCCAAGATGGCCTCTAGAACACTGGGGTACACTGAGGCCCTGGTGTCAGCAACATCACTTTGAATGACTGGGTGAGGCTTTACTATAAGGGAGGGGGACTGAGAATCAGCTTGGGCAGAGGTGGAGGCCACAGCAGGTATAGGCACCTGTTCTGCAAGAGCTTGCTCATGGAGATGGGGGGTGAAGGGCTGTATCTAATACTGCCAGCTCAATCTATTTACCCAAGTCCAGACAGCTAGCAGCTCCCCTCCCAGGCATATCCACAGGGCTCACCTGGTGACCAGCACAATGAAAAAACAAAACACAAGAGCTTCCTCCAAGAATAATTTACTCCTCCTTAAAACACATATAAAAATCCACTGTGGCTGGACGTGGTGGCACACGCCTTTAATCCCAGCAGTTCGGAGGCAGAGGCAGGTGGATCTCTGTGAGTTCAAGGCCAGCCTGGTCTACATAGTTCTAGGACAGCAGGGGCTACAGGGAGACCGTCTCAAAAAGACCCCCCCCCCAAAAATCCACTGTGTAAAAAACCTCATGTATAAAAATCCACCTTGGCTGAGGCTGTCACACACCTGGTTTCTGGGGCTGAGGCCAGTGTGGATGGGGCTGGTGCTGACACCCCAGGAAGAAGCAAGCTGCCTCAATCACCACACACAAGCCGCAGCCTCCAAGACTGAGAGGCAGAGAACCCCAGCTCTGCTCCAGACCAGGTCCTGCCGTGGGGAGGGGCAGGACATCTGTGGCACCTGCAGGCACTCACGACACCTCTGAAAACAGCTTGCCTTCCAGAAGGAAAATGTGATTTAATTCTACAAATTTATAAACCAAAATATATATTTCAAAAAGAAGGAAAGACAAAGTTCAGATGAGCAGTTCCAAGATAGGCATTCTGACTCAGCAGCTCAAGCTGTCTCTCCCTGGCTGGGCCAGGGCCACTCTTGACCTCAGAACTTGAGGCTGAAGCCGGGGCCTGCAGCGGAGGCTCCCTGGTTCGTAGTGGTGAGGTGGAAGCCTGTCTCCTTCAGGTCGTCGTCACCCTGTGAAGTGAGGTAGGCACCATGAGGACTGTGCCCCAGCCAGTCTTCCCCATGGGAACCCCTGCTGGACAGGCCCCTCACCAGCTGGCTGTAGCCTAGGCCGCCCTCTGGTGGCTGTGGACTTGTGCCACGCTTCACCCTCTGTTGCTCGCTTTTGGCAGGCCATGTGGGAAACATGGAGGGGTCGATGGGGAGGGGGGTCTCTCGGAAATACTCGTGCTTGAGGCCATCTTCTGCATTGATCCTCTTTCCAGGGTAGTATGTCAGGAACCTGAAAAGAACGGCATGGGACAGATCCTCAAACGACCTCAAGAGTGAAAATAGATTGGTTTTTTTGGGGCTAACTATATGGTCTTAAACACCCAAAAGGAAAGTCTAACCAAAGATTAAAGTGATCACTATATTTATTTAAGAGTTCAAGGGATTACACTTCCCAGACATTAGGCTTAAGTCCATATAAAAGGTTATTTAGACAATTCTTTCTCATTGATGATTTTGTTTCTAAGCAGAAAGTGCTGCTCGAATGAAACACTTCTAATCTTGGTCTGAAATACTGTAGTGCCCACCTGTAGCTAAGAGAGACAACCAGCTATTGTTCTAAAATGATGGATAAATTTGTTTCCTCCCCCTTTGAGAGGGAACTGACACTGATTCTAGCCACTCCAACAGCTATCAAAGTGCTCGAAAACAAATCCTGAGTCTATCACTCTCGAGTCCAGCCTTGGCAGACAAAAGAAAAACGAGGAGGCACCCAATAGAGGGATACTTTTGGAAGCTCTTGTCAAGAAATTCCAATGGATTCTGGTATGAACATTTGAAATTTGCCCTGTTCTGAGGTTTTACATCTCCTTCACATTCAAGGACTTTCTTTTCCCCCTAGAGTTGTGCAATCTGGGAGTCTTTTAGATAGACCCACTAAAGGGGCACCCCATTGCCCCACCCTGCATCCCTGTTCAGCATGGAAGAAACCAGAGTGGTCTGCGTCTAGATTCCCTATCGGCAATTTGGGCAACCCCTTCAGAGGATGGTGTGATAAGAATAGGAGGTAGGAATTGACTAGGCAGTTAGGGTAAAAAGACCCCAAAAAAGTAGCCAGTTTCTTGGCTAAAAGTCAAAATGTCCTTGGGCCTCCTAGCAACATTACTCTGTTCCAAAGGCTGAAAATGGCAAAGGTATTTGGGAGCTTTTATCTAATCCCTAAAAGATTTTAAGGTTACCTCTTCAGAGGGAGGAATGTTAGAATAGCAAAAAGCCCCATTAAAAAAAAAAAGTGTACACGAATTTGTTCAGGAAAAAGTGATGGGGAGATATGGGAGGAGTTGGAGGGGAGGGGGTGGGGATGGATTTGATCAAAACACCTTATATGCATGTATAAAATTCTCAATAATTTTTTAAAGTTGAAAAAAAATTTCAATCTGAAAATTTTTTTTTAAAAAAAGCTCATGTAAAAGGGCAGAAGAAATGGCTCAGCAGTTAAGAGTGCAGGCTGCTTTTCTGAGGACCAGAGTCCAGTTCTAGCATCCACATTGCACAGTTAACAACAACTTGTAATTCCAGGTCCAGGGGATCCAGCACTCTCTTCTGCTCACTGTGGGCCCTTGCATTCACATGCACATACACAAATATATAATCTAAGTCAGCAGCTAAGAAAACACAACATAAATGGCTAAATATTATAATGTGGCTGGGTATGGTGGCACACACCCATAATCCCAGGACTCAGGAGGGCTCCAAGTTCAAAGCCAGCCTGGTCTACCTAGCCAGTTCCAGGTCAGCCAGGAGTACTTACTGAAACTCTATCTCAAGAAAAAAAAATATGTAGTGCATGGTGGCACATGCCTTTAACCCTAACACTCAGGAAGCAAAGGCAGGCAGATCTTTGTGAGTTTGTGTGAGTTTGAGGCCAGCCTGACCTACATAGCAAAATCCAGGCAGTCAGAGCTACACAGTGAGATCATTTTTCAAAAACAACAACAACAAAAAACCAACAAAAACCAAACAAAAAAAAATATAAACAAAAAATCCAGTTAATGTGTTTAATCAGGACTTATGTTTCTGTCCATACAGCATCTGTTACCTCGCAGTAAGGATTTTCTTCTAAGAACACTTGCTGGGAGCTTAGATCAGTGATCCAGTACTGGCCTAGTAAGCACAAGGCCCTGGGTTCAGTCCTCAGCTCTGGAATAATGAAAGACAAATAAAGAAGAGCAAAGAACAAAACCCTGGGCAGGGAGTGGGACACAATGGCTGAGTGCTCGCCTGGAGTCCTAGGGCTGTTAACAAAAAAGGAAGGAAGGAGAAGCCTCACACTGAGGAGCGGCACCTTCTGGTCTTACTACCAGACGTCTGAACCATGCCACCTGTTATCACAGTCAACAGCACGGTCCTAGTCAGCCCGTGTCTTCTGGAGATACCGAGAGGCTTAGGTGAGGCACAGTGATTTGGAACTTGATGCTTGGTAGGTATAGTGTAGCCCAAGGCCTGGGAACAAGGAAAGGGTAGTTTCTTCCAAAGATCCAATGGATTATGTAAATGTGAATCCACACCTAACAACCATGTGCTGAAGGTGCACGGGCAGAGAACAAGGGCCAGCTGTGGGGGACAGGCCACTGAACATCATTCCGGAGTTTACATGAAGACCAAGGGAAGCTCTCCATGGAACAAAGTCTGTCAGACCTTTCCAGGCTGGCCTCGTACCAATGCAGAGCATCCAACTCACTGCTACTCAGGAATGATCCCTTGTCTCACGGCTGCCGGAGCTCCTTGACAACTAGTTCCTCTCTGGCTGCCTTGTCCTTGGCCCTGCGTCCCCACAGTGGACCATTCTGGGGCTCCACCCACCTGTAAACTCCACAGGGTAATCTAAGGGTTAGCAGAAGCTGTGGAAAAATAGCAAGTGTTCACATCTACCAATTTGGGAAGGGTGGGAGGCGTCTTTCTTTTCCTGCTGGTACTAGGATTGAGCCCAAGACCTCACATATACTAGGCAAGCATTCTACTGAGCCGCATTCTCTGCCTCAATTCTGGGGCCAAATGTGAGTCTTACAGAGCAAGGCAGTTTTAATGTGGAAAGTTCTTACCTTACACTTCAAATTCCCAAAAGAACATGAAATGCTTTTTCATCAATGAAAACAACTGTGACCCACTGGCTCCTCACCCGCAGACTGCTCTGAGGCCTCCTCAGAGTTGCTCCCAGTCTCCTCCTCTTCTTCCTCTTCTTCCTCCTCCTCCTCTGACTCCTCACTGGTGCTCCCTTCTTCCTCCTCTTCCTCTTCCTCCTCCTCTTCCTCTTCAGAGCCTGAACCTGATTCTGCTGCAGAATAAAACAGAGCCAAAGGGTAAACCCTGGCCTTTCCCTGGCAGCAGCAGCCAAGGCCACAGCAGTGTGGGCTCATGTACCTGATGAGGACTCAGCAGAGCTGGTTTTCCTCTCGCTGTCACTGATGTCCTGTAAGTCTGACAGTAGGTCTCTTTCTTCTATTTTCTCTTCTTTTACTTATGAGATAAACCATTCATAGGTTACTTTGGGGAAATGTTTATGTCATTTGTTGAGACAGGGTCTCGTGTATTCCGGGCTCACTTCAAACTCACTATGTAGCAAAGAATGACTCAAAAAGCTGATTTTCCTCCTTCCGCCTCCAGAGGGCTATTACAGGCATGCTTCACCACATCCAATTTTATTTTTTTAATTTTAAAAAATTTTATTTATTATTTTTATGTGTATGTGTGTCATGCCTGCATGTAGGTTAGTGCACCCGTATTGTGCAATGCTCGGGGAGGTCAGAAAAGGCTGTTGGATTCCCTGGGACTGGAGTTACAGACAGTTGTTAGCGGCTGAGTGGGTGCTGGCATTCAAATCTGGATCTTCTGCAGAACAACCAGTGTTCTTAACCGATGAGCCATCTCTCCAGTCCCACATCCAATTTTTTTAATGCAGTACGGGAATTCAAACCCAGAGATTTGTGCATACTGTGCAAATCCTCTACGAACTGAAGTAGGCCCCCAGCACTAAGGAAGAGTTTTCACTGTATTTATTTATTTATTTATTTATTTATTTATTTATTTATTGCTCATGATGTGATCTCAGGGTCTCCCTTCAGTACCAGGGAGCCTGAATCTGCTTTGTAGACCAGGCTGGCCTTGAACTCAGAGATCTGCCTGCCTCTGGCTCCCAAGTGCTGGGATTAAAGGCAAATGACACCACAGTCTATTTTAATTTTTAAATTATTTATTTTTATTTTATGTATATAAGTGTTTTGCCTGCACGTATGCTTGTGTACTACATGCATGTCATGTCCATAGAGGACAGAAGATGGTGTTGGATGCCCTGGACTTGGAATTATGGACAGCTGTTAGCTGCTGTTTGAGTGCTGGGAACTGAATCAAGGTCCTCTGCAAGAGCAGTCACTGCTCTTAACCATTGAGCAATCTCTCCAGTTCTTGGGGAAACATATTTTCCTGGTCTTTTTTTTGAGACAGGATCTCCCTGTAACCCCAGCTGAACTGGAACTATGTAGACCAGGCAGGCCTCGAACTCAGAGATACGCCTGCCTCTGCCTCCCAAGTGCTGGGATTAAAGGCACTCGCCACCACGCCCCGCACTGTACTCCCAGAACTTGGGAGCTGAGAGAGGAGGATCATGAATGCTAGACTGGGCTGCACAGTAAGACCCTGCTTTTTTTTTGGTCTTTTTGAGACAGAGTCTCCCTGTAGCCCAGCTGTCCTGGAACTATGTAGACCAGGCTGGCCTCTGCCTCCCAAATGCTGGGACTACAGGAGTGTGCCACCACGCCTGGTGAAGATCCTGCTTTTTAAAAACAAAACAGACCCGGCAGAAGCAGGAATTACACCCTGGGCTTCTCAGAACAGCCATTCTACCTTAACTGACTGTGTTTCCCTCAGTTATCTCACAAAACACAAAAAGAAAACAAACAGCAAGACCTCACTGCACTGTAGGAATCACCAGACACACATCTTGGCATGAATATTGCTGATAGCGATCCATCTTCACTCCACTTTGGATTACTTCTAAAACTGTGGACTTGGGCCAGAGATGCAGAGTGGCTCAGTGGTTAAGAGCACTGGCTATTCTTGCAGAGGACCTGGGTTCAAATTCCCAGGATCCACATGGTGGTTAACAACTGTCAGTAACTCCAGTTCCAGGGGATCCAGCGCACTCTTTTGGCCTTCATGGGCAATGCACAACATGGATGCATGTACATACGTGCAAACAAGAAGTTCACACCCATAAAGTAAAAAATAAACACTTTTAAACATTTTATTTTTGAACCTGGCATGGTGGCCCACACCTTTAATCCCAGCACTAGGGGGCATAGGCAGGTGGATCTCTGTGAGATCACAAGGCTACTAGCCTGGTCTACATAGTAAGTTCCATGTCAGCTGTGGCTACAGGTAGACTCTGTCTCAAAAAGTAAAAAAACAAAAAAATTATTTATTTTATGTGTATAAGTGTTGTGTCTGCATGTATGTAAGTACACACATGTCATGCAATGCCTGTGGAGGACAGAAGAGGACATGAGATCCCCTGGATCTGGAGTTAAGGATGGTTGTTGGACACCCTGTGGGTGATGGGAATCAAGCCCATGTCTCCTGAACAGCCAGTGCTCTTAAATGCTGAGCCATCTCTCCAGCCCCCATAAAAAAATAATTAAAACATTTTAAAGATAAAGTAATAAAATCTTGTGGCGTTGCCACACAGGGTAAACAAACACTGAAATGTAGTATCTTACGCTGTGCTGGCTTAACTGAAGACTTACCACAAAGAAAGGAACGCATGCTCATTTTGTCTTTATGACAACTGACCCCACCAAAGCCAAACCCAACTGGGAGCTCAAGCTCCAGTCCGAATACAGACTTTTTCAGCGTACTACTGAAAAGGCCGGCTGGCTCTTGGCTATGTGGTACCCCAGGCTCTTTTCCTTCTTTCTCTAACAGACAAGTCCAACCTTGGATAGTGCGATACTGTCATCTGTGAAGTTCACGTGCAAGACCTGCACTGTTTGAAAAACCAAAAAGGAAAAAACTTCATAATGTTTCATGTAAGTTATGAGTCTGTCAGGGCCTCATTTGTGGCTATCTTGGGGCATGCCTGCTAAATCTTATGCACTCTCTTACCTGTCTTCCATGGAGTCTTCTCTTCTACATGGTGAGTTCCTGATTGTGATCTCCATACGGTGATCTCTCAGCTCCTCCTCCTCAAGGGAATCCCTTTTGGGATCCTGGTCATCAGACTAAGAAGCAAAGAGAAAATGAATCACTGGGTCATTTTCTGTGTAGATAATGCTTTTTTCTTTCTTTCTTTTCATATTTTGGTCTTCTTGAGACATGGTCTCCCTGTAGCCCCAGGTGGCCAGAACTCCCTACGCAGACCAGGCTGGCCTTGAACTCAGAGATCTACCTGCTTCTGTGTCCATAGTGCTGGGACTAAAGGCAAGCTCAACCACATCCTGCACTTGTCTTTAATCTTTGAAAAGTTTTGATGTATAGCTCAGGCTGGTCTTAAATCTTCTGCCTCAGCATCCCAAACGCTGAGATTACAAGTGTGTGCTATCATACACAGTTGCACTTACTTTTAATGATAAGCAAAGTTTGTTGACATCCCCAAAATTTCATATCTAGTTTGAATGGAGCTGTTATAAAATATAGCAAAGAACTTTTTTCCATATTCCCAGTAATTAAAATCACAGTTCTGTGTATCCTACAACCTATGAGTGGAAAGTTAAAAACTACTTATATGACAAGAGACATTAGGCACTATGCCAAACACATTAGTTCCTCATGAGCCAAAGTGACACCTATGTTAGACCTAACTTGGATTTTACAAACAAAATACACATAGTACTTATATATACTGCAAAATGATCTCTGCCTAATCTTAGAAAAGAGGTATTTATGTCAATGCCTCTATCCAATCACTGAGAAGCTCTGAATATATTTACCATGCAAAGCAAGGAAGTTACAAAGCACTCGTTTTAAGTTAAAGGCCAAGTCCCCACCACATTAAAAATGCTTGAACATGGTATTATGAATTTACTAACAGTGAGATGAGAAGAATTAGTCTGGTGCACTGATGATTCTAGGTCCAAAACATTTTATTTCCCATGGTGACATTCTCATCTAGACAAGCTTCAGTGTGTTATCAATCTACCTTCAATAAACTGAGTATATGAGTGTTCTTGTTAATTTTAGAATAGATTTTGGGCTCACCTGTGACATTTGGAAGTACAAAAGAACTTCACCGAAGAAGCGTTGTTCTAATGGAAAAATGAGGACAAAGAAATTAAATCTCCTTTAAGAAAACCACTTACTTAAAAAACATAGCTTACATTTTTTAAGCGTTTTATCTCTGCTTTCTCCTCTTGCTCTTTTCTTCGTTTCTTTTCCTGGAGAATTTCGTCTAAAGTTTTCACTTTCCAAGAGTCCTTTTCATCACCCATTTGAGTTAAAAAACTGCAAAGAGAAAAATAATTCAGGGCTGGAGAGATGGCCCCCTGGTTAATAGCACTGACTGCTCTTGCAGAGGACCACAGGCATTGCACAACCTGGGTGCACTTACATACACACAGACAATACATTCATATACATAAAGATAATAACCTTTTTTTTTAAAAAAAGAAAAATTATTCACGCAACCTCGGGACACACCAAGTCTGAGGCTCTGTTGTTCCTTGAATCACTTCTTAGTGTTTTACACTAAGTCCCGGTAGGAGGAAAGGGCTCTGCTGGAACCTCATTTTTTCCGTCACTCTTGTAAGGTTTGGGGTAACTTAGTTGAGCTCAGTTTGCTTTTCGTAAATGGCAAGCATCACCATCTAAAGACCGAGGTCGCAGCACCCAGCAAACTCTGCCTTTGGTGCCAGAAGACTATGAGGAAGCGCCGGGCGAGGACCAGCCTGCGTCCCGGGCAGGGATCAGGTGTGCGGTGCAACCCGTAAGCCCGGGGTTCGCCTTCGGCCGGTTCATTCGGGGAAATCCGAGCTTGGCAGCCCAGGGGCTGGCAGGGAGCGCGGGACCCGCCGCCTCCTCTCCTACGAGCAGAGTGTGCCGAGCCGGGCGCGCCAGCAGCGATTCCCTCCGCCCGACTCCTCGGGCGCGTCCGTCGCCCTTCGTGTGGGCTCCCGCCGTCACTTACCCCTGCGCCGCTGCGCCGCCGCCGCCGATCGAGGAGTCCGAGAAGAAACAGCGCGCGGTAGGCGCTAGGACCTCCATCGCTTCCTGGTTGGACGCCTATTGATGACACAGGATCCAGAAGCCAGGCGGGCAGCAAGTACAAGGTCCACTTCAGCACCGCAGAGGAAACAGCGCCCGGCGCACGTCAGACACGTTTACTTCCTGTTTGGACTCGTGTTGATGACGTAACCCAGGCGCGTGGCCCAAGGCGAGGCAGCGGGGAAATTCTTGGGTTCAGCTTTTGGGCAGAAACAGCATCCGCCCCGCTCCCTGAAGCGTCGCAGCTAGTGAAGGAGAGTGACTTGAATTCACGCTGGCGGGCGCGCTGACACCCGGATCGCTCAGTCGTGGTGCGATCGTCCAGATTAAGTTTTGGGGAGCTACATACGTCATAATGAAGGACGTAGTTCCTCATAGGAATGTGGCAGTTTAGAAAATGGAATTCCCTGCTGGGTAACTCTGGGGGGCGGGGGGCGAGGTGGAATCCGGTTGTGCCACCCATTCTACTTTCTTACCTTGGGGCCTTTAGTTTTGGAGAAAGCGAAGAGGAAGGAAAAGCATTCCAGGGCACCTTTGCCAGTGCCACATAAGAAAACATCTTCACAGTGGTGGTGAAGATCCATCACCATGGCAGATTTTTTTCAAGTCGGTAGAACTTAAGACATAATTATTGCTCTTTTTACCTAAACCTACTCCTGAAGGGGCTATTTTCATATCCCCAGGCAAGAAGCCAAATGGGAAACCAGTGAACCACCATGGGCACTAAAGAGCAGGGAGGGGAAGGGAGATTTGGGGCAGGTAGTGCCCCTGCTGCCATCACAAAGGGTCTTGAAAACTGCCTGGACAGGGATTGTACCCACATCGGAACCCACAAAATTAGGAACAAGGTAGAGAGCCTCAGCCCCTTGTACCCAAGCCCCCGCTGTGCTCCTCCACTGCTCAGGCTCTCTCGCTCTGGACCCTAGCATGGAAGGACAGACTCTGGGCACTTGATGGTCCAGGTGCTGTCACAAATGGTCCCTGGGGAGTCAGCTGTGGATGTAGACTGTGTTCTACCTTGCATGCAGACACTCCAGAAACCTGTACGGGTGCCTGCTCTGCTACAAAGCAGTGTCACTTTAAATGCAGCATAAACTGCAAACATGCTCTGCCAGACCTCCCCAGTCATCCATCCCCAAGGAAATCTTGCCATTCAGAACAGCCTGCCTCACATTCATCCAGACCCAAGACGGAAAAGCATTCCAGGGCACCTTTGCCAGTTGTCCGCAATCACCCTCTAGGGTGTGGAAATCACATTCTTAGCATCACATGGAACAGCACCCTGAAGGAAGGGCGGCTCAGTGCAACACAAGCCAGGGGAATCCTCTCCTTCACACAAGCACCCTCCCTCAGGGGCAGGAGACTTGTTTCCACACCTGTAAACCATTCTGGTTTCTGAGGGTGGTTGGGGGGTCCATAAAGGGGGCACTGGCACCTGGGACTTCTGTTTCAACACAGCAGCATGGCCACTGTGGTTAGTCTCCATGGATGACCAGAGACCAGGTGGCTTCAATACCTGTGGTCTCCTAGCTGGCACCAGGCAGAGAACAGCTCACATTGCACTGGAGCCTGCATTTATCCACAGTGGGCTCCACAGAGCTGTTGGCCCAGCTGCAGCCTGGACGGTGGGCCAGGGGAGCAACAGGCCATCCACTCCTTCCTGCAGGGTTCTGTCAGGCAGAAACTGATCCCTGATTCCCACATCTGACTTCCAGTGAGGAGCAGAAGACCAAGCCTGCAGAGTCTGCCTCCTTAGCCCAGCATGTAGTGCAGAATGCAGTCTAGGCCTGGTCTCCAAGGGACACAGCATCAGAAAGGAGCTAAGCGATGTCCAGAGGCCTCCTATGCTCAGTGGTGCTGTCTGGAGTCCAGGGGAACCAGTGGCTCTGTGTCGTCCTCTGGGCCCCGATGGGTGGCTGTGGCCAGGCTCTGCATGGTCTCCTGCTGGTACTGCCTGGCTTTGTTGTAGAGCAAGACACCCATTATCACAAGGATGGTGCCAATGGCAGACAGGCTGGTGATTTTGTTGCCAAAAACGATGATGCTGAGCCAGATAGACAAGGCGTGCTTCACTGTACTGGCAATGTGCAGCAATAGAACAGGCCACAGTGATGTCCTGGGTTTACACCCAGAGCCCACTGCTGGTAGTGCCCGGTAACTGTCACAGAACATACCACTGTTATGTGGACCACTCAGGGACCTTGGTCCTCAAGGGGACAATGGCGGGGAGCCTACTTAACAGAGGGTTTGGGAGCGTTAAGGGGTTCAGTCACAACATATTCTTCCTCAAAAGGTCTGTACAGGTGGGTGTAGTGGCACATACTTCAGCACTTAGCAAGCAGAGCTCTGTGAAATCCTGGCCATCCTGGTCCATATAGTGAGCCAGGCCACAAATAAAGCTGTTTCAAAAAACAAAACAAAACAAAAAAAGGGAAATATGAGCTTGTCTTTTTTTCTGACAGGGTCTCACTATGTAGACATACCTAGCCTGGAAACCCCTATATGGACCAGGCTGTCCACAAACCACCACACCCAGCAGTGTGTACTTTTCCTTACCAAAATAATCCCCTGCCTTATCATTTCTGGACCAAAGGTCAGCCCCTGGAGAGAGAATGTTCCTGTACTTCTGCATAGTCCTTTTTGGTGACATTGTCAACAGAGCAAGTGGGTTTTGCCAAGAAGGCCTCCAGAGAACTGTGTGGAAGCCTGAGTCCCAGGTGTCAGCAGCAGCACTTTGGATGACTAGGTGAGGCTTTACTATGAGTAAGGCAGAGGGCTGAGAACCAGCTTGGTAAGAGGTGGAGGCCCCAAGCAGGTATGGGCCCCTGTTCTGCTGAAAGAGGCCAACAGCTTGCTCAGTGAGAGGTGGTAAGGGTGGAGGCAGGGGCAGGGGTGTATGTGAGGACTGTATCCAATCCTGTCACTTCACTTTATTTACCCAAGCCCAAACAGCAGCTCCCATCCCAAGCACACCCCAACGGCCCATCCAGGGATCAGTACAATTAGAAAAGGACACAGCTTCGTCCAAGTACAGTTTACTACTTCTTAAAATATGTAACAACCAGGCGAGATGGTACATGCCTTTAATCCCAGCACTCGGGAGGCAGAGGCAGGTGGATCTCTGTGAGTTCAAGGCCAGCCTGGTCTACATAATGAGTTCCAGGCCAGCTGGGGTTACAAGAAGACCCTGTCTCAAAAACAAACAAACAAAAAAAGTAACAACCTCATAAATAAAAATCCACCTTGGCTGAGGCTGTCACACATCTGGTTTCTGGGGCTGAGGCCAGTGTGGATAGGGCTGGTGCTGACACCCCAGGAAGAAGCAAGCTGCCTCAATCACCACACACAAGCCGCAGCCTCCAAGACTGAGAGGCAGAGAACCCCAGCTCTGCTCCAGACCAGGTCCTGCCGTGGGGAGGGGCAGGACATCTGTGGCACCTGCAGGCACTCACGACACCTCTGAAAACAGCTTGCCTTCCAGAAGGAAAATGTGATTTAATTCTACAAATTTACAAACCAAAATATATATTTCAAAAAGAAGGAAAGACAAAGTTCAGATGAGCAGTTCCAAGATAGGCATTCTGACTCAGCAGCTCAAGCTGTCTCTCCCTGGCTGGGCCAGGGCCACTCTTGACCTCAGAACTTGAGGCTGAAGCCGGGGCCTGCAGCGGAGGCTCCCTGGTTCGTAGTGGTGAGGTGGAAGCCTGTCTCCTTCAGGTCGTCGTCACCCTGTGAAGTGAGGTAGGCACCATGAGGACTGTGCCCCAGCCAGTCTTCCCCATGGGAACCCCTGCTGGACAGGCCCCTCACCAGCTGGCTGTAGCCTAGGCCGCCCTCTGGTGGCCGTGGACTTGTGCCACGCTTCACCCTCTGTTGCTCGCTTTTGGCAGGCCATGTGGGAAACATGGAGGGGTCGATGGGGAGGGGGGTCTCTCGGAAATACTCGTGCTTGAGGCCATCTTCTGCGTTGATCCTCCTTCCAGGGTAGTATGTCAGGAACCTAAAAACGGCATGGGATCCTAGCCACCAGCTGTGGGCCTGAACACACATGACGTCACAGCTCAGGCCAAGCCTCTGCTTTCTAGGTGGACATGTGCTGTGGGTCAGGCTGTGATGGAAGGTGAGGCCCTTGGACTTAGCATACCCTAAGCCCTGGTATCCTGGGGCTCCCAGGCCCCGGGTCAGTTCTCAAACAGAGTGAGCCAGCATCCTGAAGACCCTAGGCTATAGACTATGCCACCCTGGGACTTACTTGTTCATGAGATCAAAGCCCTGGTCTGATAGCAAAGCTCCGAACCGCTTGCGGAGGTTGTTATAGGGATATTCACTGAAGGTCATCTTCTTGACTGCTGGGAGGTCATTATAGCCAGGCCAGATTTTCTCACTGGGAGTCCCCAGGTCCTGGAAGACAGGATGTCTGAACTTCAAATGCATGCACGGTACTTATGTCTGTCACTGTTATCAGATGAGAGGTCACCCAAAGGCCACACTGTGCTCTGTGTCACCAATTCTGACCCTAGTCCAAGCCATTTCTGGTAGTGTTCCCAAACCCAAGATTGACGGGCGACCCAATGCCCACACTCACTTTAAAAACCTTGTTGATCTGATCAATTTCTGACTTCCCAGGAAACAGAGGCTTCTGGGTTAGCAGCTCTCCAAAGATGCAGCCCACTGACCACATGTCCACAGCTGTAGAGTATTCCTAACATTCCAGAAGGCAGGACTCAGATGCCTGCAGGCCCACACCATCAGCATCAGGCCACAGGTCAGTGAGGCCTCCATGGGGCAGGGAAACCTCTCAGAACCCCCATCAGACTCACCTTAGCACCAAGCAGCAGTTCTGGGGCACGATACCACAGGGTCACCACAACTGGGGTGTAGGCCTTCAGGGGTGATCCATACTCCCGCGCCAGCCCAAAGTCACCCACCTGTAGTAACATGGACAGGGTGGCCTGTGAGGCCAGGCTGTGGGTGGGGTTCCTGAGGGTGAGGTGGGAGGATGCAGGGCTCACCTTGAGAATGCCAGCATGGCTTAGCAATAGGTTGGAGGTCTTGAGGTCACGGTGCAGGATCCAGTTGTCATGAAGGTGCTTCACCCCACTCAGCAGCTGGATCATCAGGGTCTTTACCTCCCCTGTAAGAAAGAGTATTGAGATCACACACATCCCCTCCCCACAGTGAGTTCACAATGGTCTTGGCAAAAGGACCAGGGGCCCCAGGGCTCTTTGTGTAACAGCAGCAACCAGACTTCTGGGCAAGTTTATCACAAGAACTGTTTCAGCCCTGGGTAACCCTGAGTCCACTACGATCACCACCCACACAGAGGGGAAGCAGGTCACTATAAGGACAATGATCCTAATTGTGCTCAGAGAGCTCCATGACATGCCAGAGGGCAGACAGCACTGCTGCCCAGGCTGGCATGCAGCCATACCTGGCAGGAAGGGCTGCTTCATGGTCTCCATCAGGCTCTTGAGGTCATGCTCCACGTAGTTCATCACAATGTAAATCTTGTCCATGTTGCTGCCCACGACTATTTCCTAGGAAGCAAGCAGGAGATCTGTGGGTGCTGGTGTGACCACCTCCTCCAGCCCCACCCTGGCAAGCACTGGCTTAGGGAAACCTGCAATGCCAAGCACAGATGCTGTGGGCATAAGGACCTACTATGACTTTTTAAAAATATTTTATTATTACTAATTTTTAGAAGTTTTATATTTTATTATTTTTATTTTATGTGTATGAGTGTATTGCCTGCATGTATGTGAAGTCTACCTGTGCCATGCAATGCAGGGCAGGTCAGAAATGGGCTTTGGAGTCCCCTGGAACGGGAGTTAAGGACAGTTTGTAGCCGCCATATGGGTGCTGGGAATCGAACCTGGGTCCTCTGTAAGAGCAGTCAGTTCTCTTAACAGCTGAGCCTTCTCTCCAGCTTCCAGGCACCCCCCACCCACCACTTTTTTTTTGAGAGAGTCTCACTATGTAGCTCTGGCTGGCCTTAAACTCTCTATAGAGCCTGAGACCAGGCTGGCCTCAAACTCAGAGATCCATCTGCCTCTGCCTTCAAAGTGCTGGGATTAGAGTCAAATGCCACCACGCTGGGCCTTACTCTGACAATTCTGGCAGGGTGATATCTACACTGTGGAAGTTACTACCAACAGGATGTCATGGAACCTTCTCCCTTGTCCGTTCAGGAGATAGGCCTCCCACACAGGTAGACCATGCCAAGTGTGGTGGCTGAGACTTACTCTGACTGTGACAATATTGGGATGCTGGGCCTTGAGGATGGTGTTGATCTCCCTCAGGGATGTGATTGGGAAGCCTTCCTTCTCTTTCTCCATCTTTAACCGCTTCAGAGCCACAATTTCATCTGTAAAGAAAATTGTATAAGCTAAGCACTGTGGCTCATTCCTACAATCCCAGCACTCAAGAAGCTGAAGAATCACCCTGAGTTCATAGCTTGGGCTACAGTGAGGGATCATGCCTGAACAAAAGCCAAACAAATCACAATCTTGTAAATGAAACCCAAGTTCACAAACGTCAAAAAGATCATTTGTCACAAGTTAGCTTTTTCCAGAGATCCCAAGGATGATTCACTATAAAGAGATCAGTGAATGTAAGGCCTTCCACTATCTCCACTGTCGTTTTCTGTTTTTTTTTTTTTTTTTGGTCTTTTGGAGACAGGGTTTTCCTTTCGCCCCAGTTGGCCTGGAACTGGCTATGTAGACCAGGCTAGCCTCGAACTCACAAGAGATCCACCTGCTGGGATGAAAGGCGTGTGCCACAGTACCCGGTTCCATTATCTCCACTCTTACTCAACACAGTACCGAAGAGGGTTACAATGAGGAAAAGAAAAAGTCAAAGTATCTATTTACAGATATGTCATTTTATACCTGAGACCCCGAAAACTCCATCAGGAAACCCCCAGAACTGAGAAACATTTTCAACAAAGTGACAGAATATAAAATTAGTAACACAAAACCATCAGCCTTCCTATATTTATGACAAAGAAACCAAGAAAGAATGCAGGCTAACAATTCATTCACAGTAGCCTGAAAAACCAAAACACCGCAACAAAACAAAAAGCCCACCCTGGAATAATAATAAATAATCATGTTTTCCCCCCAGTAAAGCAAAGTTTATTTCTTAGGATTGCTGGTGGTTGATAAATAATAATTTTTTTAAAAAATTTATTTATTGGCTGGGCGTGGTGGCGCACGCCTTTAATCCCAGCACTTGGGAGGCAGCGGCAGGCAGATCTTTGTGAGTTCAAGGCCAGCCTGGTCTACACAGTGAGTTCCAGGACAGCTGGGGCTACAAGGAGACCCTGTCTCAAAAAAGACTAAATAAATAAATAAATAAATTTATTATTTTTATTTTATGTGTACCCATGTATTGCCTGCATGTAGGTTAAGTGCAATGCCCACAGAGGTCAGAAGAGGCTGTTGGTCCCCTGGGACTGGAGTTACAGACAGGCGTTAGCTGCCATACAGGGTTCTGGCTTCGAACCCAGGTCTTCTGCAAGAACAACCAGTGTTCTTAACCACTGAACCAGCTCTGTAGCCCCTTGAAAAGTCTAAAGTTCTAAAGGCAGGTGCATCTCTGTGAGATGGAGGCCAGCCTTGTCTCTATACTGAGTTCCAGGACAGTTGGGACTACAGGGAGACCCTGTCTCAAAACAAACAAAAACCCAAAAGGAATAAAGGAAGAAACTGAGGAAGACATTAGAAGATGGAAACTTTCCAAGCTCATGGACTGGCAGGAGTAATATTGTGAAAATGGCCACTCTACCAAAAGCAGTCCCAATCAAAACACCAACTCATCTCTTCACAGAAATAGAAAAAACCTTAAATTTGTATGGAGTACAGAAGATCTGAGAGCCAAAGCAGTTCTGAAAAACAAATACCGTTGGAGAATCACCACACTTGATTTCACGTTATACTACAGAGCTGTAGTAATAAAACAGCGTGGTGCAGGATTCACGGCCAACGTACATTATACTGAAAAAAAAAAGAAAAAAAAAAAAAAAAAAGAAAAAGGAAGATGGGGTGGAGAAATGGCTTAGTACTTAAGAGGGCTGGTTGTTCTTACAGAGGACCTGGGTTCAGTTCCCAGCACCCACATGATAGCTAACAAAAATCTGATGAAACTCCAGCTCCAAGGGATCCAATGCCCTCTTCTGCCCTCTAAGGCACAACAGACATTGCATGACACATGTGAAGTTACATACAGGCAGGCAAAACACCCATACATACAAAATAAAAATAAATTTTTAAAAACTTAAAAATTTTTAAAAAATTTATTTTTGCCAGGCGTGGTGGCGCATGCCTTTAATCCCAGCACTCGGGAGGCACAGGCAGGCGGATCTCTTGAGTTCAAGACCAGCCTGGTCTACATAGTGAGTTCCAGGACAGCTGGGGCTCCAGGGAGACCCTGTCTCAAGACCAAAAAATAAAAAAATAAATAAATAAATAAAAAATTTATTTTTTGTGTTTCGGAGACAGGGTCTCCCTGTAGCCTCAGCTGGCCTGGAACTCACTATGCAGACCAGGTTGGCCTTGAACTCAGAGATCCACCTTCCTAGGCCTCCTGAGTGCTAGGATTAAAGGTGTGAGCCAACATCCCAGGTTTAAAGACTTTTTGAAAAAAGAAGAAAAAAATCAAATCAGCAAGCATCTAAGCAACTAAACACACAGGGTCCTTGAGAACAGAAGGTAAACTATTTCCAGCTGAGATCACTACTGTTTATCCCATAATATAAAACATCTGTAAGCCGGGCGTGGTGGCCTATTCCTTTGATCTCAGCACTAGGGAGGCAGAGGCAGGTGGATCTCTGTGAATTCAAGGCCAACCTGGTCTATATAGAGTTCCAGGGCATCTGGGGCTACAGGGAGACCCTATCTAAAAAAGACCAAAAAAAAAAAAAAAAAAAAAACATCTCTAGCAGGAACTGGAAACTGGAAGTTCATACATGGTAAGCTCAACTCAACCGGGAACTGCAGCTGACTGCCTCAGCATCCTCAGTGAGTTTCTGCCGGATGTTTGTAAGCCCCAGTCGGATGTTGCCTTTGGTTTGCTCTCCGTTGGATGTTCCAGCTGTCTCTGTGGCCGTTCTGAGTGCCCATCTGATGTGTTCTACCCACCTGCTGCTGCTCTCTATCTGCCCCTCACTGTTACCTGTTGCTTGCTGTATACTTAATAAACTCACTCATTCAGAACTGAAAGCATGGGCATCACAGATCTTTCTCTAGACTGTACAGAACAGCCACACAGCAACAGGCACCTGATTTGTGACAAAGACCTCAAAAATATACATGGAAGAAAGGACATCATCAACAAATGGTGGAGGTCCACATGTAAAGGAATGAAACTAGACCCTATCTCTCACCAATGCCAAATGGATTGAAGACTATGCGGTTAAACGCACTGGCTGCTCTTGCTGAGAGCCCAGGCTCAATTCCCAGGACCCACATGGAGGCTGAAAACCATATCTCCCGTTCTAGGGGATCTGATGTCCTCTTCTGACATCCCTGGGAACTGCACACACACACATGCAGGCAATACAGTCATACACATAAAATAATAATAATAATAAATACAATGAAGAAAGGACAACATCTTTAACAAATGGTGGAGATCCACAAGTAAAGGAATGAAACAAGACCCTTATCTCTCACCAAAGCCAAATGGATCAAAGACTACGTAAGGCCTGAAACTCTGAAACTTCTAAAGCAGGGAGTAAATATTAAGACACAATCGTAGGTAAGGACTTTCTGAATAGGACTTGGATTACTCAGGAAATGAGGCAGTGGCTGTGGAGTGCTGAGCCCTAAATGGGACATTGTATCAATCCCACCCTCCACCTAAAGAGGGGCAGAAAGGATGGAAGAGCTGGAGAATGGGGAGGAGAGCTGTGAATCACTGTCTTCTGGACATGACACAGCAGGTGCACTCATGAACTCACAGCAGCTGTGGTTACCTGCACAGGAACAAGCCAGTCCACACTGCAGCATCGATGTGGGAGGGCTCATGAGGCTTCACCCCTACACATGTGCTAGCAACAGTAACCAGATTCAGTGAGTTATACCATTAAGAGGGGAAAAGTGGGGGGGGGGGAGCTGGAGTTATGGTTCAGTGGTTAAAAGCATTGGCTGGTTCAACTCCCAGCACCCACTTAGTAGATAACAACCCATAACTACAGTTCCAGGGGATCCAATGTCCTCTTCTGGCCTCTGCTGGCATTGCACAACACAGGTGCACTTACATACATGCAGGCAATACACTTTATACACATATAATAATAATAAATAAAACTAAAAAAGACTTGAAGGTGGGAGGGGAACCTGTTGAGGGGTGTCACAGGAGGAGAGGGAGGGAGATGGATCTGATCAAGATACAGTGTATATATACATGTATGAAATTATCAAATAATAAAGTTTAAAAATTATTTTAAAAGTCACGTAATAAAAAAATTACAATGTGAAGAACATTTTTTGAAAAGCTCATGTTGGCCAGGCATGGTGGCGCACACCTTTAATCCCAGCAGGTGGATCTCTGTGGGTTCAAGGCCAGCCTGGTCTCCGTGGTGAATCCAGGACAGCTGGGGCTACAGGGAGACCCTGTTTCAAAAAGACCAAAAAAAAAAAAAAGCTCATGTTTTTAAAAGGGCAGAAGAAATGGCTCAGCAGTTAAGAGTGCAGGCTGCTCTTCCGAGGACCAGAATTCAGTTCCAGTATCCACATTGCACAGTTAACAACTACTTGTAATTCCAGGTCCAGGGGATCCAATACCCTCTTCTGCTCACTGTGGGCCCTTGCATTCACATGCACATACACACAAATATATAATCTAAGTCAGCAGCTAAGAAAACACAACATAAATGGCAAAATATTATAATGTGGCTGGGGGGCTGGAGAGATGGCTCAGTGGTTAAGAACACTGGTTGTTCTTGAAGACCCGGGTTCAAATCCCAACACCCACATGGCAGCTAACAACTGTCCATAACTACAGTCCCAGGGGATCCAACAGACCTCTTCTGACCCCTGAGGGCACTGCACAACAAGGGTGCACTTACCTACATGCAGGCAATACACACATACACATAAAATAATAAAATAATAATATAATGTTGCTAAGTATGGTAGCACACACCCATAATCCCAGGACTCAGGAGGGCTCCAAATTCAAAGCCAGCCTGGTCTACCTAGCCAGTTCCAGGTCAGCCAGGAGTACTTACTGAAACTTTATTTTAAGAAAAAAAATAGCGGGGTGTGGTGGCACATGCCTTTAATCCCAGCACTTGAGAGGCAGAGGCAGGCGGATCTCTGTGAGTTTAAGGCCAGCCTGGTCTACATAGTGAGTTCCAGGACAGCTGGGGCTACAGGGAGACCGTCTCAAAAAAAGACCAAAAAAAAAAAGTAGTGCATGGTGGCGCACACCTTTAATCCTAACACTCAGGAGGCAAAGGCAGGCAGATCTTTGTGAGTTTGAGGCCAGCCTGATCAAGATCCAGACAGGCAGGGCTACACAGTGAGATCATGTCTCAAGAACAAAAACAAAAACACCCAACAAAAACCAAAAAATGATAAAATATAAACAAAAAATCCAGTTAATGTGTTTAATCAGGACTTATGTTTCTGTCCATACAGCATCTGTTACCTCGCAGTAAGGATTTTCTTCTAAGAACACTTGCTGGGAGCTTAGATCAGTGATCCAGTACTGGCCTAGTAAGCACAAGGCCCTGGGTTCAGTCCTCAGCTCTGGAATAATGAAAGACAAATAAAGAAGAGCAAAGAACAAAACCCTGGGCAGGGAGTGGGACACAATGGCTGAGTGCTCGCCTGGAGTCCTAGGGCTGTTAACAAAAAAGGAAGGAAGGAGAAGCCTCACACTGAGGAGCGGCACCTTCTGGTCTTACTACCAGACGTCTGAACCATGCCACCTGTTATCACAGTCAACAGCACGGTCCTAGTCAGCCCGTGTCTTCTGGAGATACCGAGAGGCTTAGGTGAGGCACAGTGATTTGGAACTTGATGCTTGGTAGGTATAGTGTAGCCCAAGGCCTGGGAACAAGGAAAGGGTAGTTTCTTCCAAAGATCCAATGGATTATGTAAATGTGAATCCACACCTAACAACCATGTGCTGAAGGTGCACGGGCAGAGAACAAGGGCCAGCTGTGGGGGACAGGCCACTGAACATCATTCCGGAGTTTACATGAAGACCAAGGGAAGCTCTCCATGGAACAAAGTCTGTCAGACCTTTCCAGGCTGGCCTCGTACCAATGCAGAGCATCCAACTCACTGCTACTCAGGAATGATCCCTTGTCTCACGGCTGCCGGAGCTCCTTGACAACTAGTTCCTCTCTGGCTGCCTTGTCCTTGGCCCTGCGTCCCCACAGTGGACCATGCTGGGGCTCCACCCACCTGTTTTCTTGTCCTTGGCTCTGTAGACCACCCCATAGGTGCCCTCCTCAATCCTGTTCAGACACTGGAACTCCTCCACACTCCGGCAGCCCTGTGGAGGAAGCAGGAGCACGAGGGCTCAGCAGCCACAGTGATGGCCTAACATCCTTATCTGTGCCCTGCACAGGGCAAGTGCACCTGAACACCAGCCTGAAAGACCTGGGGAGGACATGCTCTGTACATGGATGGTAGGAATAGAAGGAATTCGCTCTTTTCTCTGCTTCTAAGACAGCCTGCACTTCAGTATGATGGAAAGCAGCACAAACAAAAGCACCTCTGGCATCCTCTGCCTGGTGAACTATGCCACCCTGGAGAGGGCATGGCCTGTCTGTCCCCAGTACCTTCTTCTTTCCAGACATTCCACAGACTAGTGTCCCACCACTCTATGTGGTCTGGAAGCACTAGTGGAAGGCAGGTGACTAGGGCTCAGAATGCTGTTGTAAAACTTAGGACCACCATATCCCCTCTCAGTCCTCTAGGCAGTGTCAGACACTCACTGGTATGTTCCTGAACAGTGAAGAATTCACAGCCCTGTGCAGTTACATGATTTCCCGGCCATATCCAAGGGCAAGCAGAGCAAAGGCAAAAGCAAGAGCCAATAGTTCCTGGCACCAAGGAAACCCCCAGTGCTGCCAGGCTTGAAGAAGAACCATGGTTAGGATCATGAAAGGCTAGTGGCCATGACTAGCCAGACCACTGTATGGGGGAGCAGTAGCTCCTCAGGCAAGCCATCAGTGCTAGGAGTATGGCTCTGCTTTCCAGAACCTGCTCTCTGTGGAGCACCAAAGCAGAGAGCCAGTCTTAGGACAAGGGATAGGGAGGGGCCTGACCTGCAGGGCCGGCAGGTACTTGGGCAGCTCCTGCTTCAGCTCAATGGGTGACAGGGCTGGAGAGTCAGGCACATAGTCTCCTTCCGTTGGGGCACTGCTCTGTGGAGTCCCCTCACCCACTTCTTCCTCCCCTTCTTCACTGTCCCCGGAATCTCGGTCAAATCGCGACTCTGGAACTTTAAAGTTAAACCTAATTATGGACCAGCAATAAGCAGGAACACCCAACCCTTCTCCTGTTCTGGGCCCTGCCATGCAGGGGTGGCATGTCCTGTGTCCTCCACTTCAGGAGCTGGTGTGGGGCCTGCCGTCTGGGCAAAAGGTACCAAGTAAGGCTCACAATCCTGGTAATCTAGGCAGAGCCAGAATCAGAGCCAGAGCCAGAGCCAAGCACTGGGCTCAGAGGATAAGTGGGCATGCCCAGACCGCATGCCTCAGCAGCTGTGACTTCTGCTATGGTAAATGAGGCTCCAAGTGGGCTCCCCCAGCATCAGGGTCACAATGGGCATGCAGCAAGACGTCATCCAAATAAAGCTGCTGCTTCCCACCGTCAGCTCCTCTGGGCACAGGCTACAAAGTGGCGAAAGGTGTGTTCTCAGGGAATCAGAGCTTTTCAGCTGGCCACCTCTCCTATTGGACACCACTAGACCAAAGCTTGAGTGCATGGGACGTCACATGCTCTAGATGGTCTGTGTCAGCAGGACCAGGCATAGGCACACTCAGCATCAGCACTCAAGGACAGACACTGTCACAGGGAGGCCCTTACCAACCAAAATGTGGTTTTCGTTTTCTCGTTCTTCATCTTCACTCATCTCTTCATCACTTACTTCTTCTGAAAAGAAAACAGGAATCTGCTCAGATCAGAATGTGGCTGAGCTGGCCTTGGAATTGTCAGCTTATCCTGATAGTGGGCAATCTCCTCCACATGGTAATCTAAGGGCTAGCAGGAGCTGTGAAACAATAGCAAATGTTCACACCTACCAATCTGGGAAGCAGGGAAGGGTTCTTTCTTTTCCTGGTGGTACTGGGCTTGAACCCAGGACCTCACATATGCTAGGCAAGCATTCTTTTACTAAGCCGCATTCTCCGCCTCAATTCTGGGGTCAAATGTGAGTCTCACATAGCAAGGCTATTTTATTTATTTATTTTCTTTTTTTTTGGTCTTTTCTGAGACAGGGTCTCAGTGTAGCCCAAGCTGGCCTGGATTCGATATGGAGACCAGGCTGTCCTCTAACTCACAGAGGTCCATCTGCCTCTGCCTCCTGAGTGCTGGGATTAAAGTCCTGTGCCACACGCCCAGCCAGTAAGGCTTTTTTTTTTTTTTTTTTTTTGGTCTTTTTGAGACAGGGTCTCCCTGTAGCTCCAGCTGTCCAGGAATGCTCACTATGTAGACCACGCTGGCCTTGAACTCACAGAGATCCACCTGCTTCTGCCTCGAGTGCTGGGATTAAAGGCGTGCGCCACCATACCTGGCTTAGCAAGGCTATTTTAATGTGGAAAGTTCTTACCTTAGACTTCAAATTCCCAAAAGAACATGAAATGCTTTTTCATCAATTAAAACAACTGTGACCCACTGGCTTCTCACCCGCAGACTGCTCTGAGGCCTCCTCAGAGTTGCTCCCAGTCTCCTCTTCTTCTTCCTCTTCCTCTTCTTCCTCCTCCTCCTCTGACTCCTCACTGGTGCTCCCTTCTTCCTCCTCTTCCTCTTCCTCCTCCTCTTCCTCTTCAGAGCCTGAACCTGATTCTGCTGCAGAATAAAACAGAGCCAAAGGGTAAACCCTGGCCTTTCCCTGGCAGCAGCAGCCAAGGCCACAGCAGTGTGGGCTCATGTACCTGATGAGGACTCAGCAGAGCTGGTTTTCCTCTCGCTGTCACTGATGTCCTGTAAGTCTGACAGTAGGTCTCTTTCTTCTATTTTCTCTTCTTTTACTTATGAGATAAACCATTCATAGGTTACTTTGGGGAAATGTTTATGTTATTTGTTGAGACAGGGTCATGTTTCCCAGGCTGGCCTCAAACTTACTATGTAGCTCAGAATGACCCCAACTCCTGATCTTTCTGCTTTCACTGCCTAAGGTTTTGGATTACACGTACACTTCACCAAACCCAATTTTTTTTTTTTTTAAATCTTGAGAGAGGGTCTCCCTGTAGCTCCAGTTGTCCTGCAACTCACTAGATAGACCAGGCTGGTCTCCAAGTTGGAGATTCCCAAGCCCTGGAATTAAAGGTGTTCACCTCCACACCTGGCCCCATGCCCAATTTTTTAATGCAATGCTAGGGTTCAAATCCAGGGTTATGTGCATGCTACTAGCAGAGCTATATTCACAGCACTAAGGAAATGTTTTTAATTTTTTAATTACTTATGTAGCTTACATAATATCAAGTTTACTGTGCGTGGAAAACAGCTCACCCACAGGCATTTACCTGGATGAATGGTCTGCAAAAGATCAGCACAAACATCTCAGTTGATAAACTGAGATTGGGCAGTCAGAGGACAACCTGCAGGCATTGGTCCTCTTGTTCCACTTACACACTTGGATGGAGCCCCTACCTGCTAAGCCATCTTTCTGGCCCACTGGTACATAATTTTATAGTAGAAAAGAAATTGCCTGGCAAGATTTTCATTACTTGTATAAATTCTTTATTCCACGATTTAAAATTTTTATTTTTGTATTTGTTTTATTTTTGGGGGGAGACGGTTTGAGACAGGGTCTCCATGTAGCCCCACCTTGCCTGGAATTCCCTATGTAGGCCAAACTGGCCTGGATCTCAGTAGATCCACCTGCCTCTCTGCTGGGATTAAAGACGTGTACCACCAGGCCCAGTTCCAAACTTTTTAGGCTAGCACTCAAAGTAATGTGTCTCATTATGGCATTTTCATAATCCCATAATTGTTTTAAAAAAATGTAAATTTTTATATTCAAATATCCCCCCAGCAAAGAAACCCTATACTAGCCTGAAGCAAGCACAAGCCTGGCCTCACCTGGCTTCCGGCTGTCTCCAAGCTCAAAGCGCTCTCGTGGTGGCCGCAGAGGACTTCGGCTCCAGTGGCCAGTCTTGCCCTTATCGCTGTAGTCCTCCCTCATGGTGCGGTGATGTGCAGAGACTGTGCACACACAGCAGAGCAGAGATGTTACTGGCAGTAGTCTTTTCAACATGCCCCACCCTAGGAATGGCCACCCACGCATGTCCCAAACTCCACCAGGAGCATGAGCACACACAGCTTCAAAGCTACAGGCCAACAACTCAGTAGGAAAAAGCTCCAAGCTGGAGCCCATGAGCTGACTAGGGGAACTTCAAGACTGATCTTCACTTGTCATAGAGGTAGAGGTAGAAAAGAATTCTGGGAAGAAGGCTGAGTGAGAAATGCCAGGCAGCACCTTGACAACAGCCGGGCCTGCAGAGCCCGTCTGACACAATTAGTGTGGAACACTGGAATTGCTGAAGGCCTGCAAAGTCCGGAGGAGGCTTGGATGGCAAATTGGTTAATTCTGGCTAGCTCTTAGCACAGCAGCTTCCTCCTTAACGCCTATCTCCCATCCTCAGGGAAAAGAGCTGGGCTGGCTGCAGTTCCCAGAGTAGCTTACAGGACCACAGCAAGTGAAAAGGACCTTGTCCCTGACTCACGAAGGGCCTATGCTCTAGTTGTTGCCTACAGCCCCATGGGGCAAAAAAAAACCACTCTGGCTAGGGAGACTTCCAGACTGAGGGTTGGGGCTCTTGTGCCCACTTCTATTTTCTCTTGTCCTTTTTTGGGAGCCAAATATTTAAGGATAAGACCACTGAAGCAATTGTATACACAAGGGAAGCCAAAAAGTGACCGCATATTCCTAACAGGTACAGATTCATATTTGACCCAGGAGGATGTGCCAGGCATTGTCAGCAGAGACAGCATCAACAATCACAACACAGCCACAGCAAGCCCAGAGGAGGGGTCTGATCTCCAGAATCACCACAAACATCAGCTTTAAAACACACACACACACACACACACACACACACACACACACACACACACACACATGTTCATAACAAATCCAATGAAACAGCAAAGTTTGGTTCACTTGAAAGAAAAAAATGAATCACCCATGATGTACGCCTGGTTTCAGATCCTGACGGAGGTGTCTGTAGATTACTTATAGAAAGAGCCTCAGGAGAAGGGAAGAAGAGAGAGATCACTAGCCTATATCCGACCTAGAGAAGGTGTGTGATTAGTGTCCACACATGTGAGTCCTTCAGTGCCACCCTGGTTCCATGCTTAACCTTTCTGACAAAGAAACTGTCTGCTGCATGACCAGGGTTACCGATGGAGGTGAGTGCTCGGCATGTGCTGTCATCTAGAATGCCCAGGCATGGCCCAGGGCATGCAAAGGGCTGTGCTCTGCTGCCCTACATGCCAGAATCCACGTCACAGATCCTGGACCTGGGGCTCAGTTACTCCTGAGAGCGCTGCCCACTCAGGTATGAAGACAGTGAAGATGCCCCCATGCCTCCAACAGCACCGCCTATTCACAGGGTTCCTTAAGTCACTGTTTCCTGGGAATAACAAGCCTTCCTGGAAACAAAGAACAAGACATCAAATCCACTATTTCAAAGATGCTCAAAGAACAAAAGATGTGGCGAAACATCAAGGAAATGGAGTAGGAACATGAAGATGACAATAAACCACACAGGAAACCCAGCAGGGTCTAGAGGCGAAGCCTGTACTTGGGAGGCTGAGTTCAAGATCATCCCAGGCTACAGCGTATCTGTGTTATGCAGCCCAATATAAAAACAAGAAAGACAGGAACTCTAAAAGATTAGCAGTAAATGCAAAATCCACCATAGAGAGTCAGTAGCAGATCTAAGCAGGCAGAAGAAAGACTATGAACTGCAAGACACTGCCATGGAAACTGAGAAACAGAAAGAAAAACTACCAAAGAAAGATGCCCAGACCAGAAAGCACCTGTGGGATTCCAAGACCAACTGTGACTGCCCAGTCCAAGAAGGAACAGAGGTCACTGCTGAGAACTCACATTTTTCAGAAGACTTGAATATTAACATTCATTCTACTCAACATTCTCTAAGTAGGATGAGCTCAGAAACCCTGAGACACATTACAGTGCGGACCCTTTCAGGGCTCTCAGTCTTTGGATGTGTCTAGTATAAGGAAACAACCGTTTCTCCACCTTTTGTTTGTTCCATGATTTCATAGGTTGATGCATTTTAAAGGTACCAGTTTATGGACATAACATAGAAAATGTAATTTTGTGGCAAGAACAACTAAAATGGGCTGAGAGGAAAGCAACAGGGTTTCCACGTTACTCGGTGAAGTGGGTATCACCTCAAATTTGTTTTATAACTACAGAATGTTTTATGTGACCCATGGCAAACCACACATACCCTCACACAAAAACCAGAGGTAGAACACACACAGAGAAATTAAGAAAGGAACTCAAATATTTTGTTTAAAGAGAGAGGTTGGAGGCCGGGCGTGGTGGTGCCTCCTGAACTCAAGCCTCTTTCCTTGAAACCCACCAGTTAAAATTCCTCTTGGGCAGCTGGGTGTGGTGGTGCATGCCTTTAATCCCAGAGGCAGAGGCAGGCGGATCTCTGTGAGTTCAAGGCCAGCCTGGTCTACATATTGAGTTCCTGGACAGCTGGGGCTACAGGGAGACCCCATCTCAAAAAGACCCCATCCCCCTAAAAAGAAAGAGTGATATAGGCAGGCATAGTGGCTCATGCCTTTAATCCCAGGTCTCTGGAGTCAGAGGCACTTGGATCTCCTTAACATCAAGGCTAGCCTGGTCTACTTAGTCAGTTCAAGGCCAGCTAGGGCTACAGGAAGACATGGCCTCTAAATAAATCAACAGAGAGATCAATGATGTAAAGGATGACAGTAATGCAGGAAATGAGGGAAAATGCAAACAAGCATGTGGATATAAAGAGTAAAGTATCAAACTAAGTCTCTCCTATCAGCCAGCCTTCAAAAGGAAGGTTTGACACAAGCTACAACATGGGTGGGCCCTGAAGACTTTAAGCTGACTGAAATAATCCAGTCACAGAAAGACAGAAGACTGATTTCACTCAGCAGAATGGGGAGGGTCAGGGACTGGGCTCAAAAGGAGTGTTGCTAGATGGACAGAATCTCAGCTCTAGGCACACTTAACATGGACAAAACGGTCATTTCTATCACTTTGAACAACTTTTTAAAACAGGAAAAAAAGGAGCCAAGAACTGCCTCTTACTACACGTCTACGGAGGCGCATCTACCAGCCAGGCCTGGATGCAGATAGTGCCACCTCTCCTTACCCCTCCCGCCTCTTCACCCTTGAAGATGTCTTCCCAAGGCTGAGCCAAGGCTGTCACAGCATTCACACTCCAGCAGGGCAAGCCATATATATGGAAAGGTGATGGCAGACCCTGGCACTACCAGTCACCCCCCCAGGGAGAAGCCCCCCAGAGGCAGCGGGCAGTCCTCCCTCCTACCTTCCCTGCGAGCCTCACGCTCCTTGCGCCGCTCCTCTGCCCTCCGCTCCCGCTCCTTCTGCTCCCGCTGCTCCTTCTGCTGCTCCCTCATCTTCCGCTCCCGCTCCCTCTTCCTCTCTAACTGCTCCAGGCGGTCCCTGGAAGAAGAACACCAAGAAGAACATCTTGTTTTCTGCTCAATTTATGAAGTGTCTCTGCACACTGTAACCCACAAATGGCTTCTGAGGGTCATACACAGGCACACATCACCTAGCAGTTCCTGAGCCACTGCAGGACAAAGCAAAGCTCCCAAGAGAACATCCATCAGAACCCACCACACTGGTTCTACTGCTTCTGCTGGTATGCATCTCCCTAAGAACAGAAGGCAGCCCAACTGAACTCAGTTACAAGGAGACAGAGAGGTAGGCACACCTCTGACACCTGAGGGCTGAGTTCCCCTCAGTGGGTTCTGGGCAAATGAACCTAGGTCATTTCCCAACATAACTTGAGAAATGTGGTGTGAACATGAAGGGACAGCAGAGGGACTAGCTACTTGAAAACAAGGCAGGTGTCACCTGGGGTGCAGGACACTCGGTGACTGAAATGTCCAAGTGGCTAAATTCCTCATTTTTCATGTTCCTATGGCTAGATAAAAAGTTCTGTGCTTCTCAAGTTCCAGGTTTGATTTTCTTCTGTGATTTTTAAATACGAACGCTTGAAATACTACTGTAATTCCTGTTACTTTTGGGGGAGGGGTGAGACAGGGTCTCACTATGTAGCCCTGGCAGGCCTGGAACTCACTCTGTAAAACAGGCAGGCCTCAAACTCAGAGATCTGCCTGTCTCTGCCTCCAGAAAGCTGGGATTAAAGACGAAAGTGAGGTTAAAGGTGTGTACCTCCATTAAAGTGGCTTTCTTAGTGATCATTCTAGATATTCCAACATGAATGCCTTCAGGCATGTCTAACCTTTTGACAATGTGAAATGACATCATCTACAATGTTCAGAGAACTGTGCAATCCAACAACAAAACAACAAAACCATGCAAAGAAAAAAAACCCACAAAAATCTCAAGATCTGAGTTTCTCATTCTGTGCTGGACTGCATTCATAACTACCTGTAGCCTGCAGGTTCGACATGTGACATCTGATTCATACTACCAGGGAAATACACTTTGCTGTATTCTAGCTCCCGTCTCCCTTGTGTGATGCTCTGTTCTGTACAGGGCTGCATTAGCTATTGTTGCAGGACTGGTAAAGAGAACAGAAGACACATCTGCATTGACTCCCCTGCTGTTGATGTGCAGGTGTGCCGCCCAGCCTTTCTTTCCTTCCTGTGCAATGCTATCATTGGGGTCACTTTGCTCAGCCTCAAAGTCTTCCTTATTATATCTTCCAAGATCAGTTTATTAACAAAGAACTGTACTGGTCTGTTTACCAGGAAATGTCCTTATTTCCCCTTCCATTCTGTAGAAATGTGCCAGACACAGACTTAATTCCCAGTTGAAATCTCTCTCAGCAGTACAGATGCTACTCCTAACACCCCTGCCTCCGCCATCCTGATAGGAAGTGGAGATCCTCTGGATTGTAGAGCTGTTTTCCCTGGGTGGGGCTTGTGGAGTCACTTGGATGTAGAGACACAGGATTCTGGTTTTGAAAGTGAGTCTGGGAAGTGTTCAGCCACTGTTTAGAAAAGTATCTTCCTGTTGTTCTCTGTTCCTAGGACCCCTATTCCAGAAGGAGAGTACCACAGATGTTGTGCCATAGGCCAGTGAGACTCTCCTAACTTCTCTTACTTTTTTTCTTGTTCTTCAAAGAGGGTAACGTCCAGGCTGTGCCTCAGTTAAGCCACCCCAGAACACTGTAGGCAGCATCCCTGGGTATACTACAGCTATAGTCTTATATAGCTTTTCCTTTTTAAAGAAAACTTACATTACATCTGTTGTACGTATATGTATGTGTGCATGCATGTAGAGGTCAGAGGGCAACTTGCAGGAGCTGATTTTCTCCTTATCAGCTGGGCTTCAGAGAGCGAGTTCAGGTTTCCAGGCTTGGCAGAAGGTACCCTTACCTGCTGAGCCATCCCACTAGCCCTCTGGAAATCCTAATTCTCAGTATGTCTCGACGTTTCTTGGTTGTTGCTGAAAACTAAAGATCCTAAATATGAAGTGTAGCAACTCTGAGCTCTTGCTGCTATGGTTTCTTTACGAGGACTGGTGCACTCTCTGTGGATTCTGTACTTCCAGTTTAATGCCTGCTGCCAGAGGCTAGCAGGTCTGTACCACTGAGCTTAACAAACCCATAATGACTGGGTGTGGTGACACAGGCCTTTAACCCCAGCACTCCCAAGGCAGAGGCAGCCCATACTGGGTACAACAGGGTATTGTAACTTTGGCCACAAGGCTTTCCCATTCCCTGGAGAGGGAATATGGACAGGGGATCACATTCAGGTTCAGTCATCCCGAACTGAGAAAGCTCTTACTTCCCACTGGGCTTTTCTCATGGGTTTGTTCTCAAGACTCATCAGTGGTAGTGGTTCTAGGGTCATCTAGTGTTTGCGGCATGTCCTCACAGCTGCAACCTCATGCTCGAAAATCCTCCTCTGAGAGAGTGACACTCACTGATGTGGAAAAGGCATCTTGTAGCAAGGAACATTTAGTAATCTCCTCAAAGGCAGCCAGAAGGCTGTATGGACTAGCAATCTCTGCTATACCGTCTTAAAACCACTCTACTGACCAAGCTTGGAGGACGGAGGGACAGTAGAGGGAGCAGCTCTTGAGCCACAAGGTCATCTCCCTCTCCTCTTCCTCTTTCTCCTCCCTCCCTCCCTCCCTCCTCCTCCTCCTCTTCCTCCTTCCTCCTCCTACCCCTTTCTCTTTTGAGATAGGATCTTATGTATCCTGGGCTGGCCTCAAGTCTTTTTTTTTTTTTCTTTTTGAGACAGGCTCTCCCTGTAGCCCCAGCTGACCTGAACTCACTATGTAGACCAGGCTGGACTTGGTCTCACAGATTCCCCCTGCCTCTGCCTCCCAAGTGCTGGGATCAAAGGCATGTGCCACCATGCCCGGCTTGGCCTCAGGTTCTTTATGTAGCCCAGGATGACCTAGACTTATCATCCTCCTGTAGAAGGTCAAATTCCAGTTCTCAGACTACCCTTTGATGGTTTCCAAAGCACAACTATGGTGGTGCTTTTCTTTTCATCTTTTTTGACAGGGTCTCCCTGTAGTCCCAGCTGACCTGAACTCACTATGTACACCAGGCTGGCCTTGAACTCACAGATCCGC
>NW_008355419.1:694762-743744 GCF_000622305.1 Nannospalax galili
GCAATGCCACGGAGGTCAGAAGAGGGTGTTGGATTCCCCTGGAACTGGATTTAAGGACAGTTCTTAGCTGCCCTGTGAGTGTTGGGAATCGAAACCGTGTCCTCTGCAAGAGCAGTCAGAATTCTTAACTGCTGAGCCATCTCTCCAGCCCCTTTTTTAAAAATATTTTATTATTTTTATTTTATGTGTGTGAGTGTATTGCCTGCATGTATGAAATAAAATATTTTAAATTTTATTATTTTTTACTTTTATTTTATGTGTATGCATGTGTTACCTGCATGTAGGTAAATACACCAGTGTCATGCAATGCCTTCAGAGGACAGAAAAGATCCCCTTGAACTGGAGTTATGAACAGTTGTTAGCTGCCATGTGGGTGCTGGGCTTCGAACCCAGGTCTTCTGTAAGAACAGCCAGTGTTCTTAACCGCTGAGCCATCTCTCCAGCCCCAAAATAAAATATTAAAAAAAGAAAAATGGTTGATCTTGCTCAGTCTTATCTGTAAGTCTGTCCACACAGGTTTTCTCCTCCTGTCATCCTTTCCTGCTTTACCTTCGGGAACACCACACAGAAGGCCAAATCTCATCTACCAAACTCTACTACTATCATAAGACACCCTGCTCCACCACATATACTCCATGTCTAGCACAAGAAGCTGTAGGCATGGGCGTTGCACACACTGTGAACTTGTACACACCCACATTGGCCTCAGACTGACTGCCGGGCACACCTTCTGCATCAGTGAGAACTAACAATCATATCTCTCACACTATAGGTTTAGCACTGCCTGCTAGGAATGCCCAGCACCTCCACCTTCCTCCCCATGTAACATTAGTAAGACCTAGTCCATAGGGCATATCTGGAGCTAAACAGATTCTGCCCCTGGGAGTGTGAGCTGACACAGACACTGTGAAAAGAATGCCCTGAGTTGATCTGGTGTCCTAGTTCCCAGAGCAGCAAGCCCTGAGAGGGCTCATTTTTTATTATTTTGTCCTTAGATGGGAAGATCCAGAATGCTTCCAACATGATACAGAAAACCCTAAGCAATCTGCTCAGTCAGTCATCCCAGGACAGATCATCTACCTTAAGCACTTAATTTGTCTACTGCAGTTGTTCTCCACTAGACCAGTCAGAGCCAAGTCTGGCACAGAAGAGGTGACGGGGACACTCCTCATGAATGAACCAGTCATGAACCATGTGGGGTTAGTTTTGAATGTTGGTATGACAAAATGGAAAACCACCTGGGAAGAAAGTCTCTATGAGGATTGTCTAGATTAGGTCATCTGTGGGCATATCTTTGGGGGATTATCTTGAATACATTAACTGAGGTGGGAAACCAACCCATAGTACATGACACCATTCCCGGGGCGGGGGATTCACAACTATAGAGAAGAATGGAGAAAGTGAGGGTAGACAGATGGCTCAGCAGTTAAGGCCAGGTACTGCTTTTGCAGAGGACCTGAGTTCAGTTCCTAGCACCCACAGCAGGTGGCTCACAACTGCCTGTTAAGTCCAGCTTCAGGGGATCCAACACCTCTGACTTCCATGGACACCGGAACTCATATGCAGATACACCCATACATAAAATTAGAAAATAAAAAAATAATCTTTAAAAAAGACTGCATTGTAACGTAGCAAGCTGCTTTGTCAAGCTCCTGCAGCTTTGACTTCCCTGCAATGGTGGAAGGTCGCTTGGAATTGTGAGCCAAGTGAAGCACTTCTACCTTAAGTTGCTTTTGTCAGGGTATTTTATCTCAGCAACAGGAAATGGAACTAAGACAAACCCTACCGCCAGCTTCTCCTAAGCACTGGGCTATAAAGGGATTCACACACATGGGTTGAGTGACGTCCTGTTGGATGCCAACACATTTTATTGTCCCGAGATGGGGTCTCACTATGTAGCCCCGGCTGCCCTGGAACTCACTTTGTAGACTATGCTGGCTTCCAACTCACAGAGAGTCCCCTGCCTCTCCTGCCTGAGTACTGGGCTTAAAGGCATGTGTCACCATGCTTGGCCTTTGCCATTCTACCATAGCATAAAAATAACCCATCACTGTCAGGTGTGGTTGCCCACATGTTTAATCCCAGCATGTGTTAGTCAGAGATAGGCAGGTCTCTGTGAGATGAGAGCAGCCTGGTCTACCCAGCCAGTTCTATGCCAGCTGGGGCTCTGGGAGACTATCTCAAAGAGCAAAACTAAAAATAACACACTACTGAAAAGGTCCACACTCTACATTCTTCCAAGGACCCGCCTCATACCACACCAGCACAGGCTCGGAGGTAGGAACCTGCCTCACACCACACCACAGGCTCAGAGGGAGGAATCTGCCTCACACCACACCACACCACAGGCTTGGAGGCACTCACCAACACTAGTTTCCCACTGTACTTCCCTCCCAACTCCACCGCTTCACGACTGGCCCAACCTTCAACCTCATATTGGAACTGCTATCTGTGACCCTGTGTTGGTTAACACTGTCAACTTGACAATCTCTTGTCAATCTCTGGGCACGACTGTGAAAGAGGTTCCTGATTTTCTTGCACTAGAAGACCCACCATAAATGTGGGAGGCGCCACAAATGGGCTGGGGTCCCAGACTGAACAAAAAGGAGAAACAATCTGAGATAGACACTAGTCCTCGCTTCCTTCCTGACTGCGGACGCATCGTGACCAGCTGCTGCCTCACGCTCCTGCTGCCATGCCAGGCTGTACCCTCACTCTGAACCGAAGCAAATCCATCCTTCATATGCTGCTTTTTCCAGGTGTTTTCTCACAGCAGAGTACTGCTAATACAGACACTGCATTCCTCCCCAGTGTCCCCTCAAAGCCATCACACTGCACCAAGCCTGAGTCGCCACAATCCAGTGCACTAACGGGCACTAAGGAGCAGGCCTCACCTCTCTCTCCTGGAATGTTCTCTTGCCATCTCCCTCCTCTTCTGCCGTTCCCATTCTCTGCGAGCTTTGTCTTGTTCTTCTCGATGGCGTTTCCGACGTTCATGTTCTCTTTCTTTTTCTTTCACTCTGGCATGCTTCCCTGAAGAGGTGCAGCAGTATGTACAGGCTCAAGTTAAAAGCACTTAACTTGAAAATTACATCAAGAGAAATAATGGGGCTGGAGAGATGTCTCAGGGGTTAAAGGCGTGTGCTGCTGCTCTTCCAGAGGGCCCGAGTTCACTCCCCAGCGCCCACATCAGGTGGCTCACAACTGCCTGTAACTCTTCCTCTAGTAGATCTGATGCCCTCTTCCAGCCTCTCCAGTTACCTGTACACACACAGCATTCATTCACACAGATAAACACATAAATAAACATAAGGGTCAATCTCAAAAGAAAAGAAACGATGACTTGGAAACTAATTTGATATTGAATTAAAAACTCCAAAAATGTAAAACTCCGTGAAATTCTGTAAAAAAAGATGGGTATCACTAAACACAACTGTGTCTTTAATTTTAAAAAAAATTTACCTGGTCTACATAGTGAGTTCCAGGCCACCTGGGGCTACAGGGAGACCTTGTCTCAAAAAGACCAAAAAAAAAAAAAAAGAAAAAAAAAAAAATTGTAAAAAGTTGGAAATGAAAAATTTTTTTTCCTGGTCTTTTTTACACAGGGTCTCCCTGTAGCCCCAGCTGTCCTGGAACTATGTACACCAGGCTGGCCTTGAACTCACAGAAATCCACCTGCCTTTGCCTCCCGAGTGCTGGGATTAAAGGTGTGTGCCACCACGCCCGGCTACCATTTTTTTGTTTTTATTTTACTTTTTTAAGTGTATGTGTATATGTGTATTTCCTGTATGTAGTTAAGTGCATCTGTGTCCTGCAATGCCCGTGGAGGACAGAAGCAGCTGTTGGATCCCCTGGAACTGGAGTTATGGACAGTTATTAGCTGTCATGTGGGTGCTGGGATTCAAACCCAGGTCTTCTGCAAGAACAGCCAGTGTTCTTAACTGCTGAGCCATCTCTCCAGGCCCCAAAAACATTTAAAATGTATTTTTTTATTTTATGTATATGTGTGAATTGCCTGCAGGTACGTAAGTGCACCCGTGTCGAGCAATGCCCGTGGAGGTCAGAAGAGGCTGTTGGATCCCCTAGAACTGGAGTTAAGGACAGTTGTTAGCCATCATGTGGGTGCTGGGATTCGAACCGGGGTCCTCTGGAAGAATAAGTGTTCTGAATTGCTGAGCCATCTCTCCAGCCCCTTATATTTTTCTAAAATATATGTGTATCTGTATATGTCTGCATGAGTTTATGAGTACCACATATGTACAAGTGCATACAAAGTTCACATTGTTTTTGGGCCTCTGGAATAGGAGTTATAGGCAGCTGTGAATTGACACAGGTGCTGGGAACTGAAACCAGGTCCACAAGAGCAACAAGTATTCTTAACCAATGAACTAACCCTCTAGCCTCCAAATTTGTTTTAAAACCACATTAATAGCTGGTCGTGGTGGAGCATGCCTTTAATCTCAGCACTTGGGAAGCAGAGGCAGGGGAATCTCTGTGAATTTAAAGCCAGCCTGATCTACCTAGTGAGTTCCAGGACAGCTGGGGCTACAGGGAGATTTTGTCTCAAAAAGACATATTAATGGGGATGGAGAGATGGCACTGATGTTAAGAACATTTCTTGATCCCAGGGTGGTGGCACACACCTTTAATCGCAGCACTTGGGAGCCAGAGGCAGGCAGATCTCTGTGAGTTCAAGGCCAGGCTACTCAGCCAGTTCCAGCTCGGGCTACAGGGAGACCCTGTCTCAAAAACCAAAAACAAAAAACACATTTCTTGACTTCTTGCTCTTCCAGAAGGCCTGGGCTTGGTTCTCAGCACCCATGTTGCAGATGACAATGGTCTGTTGGAACTCCAGTTCCAGAGGATCTGAAATCCACTTCTGGCCACCATGGGCACTGCACATAAGTCATGTACTTACATACATGTCAGTAACATACACGTCGGCAAAACACTCATACACATAAAATATATTAAGAAAAAAAACAAAAACAAAAACGAGGCTGGAGAGATGGCTCAGTGGTTAAGAGCACTGACTGCTCTTGCAGAGGACCCGGGTTCGGGCTCCAGCACCCACATGGTGGCTATGAACTGTCCTTAACTCCAGTTCCAGGGGAATCTGAAGCCCTCCTCTGACCTCCGCAGCATTGCATGACACAGGTACGCTCACATACATGCAGGCAATATACTCATACACAAAAAAAAAAAAAACAAACAAAAAAAAAACCCAAACACATTAAAAATTGCACTTAGACTCATGAGATTTAAATGAGGTATCAGGGTCTCTTTTCCCAGTACTCCTGAGAACCTCTTGGAAGCTAGGAATGCAAATACAATCCTGTACTCCCAGAACTTGGTTGGGTTTTTTTCTTTTAATTTTTTTTTTTTTTTAAGACAGGGTTTCCCTGTAGCCCCAGCTGACCTGGAACTCACTATGTAGACCAGGCAGGCCACCAACTCAGAGATACACCCTGCCTCTGCCTCCCAAGTGCTGCGATTAAAGACACGTGCCACCATGCCCAGCACTGTACTCTCAGAACTTGGGAGCTGAGAGAGGAGGATCATGAATGTTAGACAAGGCTGCACAGTAAGACACTGCCTTTTTTTTTTTTTTTTTTTTTGTCTTTTTGAAACAGGGTCTCCCTGTAGCCCCAGCTGGCCTGGAACTCACTATGTAGACCACGCTGGCCTTGAACTCACACAGATCTGCCTGCCTCTGCCTCCCAAGTGCTGGGACTACAGGCATGTCACCACGTCTAGCGAAGACCCCGCTTTTTAAAAACAAAACAGGCCGGGTGTGGTGGCAAACACCTTTTATCCCAGCACCTGGGAGGCAGAAGCAGGCAGATCTCTGAGTTCAAGGCCAGCCTGGTCTACATAGTGAGTTCCAGGACAGCTGGGGCTACAGGGAGACCCTGTCTCAAAAAGACCAAAAATAAAAAAAATAAAAATAAAAACAAAACAAACCAAATCAACGACCTCTTGGTATTGGCATAAGATCCAAACTGATATCAAACCAAAGCCATTATTAGTTGGACTTGACCCCAACATTTTTTGGTGTTCTCCCTTGTACTTACTGGACTACGGCAATTGTACATGTAGACAAATAACTTAAGAATGCAAGTGAGGAGTTGGGGAATGGGACACACGACACACCAGAAGGAAAAAGAAACCGTTATTCTAAAAGACATGCAATGAGTTTAGGCTCTTGGCTAAACTTTCACTCGTCTCCAATTTCAGATATGCTCTGGAGAAGGCAGATCATGACGGAGGAAACAAATACAGGTGACCTCACAGGGAAGAAAGCAAAGGCTTCCATACCCCCCTCTGCTGAATGGCTACGGTGCCTGCGCTTCTCTTTTCTCTTCTCATCTTTTCTGTGGTGGGCTTTTTCTTTGCGAGACATTTGCTGGGGTGGTTTGATGGCCAGGGAATCATCCTCCTCTCCTCTGAAATAGAGAACAGACACATCCAGCTGGAAAGTGCAGAGAACCAGGGTTGTACCCAGAGAAAAGCAGGACTGCCAGTGGAATAAAGCGCAACTTGATTTATCATTTAAGAAAATCCTAAGTTGAAGCCATTTTAAGATCCAAATGAAAACCATGAGCAATCACTGTGGGCTGTAAAACCAAAATTCCTCTTTAGAGGGGAAGGACACATTCCCTTTCTTGACTGTGATGATGTCAGGGCCATGGTAAACTATGTCAAATCACACACTTTATGTGCAGTTCATTTTTTCCTTTCTACTTCAATAAAGCAACTAAAGTCCTGTAATTTTATCAACTTTAAGGAAGCCAAAGGTTCATTTAATAGTACCTTCAACTGATTCTATAATACCAAGAGTCTGGAAGGATTTACACCCTGGGCTTCTCAGAACCATTCTACCTTAACTGACTGTGTTTCCCTCAGTTATCTCACAAAACACGAAAAGAAAACAAACAGCAAGACCTCACTGCACTGTAAGAATCACCAGACACACATCTTGGCATGAACATTGCTGATAGCGGTCCATCTTCACTCCACTTTGGATTACTTCTATAACTGTGGACTTGGGCCAGAGACGCAGAGTGGCTCAGTGGTTAAGAGCACTGGCTATTCTTGCAGAGGACCTGTCAAATTCCCAGGACCCACATGGTGGTTAACAACTGTCAGTAACTCCAGTTGCAGGGGATCCAGCGCACTCTTTTGGCCTTCATGGGCAATGCATGACATGGATGCATGTACATACGTGCAAACAAGAAGTTCACACCCATAAAGTAAAAAATAAACATTTTTAAACATTTTATTTTTGAACCTAGCATGGTGGCCCACACCTTTAACCCCAGCACTAGGGGGCATAGGCAGGTGGATCTCTGTGAGATCACAAGGCTACTAGCCTGGTCTACATAGTAAGTTCCATGTCAGCTGTGGCTACAGGTAGACTCTGTCTCAAAAAGTAAAAAAACAAAAAAATTATTTATTTTATGTGTATAAGTGTTGTGTCTGCATGTATGTAAGTACACACATGTCATGCAATGCCTGTGGAGGACAGAAGAGGACATGAGATCCCCTGGATCTGGAGTTAAGGATGGTTGTTGGACACCCTGTGGGTGATGGGAATCAAGCCCATGTCTCCTGAACAGCCAGTGCTCTTAAATGCTGAGCCATCTCTCCAGCCCCCATAAAAAAATAATTAAAACATTTTAAAGATAAAGTAATAAAATCTTGTGGCGTTGCCACACAGGGTAAACAAACACTGAAATGTAGTATCTTACGCTGTGCTGGCTTAACTGAAGACTTACCACAAAGAAAGGAACGCATGCTCATTTTGTCTTTATGACAACTGACCCCACCAAAGCCAAACCCAACTGGGAGCTCAAGCTCCAGTCCGAATACAGACTTTTTCAGCGTACTACTGAAAAGGCCGGCTGGCTCTTGGCTATGTGGTACCCCAGGCTCTTTTCCTTCTTTCTCTAACAGACAAGTCCAACCTTGGATAGTGCGATACTGTCATCTGTGAAGTTCACGTGCAAGACCTGCACTGTTTGAAAAACCAAAAAGGAAAAAACTTCATAATGTTTCATGTAAGTTATGAGTCTGTCAGGGCCTCATTTGTGGCTATCTTGGGGCATGCCTGCTAAATCTTATGCACTCTCTTACCTGTCTTCCATGGAGTCTTCTCTTCTGTATGGGGAGTTCCTAATTGTTATCTCCATGCGGTGATCTCTCAGCTCCCCCTCCTCAAGGGAATCCCTTTTGGAATCCCGGTCATCAGACTAAAAAGCAAAGAGAAAATGAATCACTGGGTCATTTTCCTTACAGATAATGCTTCTGTTTTGTTTTTAATGTTTTTTTTTTTTTTTTTTTTTTTTTTTTTTTAAATTTTTTTTTTTTTTTTTAAATTTTTTTTTTTTTTTTTGGTCTCCTGGAACTCACTATGTAGACCAGGCTGGCCTTGAACTCACAGAGATCCGCCTGCCTCTGCATCTTGAGTGCTGGGATTAAAGGCATGCACCATCATGCCAGGCTTGTTTTTTAATCTTTAAAAAAGTCTTGATATATAGCTCAGGCTGGTCTTGAACTCTAAATTATCACCCACAGCATTCCTAATGCTTAGTTAGAAGCGTGCGTGCTACTACACCCAGCTACCCAGCTATACTTATTTTGAACAATAACCAAAGTTTCATTTATACTTTGAATGAAGATGTTAAAAATAAAAAAAAAATAAAAAAAAGTTTTAGGGATAGAGAGATGGCTCAGCAGTTAAAAACACTGACTGCTCTTGCAGAGGACCCGGGTTCGATTCCCAGCACCCACATGGTGGCTATGAACTGTCCTTAACTCCAGTTCCAGGGGAATCCGAAGCCCTCTTCTGATCTCAGAGGCACTGCACGACACAGGTGCACTCACATACATGTAGGCAATACACTCATACACATAAAATAAAATTAAAAAAACAAAACAAAACAACTTTCGTCCATATACCATGTCATTAACATCCCAATTCTGTGTTACCTATAACCTAAGTATGGAAAGTTAAAAACAGCTTATCTGACAAAAGACATTAGACTCTATGCCAAACACACTAGTTCCTCATGAGCCAAAGTGATACCTATGTTAGACCTAACTTGGATTTTACAAACAAAATACACATAGTACTTATATACACTGCAAAATGATCTCTGCCTAATCTTACCAAAAGAGGTATGTATGTCAATGCCTCTATCCAATCACTGAAAATCTCTGAATATATTTACCATGCAAACCAAGGAAGTTACAAAGCACTCGTTTTAAGTTAAAGGCCAAGTTCCCACCACATTAAAAATGCTTGAACATGGTATTATGAATTTACTAACACTGAGATGAGAAGAATTAGTCTGGTGCACTGATGATTCTAGGTCCAAAACATTTTATTTCCCATGGTGACATTCTCATCTAGACAAAGCTTCAGTGTGTTATCAATCTACCTTCAATAAACTGAGTATATGAGTGTTTTTGTTAATTTTAGAATAGATTTTGGGCTCACCTGTGACATTTGGAAGTACAAAAGAACTTCACCGAAGAAGCGTTGTTCTAATGGAAAAATGAGGGCAAAGAAATTAAATCTCCTTTAAGAAAACCACTTACTTAAAAAACATAGCTTACATTTTTTAAGCGTTTTATCTCTGCTTTCTCCTCTTGCTCTTTTCTTCGTTTCTTTTCCTGGAGAATTTCATCTAAAGTTTTCACTTTCCAAGAGTCCTTTTCATCACCCATTTGAGTTAAAACACTGCAAAAAGAAAAATAATTCAAGCAACCTCGGGACACACCAAGTCTGAGGCTCTGTTGTTCCTTGAATCACTTCTTAGTGTTTTACACTAAGTCCCGGTAGGAGGAAAGGGCTCTGCTGGAACCTCATTTTTTCCGTCACTCTTGTAAGGTTTGGGGTAACTTAGTTGAGCTCAGTTTGCTTTTCGTAAATGGCAAGCATCACCATCTAAAGACCGAGGTCGCAGCACCCAGCAAACTCTGCCTTTGGTGCCAGAAGACTATGAGGAAGCGCCGGGCGAGGACCAGCCTGCGTCCCGGGCAGGGATCAGGTGTGCGGTGCAACCCGTAAGCCCGGGGTTCGCCTTCGGCCGGTTCATTCGGGGAAATCCGAGCTTGGCAGCCCAGGGGCTGGCAGGGAGCGCGGGACCCGCCGCCTCCTCTCCTACGAGCAGAGTGTGCCGAGCCGGGCGCGCCAGCAGCGATTCCCTCCGCCCGACTCCTCGGGCGCGTCCGTCGCCCTTCGTGTGGGCTCCCGCCGGCACTTACCCCTGCGCCGCTGCGTCGCCGCCGCCGATCGAGGAGTCTGAGAAGAAACAGCGCCCTGCGCGCGCCAGGAACGTCGTCACTTCCTCATTGAACGCGTCTTGATGACGTAAGTGCCATGCGCCGGGTGGGCAGCATATAGGCTCTGGTTCAGCCCTGAGGAAGAACAGCATCCGCCAAGCATAGACAGCATCCCTGTGTTCTGAGTCAGCGCGTGGTAATGATGTAGCAAGGCCCACGTGTTGCCGGGCGCCTCCGATTGGTATCGCCGGATGATGACGTCAGCTAGGCTCTGGCCCTGGCCGTTGCATCTCTCCAGGGCCGGTGCAGGGTTCTCGCTTCAGGCCTAAGCTCTGGGTGGCGAGCGGACCTCCGTGTACTCGGTCACGTTGGCGTTGGCCCCGCAGCCTTTCCGCGTGCGACCTTCCCTTGTGCTCGGTGTCACGCTGCCTTCTGGGAGAGGAATGCCTGTCTGGCCAGAAGACAGGGGTTTCTACCTGGGAAAGACGGGCCCCTCCTTTGCCCTGCGGACATCAGGCCCTCCAAATCGTGTATCGTCGCTAGAGGCTCGTGACATCGAAAGAAAAGGTTGTTTTTCGGACCTTATTAGAAGTCAGGAGAGCTGAACCCGAGATGAGCTAGTTAATCTGGCAGGATAAAAGTCCCCTCTGCTCTATCTTGAACAAGAACAGTTAACCTTGAAACCGCTAATCCTCTCTCCTTGGCCTTTTGTCTGCAAAACTAACTTCTCCTGGGATCATGGAGTGGTTTTAGTTTTTGAGACCGGTTCTCACTATGTAACCCTGGCTGTGCAGGAAGAAGCTATGGAAACCACACTGTCCTCTAACTCATAGATGTAGCAGGCCCCTGACTAGAGGACATCCATCTTACCATCCTGCATGACCTGGCCTAGTTACTTTTCAGCTTCCCTGAAACTACCTACACCTTGCAGGGACCATGGGTTCCTAGAATTGACCGAGCCAGGCTAAGATAAGCTATTGCCTAATGCCTCTGCTTCTGTCCATGCTTGCTTGCTCTGGCAGTTGGATAATAATTTTGACTTATGCAAATATGTGCTTGAGTTTGAACCATGGTGATTAGCCCCTTGTAGTCCCATTCTTGTGAAATATCTAAATCTGTATAAAAGGTCCTTGCAAACTCCCTTTCGGCCTGCTTTCTTAAGTAGGAGTCCAGGGACAGCCTGGCCGTAATAAAATTTTTACCTTGCTTTTTAAATTTCCCGTGTGGTGACTCATGATTTGAACCTGTTACAGTAGAGATCCGCCTGCCTTTGCCCCCCTCCTGACAAAGTGTTGGGATTAAAGGGGTTCTGTTCCAGTCATTCAGACTGTAGAATCACAAACAAAGCCAACTGAGATCTTCATATTGTTGTAACTTTGTCATGACACAGGAACAGGGCAGGTGGTAGGTGGTGCTTTCACAGTGTGGTTTGAAAGCTAGCACCATGGAAGTAGTTCTGAAAACTGCTTACTCAACCCCACTGGGGAAAGTCTTGAAGGAGCCTAAGTTTCCACTGAAAGCCCATGACCCTCTGGAAAAAAACAGCTGAAATGAGAATTTCAGCTTTTGGCAGAGACTATGGATGCAAAGAACTGTCTATAGTTATGGCCTGAAATGGGAAGATGCAGAATAGAACAAGAAATATACTAGTGGAGGAAAAGGTGAGGGGCTGGAATGAAATGATGTTTCCTTTCAAGTTGTCAGTGATCTAGGAAACAGGTGGAGGCAGTAAGAAACCAGCTTTGATCATTTCACTAGAATAAATGCAAGAATTACACAAAGAAAACAAATTAGGTATTTCACATTTATTTTACTTTTTTTCAGAACAAGAACCATTGGCACCTTGGATAAAATGAATCAGGAGGCATCCACAGGGTAAATTACACAATAACAATTTATTACCAGAAGACTCACTAAATTATTTAAGAGAACTCTTCTAGGAGACATGAATCTAGTTTCTGCAATACTGGAATGGATGACATACAAAACATGATACATTTTATATATTTTTAGATCACTAGTCTTGCTTGGTATAATGCAAACATGATTTGGCTTTGCTGTAGACAGTTACCAATATAGTATCAAGTTTTTCCATGTGAAAATCTCACCCTAATTGTGGCATTTTCAAAAGTGGTGCCTGCAACCTTGAGCAGATGTAGACTCACATCTATCTGGAAATAGTATAGAAATTACAAATGAAAGGATTGTAGTTTGAATCTCAGAAATGGAAACTGAAAGTAAACACAAAAAGTTGTCAACTGGACCACTTTCACACTAAAGCCACCAAACTCAGGAAAACCAGAAGAAATACTTGAGACAACAAAGTTGAAGTTTCCTGCATTCTGAGCTGTGGTGGATACACCCATCTTCAGTCAACATGACATTGAGAATCTGTTCTTAGATGCTTATCCAAGACAGATAAATCCAATTCCCCAGGAGAACCAAAACATTTCTAAACTAAGAAAATGGGCCGGAGGTCTAACTCAGTGATAGAATGCTTGCCAGTATTCATGAAGCCCTATCCCAGGAACCAAAAAAAGAGGATGGGAGGGGGAGGCAGAGGGGGAAGGGGAAGGGAGAAGAGGAGGAAAATGAAGAGGCCACACGTAGGTTGCATATGTGTCTTTTGAAAAAATAAACCCTTAGCTGAATGTTGCTAACAGGGAAGAGAACTGAAGTAGAAGCCAGGCATGGTAACACATAGCTGTAATCTCAGTGCTCAGAAGGCTGAAGTAGGAGAGTCATAAGGCCAGTGTGGGCTATGGAGGGAGCCTGTCTCAAGAACCAATGTGGATTTTGATCTGTAATGATATCTTTGTTTACCCTTTCTAAAGTTAGGAAACTAATTATTTCAGGCCTGAGAAAATCTTAGATAGATGTGAAAAGCTGTGCTGAGCACCTGCTGTCTACACAGAGTGAAGTGACCATCCAGAGAGCAGGAAGCTAAGCCACTGGTTCTGTGATGTGTTTTAAAGGCACATTACAAACTAGAGCTTTACTTGGAGCTCACTGTGTAGACCTGGCTGGCCTCAATCTCAGAGATCCACTTGCCTGTCTTCCAAGTGATGGGATTAAAGGTGTGTGCCACCATGCCAGCTGCAGCGTTTTTCTTTTTAATTGCCTGATTCATCATGTTTATTTTTTCTCAAAAATGTTTTATTTTTATGTGTTATGAGTGTACTGCCTGCATGTAAGTGCACCTGTGTCCTGCAATGCCCGCGGAGGACAGGTGTCAGATCCCCTGGAACTGGAGTTATAGATGGTTGTTAGCTGCCATGTGGGTGCTGGGATTCGAACCTTGGTCTTCTTGCAGAACAGCCAGTGCTCTTAACCGATGAGCCATCTCTCTAACCCCCCAAAGCATATATTGGATTATGCAAGAATACTTGCAACTTTCCAGGGAGGCAAATTACTATAATGCTGATATGCAGAAAATGATGATCAGATTAAAAAAAAAACAGCTTTTTAAGGCAAGGTCTTATTATGTAGGCTAGGCTGGCTCCAAACTCACAAAGATCCTCTTAATGCTTCCATAGTGCTGGGATTATAGTGAGTACCATTATGCCCACCTCAAAAACAAAATAGTTTTTAATGCTTTTCAGCAGTGGAAATATTTCTTGCTTGCTTTGTTTGCTTCTTTGTTTTCTGGTGATCAACCCAAGGACCTCACACATGCCAGGCCAGTGCTTTACCACTAAGGTAAAGCCCAAACCTATGGAAGGGTTTTATTTTTTAAGATTAAATTATGTAAAGTTTTTTAAATTATATATATATGTATGTGTGTCTGTACGTGGGTATGTGCATGTGAGTATAGGTGCCCATGGAGGCCAGAAGCATTAGAATTCCTGGAGTTGGAGTTCCAGGCAGTTGTGAGCCACTAGACATGGATGCTGGCAATCAAAGTTGGGTCCTCTGCAAGAGCAGTATGAGATCTTAACCACTGAGCCATCTTTCCAGCCCCTGAAAGTGTTTTTGAAATGAGGAAGTTGTGTATCTCTGACTATGGGTACAGTAAGTAAGTACAGCTGGCTCAAAAGGTCTGTCCAGTGTTCTTGTTTGTATACAACAGCACAGACAACATAGACGAAGGAAGAATTAACCCAAGAGGAGTAATGACACCTGGTGTCAATAATTCTGCATGCACTTCAGTGTCATTAAGAACAGAATATTCTGTAAAAGTACTGGACAAAGTTAATAAAAAAAACAACATTGTGATTGTATGATCTTAACAAATGGCCAGGCAGGGCCATTCTAGGACTCTGGATGTGGGCTGTCCCGGGAATGCTGGGTGAAGCGGTTGTGGGTAGCAACTATGTAGAAGGAATGCTAAGCTGGCTGGGGTTGTGTGCTGGCCCCAGCACAAGTTCCAAGACATTTCTGCCTAGGATGAGAACAGGTCTCAAAAGCAGCTTTACAAGAAATTGCTTAACTTGCTATTATTTAGGAAAATATTTGTTTCTGTTTCTGGTCCCCAAAATTAGAAAATCAAAACAGGCTGAGAGACTGGTGAGGCAGGCGGGGCTGAGCTAATCATGAAGGGCCACTTCCTAATTCCACAAGAGACCCAGAGCCAGAAATTCCAAACAATAGGCAGAAACCAGGCACCTGGCGCTCCGAGCACACTCAGACAAGGTCTGGGAGAAGACTCCTGCAACCAATGCGGGCTGGCATGTGCCATTCTCCCTGGGTCAGCAGCTCGCCGCCCCCCACCACCATGTTACTCAGTGGACAGGTCCACTGCACAGATGAATACCACATCTACCACCTGGCCTCCACTGGCCTTTAGTTTTGGAGAAAGCGAAGAGGAAGGAAAAGCATTCCAGGGCACCTTTGCCAGTGCCACATAAGAAAACATCTTCACAGTGGTGGTGAAGATCCATCACCATGGCAGATTTTTTTCAAGTCGGTAGAACTTAAGACATAATTATTGCTCTTTTTACCTAAACCTACTCCTGAAGGGGCTATTTTCATATCCCCAGGCAAGAAGCCAAATGGGAAACCAGTGAACCACCATGGGCACTAAAGAGCAGGGAGGGGAAGGGAGATTTGGGGCAGGTAGTGCCCCTGCTGCCATCACAAAGGGTCTTGAAAACTGCCTGGACAGGGATTGTACCCACATCGGAACCCACAAAATTAGGAACAAGGTAGAGAGCCTCAGCCCCTTGTACCCAAGCCCCCGCTGTGCTCCTCCACTGCTCAGGCTCTCTCGCTCTGGACCCTAGCATGGAAGGACAGACTCTGGGCACTTGATGGTCCAGGTGCTGTCACAAATGGTCCCTGGGGAGTCAGCTGTGGATGTAGACTGTGTTCTACCTTGCATGCAGACACTCCAGAAACCTGTACGGGTGCCTGCTCTGCTACAAAGCAGTGTCACTTTAAATGCAGCATAAACTGCAAACATGCTCTGCCAGACCTCCCCAGTCATCCATCCCCAAGGAAATCTTGCCATTCAGAACAGCCTGCCTCACATTCATCCAGACCCAAGACGGAAAAGCATTCCAGGGCACCTTTGCCAGTTGTCCGCAATCACCCTCTAGGGTGTGGAAATCACATTCTTAGCATCACATGGAACAGCACCCTGAAGGAAGGGCGGCTCAGTGCAACACAAGCCAGGGGAATCCTCTCCTTCACACAAGCACCCTCCCTCAGGGGCAGGAGACTTGTTTCCACACCTGTAAACCATTCTGGTTTCTGAGGGTGGTTGGGGGGTCCATAAAGGGGGCACTGGCACCTGGGACTTCTGTTTCAACACAGCAGCATGGCCACTGTGGTTAGTCTCCATGGATGACCAGAGACCAGGTGGCTTCAATACCTGTGGTCTCCTAGCTGGCACCAGGCAGAGAACAGCTCACATTGCACTGGAGCCTGCATTTATCCACAGTGGGCTCCACAGAGCTGTTGGCCCAGCTGCAGCCTGGACGGTGGGCCAGGGGAGCAACAGGCCATCCACTCCTTCCTGCAGGGTTCTGTCAGGCAGAAACTGATCCCTGATTCCCACATCTGACTTCCAGTGAGGAGCAGAAGACCAAGCCTGCAGAGTCTGCCTCCTTAGCCCAGCATGTAGTGCAGAATGCAGTCTAGGCCTGGTCTCCAAGGGACACAGCATCAGAAAGGAGCTAAGCGATGTCCAGAGGCCTCCTATGCTCAGTGGTGCTGTCTGGAGTCCAGGGGAACCAGTGGCTCTGTGTCGTCCTCTGGGCCCCGATGGGTGGCTGTGGCCAGGCTCTGCATGGTCTCCTGCTGGTACTGCCTGGCTTTGTTGTAGAGCAAGACACCCATTATCACAAGGATGGTGCCAATGGCAGACAGGCTGGTGATTTTGTTGCCAAAAACGATGATGCTGAGCCAGATAGACAAGGCGTGCTTCACTGTACTGGCAACGCTGCAGCAATAGAACAGGCCACAGTGACGTTCTGGGTTTACACCCAGAGCCCACTGCTGGTAGTGCCTGGCAACTGTCACAGAACATACCACTGTTATGTGGACCACTCAGGGACCTTGGTCCTCAAGGGGACAATGGCGGGGAGCCTACTTAACAGAGGGTTTGGGAGCGTTAAGGGGTTCACCTGTAACATTCTTTTCTTTCTTAAAAGATGTATCATAGTCAGGCATAGTGACATACACCTTTAATCACAGAACTAGGGAGGCAAAGGCAGGCAGATCTCTGTGAGATCCTGGCCATCCTGGTATATGTAGTGAGCCGGGACCACAAAAGCAATTGTCTCAAAAAAAAAAAAAAAAAAAAAAAAAAAAAAAAAAAAAAAAAAAAGAAAAAGAAAAAGAAAAAAAAAAGGAGGGGTGTGTACTTTTCTGTTTTTAGATAGGGTCTCAGTATCTAGCCCTGGCTGGCCTTAAATCACCAAACCCACACACCCAGCCTGTGTACTTTTCCTTAGGAAAAAAAATCTCAAATGGGAACTGGAGGATGGCTCAGTGGTTAAGAATGCTTTCTGTTCTTCCAGATGTCCGACTGAGTTCCATTCCAGCACCCATGGTAGACAGTTGTAAACTGTAACTCCAGTTACAGGCAATCTGACAGCTTTTTCTGGCCTCCTTGGGCTTACGCACACACACACGCACACACGCACGCACACACACACACACACACACACCCATATACTCACATACACACATACATGTAAACTTTAAAAAACATCTTAAATGGAAAGGTAGAGAAACAATGTAACCAACAGCAACTTTCCCAACATGCAGATCTGATGAATGGCATTTTGCCACATTTCCTCTGTTGGGTTGTGAATATGTTAAATGTAATTTTTGTACTGGCGCAAAATGACCAAAGACTCATGGTGTGCAACCACCTGTCACTATGAAGGAGAACCCTAGATGTCTTCCACATCTCCCGGGAAGAAGCTCTGCTTACCTGAAAGTCACTGGGGAGATCTTTCCCATGAGGGCGTATGCAGTGACACTCTGAAGGTGAAACAGGGCACCATCAGTCAGCAGTAGCAGCACGATGTCCTGGCTGTAGCTGAAGCTCTTCCCACTCCACCCAATGACAGGGATGTCCTACAACCAGAGCAAAAGTTCACTCCCCTGGCCTGTGTCTCCCTGTCACCAGTGTTCCCGAGAAAAACATATGTCACTAGTAAGGGGAGAGCTCTGAATGTCTCCTTGCCAGGCAGCAACTGAACCATATTAATCAAGCCTTTCAGCAAGGTCTAGGGACAGTAGTGCATGTCTATAATCCTAGCACTTAGGAGGTAGAAATTAGATGATCAGGAATTCAATGCCAGCCTGAGCTAAATGCCAAGTTTGAGGCGGCCTGGGTTATATGAGTCTCTGTCTCAGAAAAACAAGAAAAAAAGGGAAGGGCTGGGGAAATGGCTTGGTAGGTAAAGCACTTGCTGCACAAGTATAAGGACTTGAGTTCAGATCCTCAGAGCCCACATAAAGCTAGTTGTGGTAGTACACTTTTGTAATACAGGTACTCCTACAGTGAGAATGAAAGCAGAGACAGGAGAATCATTTGAAGCTTACAGGTCAGTTAGCCTGGTATACACCGTGAAAAACAAGTAACCCTGCTTCAAAGAGGGTGGAAGGTTAGGACTGACACCCAGAGTTGTCCTATGACCTCCACATGTGTACATAGCACACATATGACTACTCAAGAGAGAGCGAGCTCGGGCACACACACACACACACACACACACACACACACACACACACACAGATTTAAGAAAGCGCAGATGCTAGACATGGTGGTGCACTCCTTTAGTCCCAGCACTTCGGAGGGAGAGGCAGGCGGATCTCTGTGAGTTCGAAGCCAGAGTAGTCTACATAGTGAGTTCTAGGCCAGCTGGAGCTACAGGGAGACCCTGTCTCAAAAAGACAAAAAAAAAAAAGAGAGAAAAGAAAAAAGAAGAAAAAGAAAGCACAGAATTCAGAAACTATATACATGTAAGGGAAGCGCAAAAAAAAAAAAATTCCATGGTGACATCGCTCATACCCATTAGGATGGCTGGTATCACAAACAGATCAAGGGCAAAATGGCACACACCTGGGACCCCAGCACCCAGGAGGCTGGGGCAAAGGGCTACACAGTGAGATGTTGTCTCAAAGCAACAATAAAACCAGCAGAAAACAAATGTTGGAGTGTTGGAGAAGAGTCAAGTAGGTTGGGGAGATGGGGTGGGAGATGGGAGTGTTGGAGTGGTAGTGGTGAGATCTGCAATTCCAGCATTTAGAAGACTGAGGCAGGAGGATTTCCAAGACTTTGATACCAACCTGGGCTATATAGTGAGTTCTAGGCCAGCCTGGACTACAGAATAAGATCCTGTTTGAAAAAGAAATGGTGAGGATTTGGAGAACTAGAACTCCTGTGCACTGCCTAGTGGGAGGTAAAATGTTTCAATCAACCACTCCAGTTCCAAGTATATATCCCACAGGCATCATCTGCACAGGGTGTGGATGTGAGAAATTCCTTTTCCAATTGTGGAACTGGGACAGGGCAAAGACATGATCCACAGCATGATCACATTAGGTCTCCTAGTTACACGTGTTGAGGAAGAAGGTCTGCACAGACACATTTCTGTAAACTGTGGGACTCCAGGCATAAATCAGAAAAGTAATCTGTACCCAGTCTCACTGGATGGGCAATTCAGGGGTGGGGAATAGGACAGGGACCCTCTCACATTGGTTTTGTATCTAAAACTAGGTATGGTGGCATCTTTAACTCCAGCACTCAGGAGGAAGAAGTGGCACATCTCAGTGAATTTGAGGCTAGCCTGGTCTACACAGCAAGTTCTAGGGCAACCAGAGCTATATACCAAGACCCTGTCTCAAAAAAACCAAAACCAAAAACCCACTAAAATCCACTAAGCATAGACTGTTGACTATTTTACACTAAGTATGTCATTTTCCTAATAAAAAGTAACAAGTCTAAAAACTCTCATACAAAACTAGCAATCAGTCACTCACCATTCTCCTGAACTGTCAAGGGAAGCAGCAGCCCCAGTATAGTGGGTGCCTGACTGGAAACCTACCATGAAGAAAGTCCAGGCTGGAATCAGCAAGGCCACGGCAGCAGCACTAGTGTAGAATTGCAGCTCTGGAGCTCTGCAGGGACAGAAGATGCTCAACCTTTTCTGGGTCTGGGTCTGGTCTCTTCCACATGCACTCTAATAAGCCAGCAATCTAGAAACTTATTGCCTCCCACAATGCCCAGAATGCCCTCAGAAGTGAACAGGCCACTATGAACCAAGCTGGTTGTTTGGTGGTCTGAGGGAAAAATGGAAACAGGTTGTTTCCCCCGACCCTAAATTTTCCACAAAGAACTGTCAAAGTCACCAAACCAAGTGAGCTCAGGCTCCCAGGGGGCATTCAGAATTACAAAATGGTTAAAAGTCCTCCCGGGTCTTACGAAAGCGGAGCTCCACTCACTGGGAATACTTACGAGAACCTGTATTTGTCCCCGCTGAGCAGCTTTTTTGAAAAAACATTCTGCAAACTAGAACAAAGAGAAGAGGTTATATATTTTTTTAAGTATTTTATTATTTTTTGTTTTATGTGTATGAGTGTATTGCCTGCATGTATGTGAGCGCACCAGTGTCATGCCACAGATCGGAGGTCAGAAAAGGGCTTTGGATTCCCCTGGAACTGGAGTTAAGGACGGTTCGTAGCCTCCATGGGGATGCTGGGAATCCAGCCCGGGTCCTCTGCAAGAGCAGTCAGTGCTCTTAACCACTGAGCCATCTCTCCAGCCCCGAGAAGAGGTTATATATTTAAGCCAGTTGGTGTGGTCACCAAGTAGATGAAGGCTCTGCATTCTCACTGTTGATGAGGATGGCTGCAATGGTGAGCAACTGCCCTGGGCCAGTCCCATACCAGGTGTGTCCAGGCATCATCAGAGAAGTGGGACTGCACATGTTGCCCTTCCAGACAACCAAATAGAGCATGCAAAGCCTAAATGACTTGCCATCCCAGGTGTCAGAGACCTATAATGTCTCTGATCTGCATACTTCAAAAACCCCAGTTGGGAAGTAAGGCAGGAAAATTAGGAGTTCAAGGTCATGTTCAGCTATATAGTGAGTTCAAAGGTAGCCTGGGCTATGTGAGCCCCTGTCTCAAAATCCCAGAAGAACCACTTGGGATAAAGTTCCCATAGATCTGCAGCCTCAGGGGCCAGACACTTGAGGACTTTCATGTGTGTATGATTTGAGACAACTGACCATACACATGAAGACCCCATTGGTAAAAACACAGAATTTATGACAGGTACACACAGGGAAGACACATCAATAGCCTGTGGGAAACTAAAACAATGCTGGCTTTATAAATGACCTCAGAGACCAGAAGTTGACATTGTAGGACTGCTGTCCAGACTCTGAAAGTAGAGAGGGTCCTAACTTAGTGCAAGCCAAGGCAGCATCAGTTCTCACTGGCAGATCATTACATAGGGAGGCTGTGTCAAGCAACGGGACAGCATGTATCATGTGTCAAGAACACCTACAGAGGTTTAGGAACTTACCCCACAGGGCAGTCAGAAATTATGTAAAGATTCATATTCCCCGTAGATTGGCTACTCAATAGGAGGCTTCAGTGTGTGTGCAGGACTTAGGGGGCTGTCATGAAAATCAGGCTGTGGAGAACATCTAGTCACAAAGCTCCTCAAACAACACATAACAAAACAGTGTACAAACAGGTTATGTGCTGTGACCTTTTTGGGTTCCTAAGAAACACAAAAGCAGTGCGACACAGAGGAGGAAATGCATCATTCAAGTGAAGGACAGGCTAAGGGTGGTTCCTATTTTTATGTAGCTGCTTAAGTCAGAACAGCAAGGCCAGCTGTTTTCTGTTAGCAATCGAGAGGTGATAAACTCTTGGACACTAGTGAGAGCCATTTCTCTCAAAAAACACAGGAGAAATGTGGATGGGGCTGGAGCAATGGCTCAACAGTTAAGAATGGGTACTGCTCTTAAGAGGACCAAGGTTGGGCTGGAGAGAGAGCACAGCGGTTAAAAACACTGACTGTTCTTGCAGAAGACCCAGGTTCGAATCCCAGCACCCACATGGCAGCTAACAACTGTCTGTAACGCCAGTTCCAGGGGATCCGACAGCTTCTTCTGTCTTCCTCAGGCATTGAACAACACGGGTGCACTTACCTACATGCAGGCAATACACACATAATAAAATATTTAAAAAAAAAAAGAGGACTAAGGTTTAGATCCTATCACCCATCTTGGGTAGCTCATAACTAACTACCTGTAACTCCAGTTCCAGGGATCTGACAGCCTCTTTTGGCCTCTGTAGGCACCATACACATGTGGTGCACATACATACACTCAGGCATACACACATACATACACATAAAATAAGGTTTTTTTAAGGAGAAACCTAAAAGTGATCAGTAGTTCTGGGAAGGCTTTCTTGGTGTTTTGGAGGGGACTTCAGTGACACGGCATGGACCAATGACCTGTCAGGTACCATAATTAGTCATCTCAACACTTTGGAGGTTGAAGCAAGAGGACTGCAAGTTCAAGGATATCCTGGACATTAAAGAAAAAAAAGAAAAGAAACAGGATTGGTATGTAGCATCTGTCGCTCAGTTTACTCCATGATCAGGACACTAGCACCACCAACCTGGCATTTCCCCAGGACCTTGCCGCATGGCTGGGAGATGGCTCTGGCCTCCTCCTTGGTTTTAGTTTGACTATGTAAGCATACAGGGCTAAGCTTTTACTATTTAGTCAGCTAACCATATGCCTATAATTATATTAATTACCAGGTCTGTGTAACCATATCCCTACCTACAGTTTTGTGTGTGTGTGCGTTTTGTGTGTGTGTGCGTTTTGTGTGTGTGTGATAATGTGAGCGCATGCAGGCCATGGTGCATGTGTGGAGGTCAGAGGACAACCTTAGGTGGTGGCTGTTTGTTTTAAAATAGGGCCTCACTATGTAACCCTGGCTGGCCTTGAGCTCGCAGCAATCCTCCCGCTTCATCTCCCAAATGCTGGGATTACAGGCCTGTGTGCCACCATGATAAGCCTAATAGTATACTGATTATCACAGTTATTATGCCTGTGTAACCATGTCCCTCCAGTTAGCTTATTAATAATCAGGACCATGCACCATCAAATTCCAGCTTGTTTGGGAGAAAATACATCTGATCTGGAATTTACTGTTGTACTAGTTGAGAAAAGGCAACACAGTGGAGCCTGGCTATGAGTCACAGGATTGGGTCTGAGCCAGCTTGGATTTGAACATCTGTGGACTGAGATGAAGGAAGACCAGCACAATTTCTTAAGCAACCCCCTCCACTCTGTTCCCATATGCTTTGTGACTCACCAATCCATGATGTTGGTGGATAATGCAGCCGAAAACCCCAGGACGTTGAAGCTTATCTCGGTAGCAGTGCACAGTGCTAGCCCTCCCATGACAGGGATAAGGGATAGACTGACCAGCAGCCCTAGCAAGAGTAAAACAGGTGACTGATGCAGGCCCCCTCCTAGGGCGGAGGCTATTCCTACCCATTTACAATACATGGGATTTTTGCTTTAATTCAAAAGTCAGGGCCAGTGAGACGGCCCAGTGGGTAAAGGCACTTGTTGCCAAGCTTGACAACCTAAGGTCAATCCCAGGACCACAGGGAGGAAAAAGAGAACCATCTCCCCAAGTTGTCCTCTGATGTCTACATGTGCACAATTACATGCTTGCGCGCACATGCGCACGCACGCACACACGCACGCACACACACACACACACAATAAGTTTTAAAAAACTAATGCAGTGGGACCATAGCAGACAGGAATTATCAAGGGAGAAAAGGAGATACTTTCAATGGGGAAGAAAGGGTTATTCAGGGAGAGAGGAGAGAAAAATAATGCCTAGGTTGTATTAAAAAAACAGGGAATCGGGGCTGGAGAGATGGCTCAGCAGTTAAGAACACTGGTTGTTCTTGCAAAAGACCCGGGTTTGAATCCCAGCTCCCACATGGCAGTTAATAACTGTCTAAAACTCCATTCCAAGGGGATCCAACAGCCTCTTCTGACCTCTGCAGACATTGCATGACACGGGTGTACTTACCTACAATGCAGGCAATACGCACATACCCATAAAATAAAAATAAATAAATAAATAAAAAAGCAAAAAAACAAAAAAAGGGAATCATATTAGTCTAAAAACCTACTGAAAAATTACACATACAGCCGGGTGTGGTGGCACATGCCTTTAATCTCAGCACTCAGGAGGCAGAGGCAGGAGGATCTCTGTGAGTTCAAGGCCAGCCTGGTCTACACAGTGAGTTCTAGGCCAGCTGGGACTACAGGGAGACCCTGTCTCAAAAAACACCAAAAAATAAAAATAAAAAAATTACACATACAATATCTTGTGTATAGTTCAGGTATATAGCTGAAGGCTACATAGCAAGAAATGATGTCAGACAGGAGAAACCTTTCTTTGAGTTGTTGGCCAGGGTAGTGCAAGAGACTCTCCCAATTACACAGGCTATTGCCACAGCCCTTGATTGCCTCCCAGAACTTGAAGGTAAGACCCTATTGCTGAAGACAGGTCAGGCTTTGGACACAGGATTTGGAACAATGGAGCTGGAACCAGCCTGGAAGCCACCTTTCCTGAAGCCTAGCCCTCATAGCTTTATGAGCACTCTTCAAGCCAGTAAGGGAGAACATCAATCTATGGTCCAACTCCAGATTTAAGGCCTAAAAACCACATCAATGACCAGCACAGCAAATAACATTGGTGCAGTAGTGGCACTTTTATCTGGGGGGTAATCAACAGCTACCTAATTGGACTTAAAGCCCACTTAATGGGAGGAAACTCATGTGTGGTACTGTAAACCTAGCCAAATATACATAGCTAGAGAGGTCATAGATCTTAGAGAAAACCCCAAGGCTGCCACATCTCTAGATAAATGTAACTTCTTACTATGTGCAAAGTGCGGATCCTTAAATTTACAGAAAAGTATCCTGGTCACCACCCATCAAAAAAGCTTATTTTTTTCAACAGAAAAAGATAAGAGTTCCACAACTCATCATATAAAGAGATTGTCTGTGAATTGCTCAAGCCTAAGTGGCACATCTACAATACAACTTCTACACCTAAAGCTCACAGAACATAGAACAAAGGATGAAGAGACACTGATACATCTTTCACTTCTCATCAATGAAGCTCACTCATCAACAGAGGGCCAAGAACACAAAAAAAAGGTCACAAATGGCCAAAACATAGAGAATAAGAGTCTACAGAGTGTGGGTCCCTGGACAGGACTCATTAAAATTCACCCACCTAAGAGCTCAGGTACCACTGTGGAAGAGGGGACAGAAAGATTTTAAGAGCTATGGAGGAGGTACATGACTATAGGGAAAGAGTCCTACAGACTCCTGGGATCCTCCTCATATGAACCTACAGCAGTGGTGTCAGCATGTACAAGACTCATGCAAACTCAAGCAGACAAAAAACCCAGCACAGAACTGTGGAAACAGACAGCAGGCCCCAGTCTTAGTCAAAGAATTATTGGCAGCTGATTACTGCTGGGTGAGGAAGAGCCGATCTTTTTTTTTTGGTCTTTTTGAGATAGGGTCTCCCTGTAGCCCCAGCTGTCCTGGAACTCACTATGTAGACCAGGCTGGCCTTGAACTCACATGCCTACAAAGAAAATGGTGAATGTTTGGATCTTTTTAAAAAGTTAATTAATAGTGACTCCTTTAAAAATTTTTTATTTTTCAACATTTATTATTTTTATTTTATGTGTATGAGTGTATTGTCTGCATGTATGTGAGTGCATCCATGTGGTGCAATGCCACAGAGGTCAAAGAGGGCTTCGGATTCCCCTGGAACTGGAGTTAAGGATGGGTCATAGCCGCCATGTGGGTACTGGGAATCGAACCCGGGTCCTCTGCAAGAGCAGTCAGTGCTCTTAACCACTTTGCCATCTCTCCAGCGCACCGCCCCCCCCTTTTAAAGGTGTGTGCCACCACGCCCAACTAGAGCTGGCACATGCCTTTAATCCCAGCACTCAGGAGGCAGACAAGGGTGGATCTCTGTGAGTTCAAAGCCAGCCTGGTCTACATAACAAGTTCCAGACCAGCTGGGGCTACAGGGAGACTCTGACTCAAAAAGACAAAAAAAAAAAAAGGCTGGGTGTGGTGGCCCATGCTTTTAATCCCAGCACTAGGGAGGCAGATCTCTGTCCCAGCCTGCTCTATATAGTGAATTCCAGGCCAGATGTGGCTACAAGGAGACCCTGTCTAAAAAAAAAAAAAAAAACAAAAGCAACCTCAAACACCCTCCAAATAATAATAATAATAAAAAAAAAAGTCAAGGATAAAACCTGGATTGGTACAGTTATACTGATGGGATTTTAAAACTTTTAATTATTGTGTGTGTGTGTGTACATGTGGATATACACAGGACATTGCCCATGTGGAGATCAGAAGGCAACCTGTGGGAGTCAGTTCTCTCCTTCCACCATGTGGGTCCTAGGGACTGAGAACCCAGGCTGGTAAACTTGGGTGACATTGTTGGTTCCTATTTTTTTTTTTAATAATAAACAACCCTTTATGCAACTGGTTTAAAATTTCTATTCAAGGGGCTGGAGAGATGTGGAGAGATGTCTGAGCAGTTAAGAGGGCTTCCTGCTCTTCCAGAGGACCTGTGTTCAGTTCCTAGTACCCATGCTGGGTGGCTCACAACTCCCTGCAGCTCCAGCTCCAAGAGATCTGACACCATTATTTGGCCTCTGTGTGCACCCACACACCTGTGGCATACATTCAGGAAAACACACATGTACACACAAAAAATCTTAAATTAAAAAAATATCTGTTTAGTGCAATGAGAACCACCACATCCCCCCACATTTATTTTGGAGATGGTGTCAGGTACTCTTTGGCACCTCTTCAATTTTATTTCAATTTATTTATTTATTTTTAAATATTATATTTTATGTGTATGAGTGTATTGCCTGCATGTGTGTAAGTGCATCCGTGTCGTGCAATGCCCGCAGAGGTCAGAAGAAGGTGATGGATCTCCCTGGAACTGGAGTTACAGATGGTTGTTAGCCACCATGTGGGTGCTGGGAATCAAACCTGGGTCCTCTGCAAGAGCAGTCAGGGCTCTTAACTGCTGAGCCATCTTCTCCAGCCCCTTATTTATTTATATTTTATTTTATTTTATTTGTTTTTTTGGTCTTTTTGAAGCAGGGTCTCCCTGTAGCCCCAGCTGTCCTGGAACTCACTATGTAGATGAGGCTGGCCTTGAACTCAGAGATCCACCTGCCTCTGCCTCCCGGGTGCTGGGATTAAAGGCATGAGCCATCATGCTTGGCTTGTTGTTTGTTTTTTGAGATAAGGTCTCATGTATCTTAGGTTGGCCTCAAACTCACTAAGTAGCCAAAGATGACCTTAAACTCATGATCCTTCTACCTCCACCTCTCAAGTGCTATGATTCAGTGCAAGTGAGCTGCCACGCCTATACGCAGTACTGGGGAATCAAAGCCTTCATGCCTGCTAGGCAAGTACTCTACATCCCCAGCCCTGGTTCTGGTTTACAAAGACCTAAGATGTGTGTAATTCCAAAGGCACATGTGAGAGAAGTCTTGTGGCCATCCTGGTCTTCTCCCTTTTGCCCCTTTAGGTGGACACCTGCCTTTATTTCAAGGTAATGTCTTTGTGTGTACGTGTGGCAAGCACTCTGTAACTATGCTGTATCTTTCTTATATGTTTTTCTGCATTTTGTTTTCACATAATGATCTTGAATATTCTGATTTCTAAAAGGTTTATAAGTGTGTGAGTCTGACATGCCACAAGAAATAATCGTACATTGCTAAAATAAATCTGATCTGCCTAAGCCTTGGGGAGGATAGAGAAGCAGTTGTCTAAAGACTCATAAACAGCCTGGGGAGGCCACCTGACTGTCCACTGAAGAGAGAGCCCCTGCCCTCGAATATGGCCCCTGCCATATCATCTCTGGATCAAAGATCAGCCTCTGGAGAGATATGCCTGATATTCATTTCCCGGTTCCCACCCATCTCCTGACCTAGCTGGGACCCATGAGGCACAGTCCTTCTCTGACTCTCTCATGTTTCCATGAGAAAAACCCCTGCATAGTGGGCTGAAGAAGCATGTGCTCAAGGAACTGCACGAGCCACGTGTAACTGCCAAGAAAAGCTCAGGAGGGAAGGGAATCTCTGAGGAGCTGAACACACCCCAGCACAGGGCGGGCAGGTAGAGGAAGAGAATTATGAGGTCTAGTCAAGGCAAAAGGTCAGGACCAGGAGAGTCCCTACCTGTGTACTCCCCCAGAATCATCCGAGACATGATCACAGTGAAAATGGGAGCCGAGCTCTTCACCGTCTCAGCAAAGGAAACGGCCACATTCTTCAAGCTGACCAGCCCCAAAACCACTGTTGCAAACCTCAAAACAAGCAAAGAGCACCATGAGAGGGGACCTTTCTGCTTACTGGCCAGAGGCTCCAAGTGGTCAGTCATGACCAGTGGGTACATCTGGCCCCTCCTCCCACCACAAGGTTGGATCATCAGGAAAGAGTGACTCCATTACACCCAAGGGTGCCAAATACATCACCTTCCAACTGCTACTGAATACCTTTTATGGCTACCTTGTAAAGAATCCGAGTGAATGCATGTGGCATTAAGGGCCACAAAACCAAATCTACTTACTGTCTCACATCTGAGACAGTGCACTCTGTGCCCTGAACACATGCCCAGCAGCACTAATTACCACAGCCACCAACAGGGTTCCCACACAGTAACCAGATTGGTATTTTATATATAAAAACACAACTAGACAGTCAATACATTTACCTCATGAGGCCCACAAAGAGCATAGTCATGATGAAATTGGGTGGATAGGAGAGCCGGGCTTTGTGCTGATATAAACAGCAAGGAACAAATATCTTAACACATCCAATTAACGTGGTTGACAGCATCTGCACGGCACCTGTGGAGGGAGGCATGTGGCCAAGCTCAGAACAAGTAATTTCCCTTCTCATCATAAGCAGATGCCCAAAAGCACATCTGGCTAATTACCTTTATCCCTTTCCCACCCTCCTGGTAGCCTCTGGCAACTGTGCACTGGGGCCAGTAGGTGCACATGGCAGGCAAGGTGGTGTTACCTAGCATGCTGGGCTCGCCCTCCAACAGGGACAGGATATACTTGTTGAGGAAGAGTGTGCAGAAGCTGAAGAAGAACCACAGCGTGAGGTAGATGAGTGCCCTTGAACTCCACACACCCAGGTCCGACTCAATGACGGTAGTCTCCGTGATGGTGACAGTGAGCAGGCTCTCCTCCGAGCTGCTCTCACCTTTGGTAAAGACAATCTTCTCGCTTCGGTGACTGAAAAGAGAGCCCCAGGTGAGGAGCGGTTTTCCTTTTAGCTCCTCTTCGCAGCCAGGCACAGACTCCTCCAGTGCTTGGGATTTTGTGGAAGATGACATGCTGAGACCACTTGCAAGCTTTTCTCAAGGATGGACAGCATGGACCACGACAACTGCTCAGATACAGAGTCACAGCTGAGGAAGGAGGCAGCAGTCCGGGTCTGCATGAATGTAGCCCACAACGTGCCTATCTCCAGCAGAGTGTGGAAGCAGAGGCTAAAATGTTAAGAGAAGAGAACGTTACTGATTTTGAACACTTAATGTTCTTTTTTACATTGTGTATGTGCGGCCTCTCATGTGAAGGAGTGTGGACGTGTTCTTTTTTACATTGTGTGTGCGGCTTCTGCATGTGAAGGAGTGTGGACGTGTTCTTTTTTACATTGTGTATGTGCGGCCTCTCATGTGAAGGAGTGTGGACACACACAAACAGTCGGAAGAATCTCGGCTCTTCACTTTTCACTTTTTTGACACATTATTTCTTGTTTGCTGCTCTGCCAGGCCAGCGGACCCATGAGCTTCCAAGAAGTCTCCTGTCTCTGCCTCCCATTTTGCCAAAGCAGCACTGGGATTAGACTTGTGCTGCCATAGCCAGCTCTTATATGGGTTCTGCAAATTCTGAACTCAGGTCTTGACACTTGCAAGGCAAACACTTTACCCATTAAAAATTTAATTATCGTAGCCTTTAATCTCAGCATTGGGGAGGCAAAAGCAAGTGGATTTCTGTGAGTTTGAGGCCAGCCTAATCTCCATAGTGAATCCAGGCCAGCTATGGCTCCAGGGAGACCCTGTCTCAGAAAGACCCAAAACAAAAGAAACAAAAAACTAAAAAATTTAATGACCATAAGAGTTTTAATCAACTAGCATGGTGGCAGAGATCTATAATGCAGCACTTGGAGATGGAGAAGAAGGGTTAGGTCTTTAAGATCATCTTTGGCCACATATCAAGTTTGAGGCCATACTGGGCAGGCTACATAAGACCTTATTTCAAAATACCAAAAAACAAAAAGAAAAAAGGGGAAGGGGGAGATGGTTTAGTTGCTTAGCGTGCTTATTGTTCAAGCATGAGGACCTAAGTTCCAATTCATAGCATCCACATAAAAGCTGGGAATGGGGGCTGGAGAGATGGCTCAGCAGAGCACTGACTGCTCTTGCAAAGGACCTGGGTTCAATTCCCAGCACACACATGGCGGCTATGAACCGTCCTTAACTCCAGTTCCAGGGGAATCCGAAGCCCTCTTCTGACCTCCACGGCATTGCACAAGGGTGCACTCACATATATGCAGGTAATACACTCATACACATAAAATAAAAATAATTGGAAAAAAAAAAGCTGGGAATGGCTACATGTTCTGGGCAGCCAGCCTAGCTGAAATGGTAAGCTTCAGGTTCAGGGAGAGATCCTGTCTCAAGGGACTAAGGGGGAGAAGTGATAGAGCAGGACACCCAACATCTTCCTCTGACCTCAAAATGTGGATTGGAGTACCTATGCACACATATGCATGCAGATTACACACATACACGTATATCCCCCATAAATGTACTATATACCACACACATGTAAACACATACCACATGCATACACACACGTGTACACATACAAGCCTTTAAAAATAATTATTTCGGGTACATGATGTGTGTCTGTGGGCACACATGCCATAAAACGTGTGGAGGTGTGGTGGTTTGAATGAGAATGTCCTCCACAGACTCCAAGTGTTTGGACATTTTGTCCCCAGATGATGGCGCTGTTTTGTGAGGGTTTAGAAGGTGTGGCTATCCTGGAGGAAGCATGTCACTGTGGGTGGGCTTAGAGAGTTCTTAAGCCTTGCCAGATCTCCTGTTGCTCTTCTGTTTCCTGTGCCTTCGTGATGATGTGAGAGATTAGCTTCTGCTGCTCCAGCACCTCCAGCCACCATGTCTCCCTGCCATGATGGACTGTAATTCCCGTGGAACCATAAGCTCAAATAAACTCTTCCTTTTATAAATTGCTTGGGTCAGTGTTTCTATCACAGCAACAGAAAAGTGACTAATACAGGAGGTCAAAGAACAACTCTGTGGAGTTGTTCTCTCCTTTTTTTTTTTTTCGGTCTTTTTTGAGACAGGGTCTCCCTGTAGCCCCAGCTGTCCTGGAACTTGCTATGTAGACCAGGCTGGCCTCGAACTCACAAAGATTTGCCTGTCTCTGCCGCCCAAGTGCTGGGATTAAAGGCGTGCCCGGCTCAATTCTCTTCTTTTGCCATGTGGGTTCTGGAAAACAAACTTGGGTCTCCAACCTTGCACAGCAAACACATTTACCCACACTGAGCCATTTCCATGGCTCACAAAAAAAGTTTTGGGTTTTTTTTTTTTTTTTGGTCTTTTTGAAACCAGCTGGCTTTAAACTCAGAGATCCACCTGCCTCTGCCTCCCTAGTGCTGGGATTAAAGGCATGTGCCACCACACCCAGCTCACAAAAAGTTTTAATCTTCAAGGTGAAATAACTTTGAAAATATAAAAATGAGCCGGATGTGGTGGCGCACGCCTTTAATCCCAGCATTCAGGAGGCAGAAGCCGGTGGATCTCTGTGAGTTCAAGGCCAGCCTGGTCTTATGTAATGAGTTCCAGGACAGCTGGAGCCACAGGGAGACCCTGTCTCAAAAAGACCAAAAAAAATGTGTGTGTGTGTGTGTATGTATATAAATGGGGGCTAGAGATGGTTCAGCAGTTAAGAGGACCTGGGTTTGGTTCCCAGCACCCACATGGTGGAAAACAGCTGTCTATAACTCCAATTCCAGGGGATCCAACACCCTTTTCTGGCCTCTACAGGCAATGCACGACATGGTTGCATTTACACACATTCAGACAAAACACTCATATACAGCCAGATGTGGTGGCGCCTTTAATCCCAGCACTTGGGGGGCAGAGCTAGATGGATCTCTGTGAGTTCAAGGCCAACCTGGTCTACATAGTGAATTCCAGGCCAGCTGGGACTACAGTGAGACCCTGTCTCAAAAAGACCAAACAAACAAAAAAACCCAAACACTTATATACATAAAATAAAAAATAGGCTGGGCGTGGTAGTGCATGCCTTTAATCCCAGCACTTGGGAGGCAGAGACAGGCGAATCTTTGTGAGTTCGAGGCCAGCCTGGTCTACACAGTGAGTTCCAGGACAGCTGGGGCTACAGGGAGACCCTGTCTCAAAAAGACAATAATAAATAAATAAATAAATCAAAATAAAATAATAAAAATATTAAAAACCCACAAATATGGAATTTGGGTCTTATTTTCAAATTTTGTTAGTCCACTGGCCCTAAAAAAACAGAAAATGACAACTCAAGGATTTTGTGCTGAGGTGGTCCAACCCTAACTGCCCCCACTCCCATTTCTCTCCTCTAGTAAATACTGCCACAACTAGTTCAATCCCTGGGACCCACAGGTGAAGGAGGAGAATCAACACCCATTAGTTGTTCTCTGACCTCCACATGCACACTATGGCACATGAGCATGTGTGTGCACACACATAAACATAATTTTTTTTTTTTTGAGACAGGGTCTCCCTGTAGCTCTAGCTGTCCTGGAACTCACTATGTAAACCAGGCTGACCCTGAACTCACAGAGATCCACCTGCCTCTGCCTCCTAAGTGCTGGGACTAGAGGCGTACGCCACTGTGCCCGGCTATAAATGTAACTTTTTTAAAGGCTGCAACAGGGGAATGCTGGAGGCTGTGTGGAGGGGATAGCTGTGCTGCCAGAGATAGAGTCCCCAGATGGCAGCCACTCTCTTGCTTTGAGAAACTAGCAGTCCAACCCCAGTAGACACAGAACAGAGTGATGCACACATTCTCTTGCTGCCCTTCCTCTGCCCTTCTGTTCTGGCCATGGTCTGAAGCCTTAGCCTCCTGTTGTGAAATAAACAGTACCACAGTCCACCCACAGGATGTGCTTGGATGGTGGGGTGGGTTCACAGACTATGCCTCCTGCATAGCATCCGTTCCTTTCTCCAGGAAAAAAAGCAAGGGCCTAGGAGACTTAATGACCCATATCATCCAACTTCTTGGACAAAGGACAAGGACAGAATGTACTAGGATCTGCTTAACCTCATGGCCAGGGCAAGGATGTACCTGAGCCCAACCACAAGTGTTGTTAGCTATGCCTTTGGAGCTACTGTGTGCTGTGCTGTAAGAACAAACTTCAGAAATGTCTATGGCATCATAGCATGTGATGTGCCATCACCCCCACCTTGGTCATCAGCTCCAATGGGGTGAATTTGGCCTTTCACAGTGGAGCAGGACAGGCAGGGGAAACCAGGCTCCATTAACAGACATCTACTGCTGCCCACCATATCTAGAGCAAGGCCCAGAGAATCCTCCAACACCAGTATGGACACCTGCCTCCAGTGTACAATCTTTCTGTGGCAACTGGCATTTTGACAAACCACCTATCCAGTCTGGTAATGACCGAACACCGAGGAAGCACAAGGCATGTAGGCCTTGGCCACCAAAAACCCATGACTCACTGGACAAATGCTTTTCTCTTTTACTTTTTAAAAAAAATATATATTATTTATCATTTTTATTTTGTGAGTGTACTGCCTGCATGTATGTGAGTGCACCTGTTGTGCAATGCCGTGGAGGTCAGAAGAGGGCATCAGATTCCCCTGGAACTGAAGTTAAGGATAGTTCGTAGATGCCATGTGGGTGCTGGGAATTGAACCTGGGTCCTCTGCAAGAACAGCCAGTGTTCTTAACAGCTGAGCCGTCTCTCCAGGCCCTTTTTAAGTTTTTAAAATTACGTATTTATTTGTGTGTGTGAGTGGGTATACACGTGCCACAGCACGCCTGTGGAGGTCAGAGGAGTCAGTTCTCTCCTTCTACCAGGTAAGCCCCAGGAACTGAACTCAGGTCATCATGGAGGTTAGCGCCTTTGCCCACCAACTACTTCCATGGCAGCTGCTTTTCTGTGTCCAAATGCCTCTGGAGTCAGGGCCTGAGTAAAAGTATCCTGAAGCATGAACATGGGTGTCAGGTGGGGATGAAACCTGCAGAGGCTGAGACCTGGGCAGCAGAGAGAGGAGAAAATGACAGGAGGTAGCATCAGACCTACAGCCCATGCTTGGGGTACAAAGAAGCCAAGGGAAAAGCAGAGCCAGGAGAGTGGCCAGTACTGAAGAACTACCTCTGGGTAGCTGGACAGAAATAGAACAGGCCTCAGGTCATGGAGTCAGCCCAAAGCAAGCCTCAGCAGAACACACAGGAAGGTAGTCCCCAGTGCTCACTGAAAGCTTGGTGAAGATCAGGAGAGACAGGAGAGGAAGGAACAGGGAGGGAAGAGAAGAAAGAACACCTGCAGCTGCAGGAGGAGGAATTCTGTAGCAGACTCCTGAGCAAGGAGGGTGCATCTTTAAAGAAAACGAAGGGGCCCCTGAAATCAGGAACAGAGCAGCACAAACAAAAAATCCCACCAGGTGTCTCCCACTTCACCCTGAGGGCAAGTGAACAAGTGGCCACCTAGAAGCTTCCTCTAGGCAGTCGTGAGGGGTCCCAGTTATGATGGCCATGGCTATGACATGGGGAGGCTCTGGGTCCTGCCATACCCTCAACAAGAAGCAAGGGGAGCTGAAGGATGGGTGGTAACAAGGCTGATCTGGAGTCCTGCCTGGGACACACCCCACAGAGCCACAGGAGCCCCAGCTGTGGACAGTGTAAATGGAGGAGCAAGTTTAGGAGAAACTTTGGTGGTCAGGGCCCCAGGTACAGACAAAACGCTCAGTGACTAAACAAAGATCAGTTGCTGAGGGGCCAGTCGGGGAAGAACAGCTGCCTGCAGCTTCAGGGAGGTCACTGACCCAGATGGAGCCCACAAAGAGCTGTCACTAAAGCTGTCAGGCAGACAAGAACTGATCACAAAGACCAACAGGCAAAAATCATCAGGTACGAAGGGAACTGGGTAGACCGCCTAGAGACAGGACCTGGAGCTTTCCTTTAGCTCCACGATAGTCTGCACCCTGTCATACTTTCCCCACACGCTGTTTTCTCACTCCAAAGAAGGAGTCATGGCTTTACCCTGAAGAAACTGGCAGATGACACCATGACCAGGTGGTCAAAGTTAAACTACCAGATAAGAGACATGGTGATGTCCCAGCCCTGTGCAGGGGTCTGAGCAGCACCCTGGCCAAAGCTGAATTCAGCTTGCTGATTAGTCAAGAGTGTTATTTCCTGGTGTAGACAGTTGTACATTCATTTTGTTGGTAAACTGTCATGCGTTGTTTGAGCTCACTGAGAAGCTGGCTTGGAAGTGGAGTTGCTCCCGACATTTCAGATCCAAGCAGGTTTGTCTCAAAGTGTCCTCTGAGACCCGTCTGGGGATTTTCTAACCCACCCCCAACCCTAACAGAGAGGGGAGAGAACAGTAAAATAGCCCAAGAGTAAAAACAACTAAACCACAATTTCCAACAGATATTGTTTATCCCTGGACATAAAAGAACGTTTGGTGGGAAAGACAAGTCAGAAGTTCAGCTGTGGAAATGAGAGAAAGCTGGCCTGGGAACTCCAGCTGACCACCTCAGCTTCCCAAGTTAGCGTCTGCTGGGTGTTGTGAGTGCTCAACTGGACGATGTTATCTCTATCTGCTGCTATTTGTTCTTTTCCTTGGAAGCCTCACCCAAGGGGACACTCTGCTCCGCCCAGGATTCAATGGGAACGCCAGCTGACTGACTGAATGAGGCTTCCCCAGTCAATTTCTGTTGGATGTTTCCAGTATCTGATTTAATGTTTTCCGTCTGTCTCCCTCTCCCTCTCCCTTTCCTTCTCTTTGTCTGTCTTGCTACTTATTCATCTACTTTGGTTTGCTATATACTTCATAAATTCATTTATTCAAAATTCAAAGTACAGCTACCATAGATCATTCTCCAGACCACATGGACCAACAGTCCTACTAAGAACATGTAAGGAACATGTAGTTGAGCATTCTGGTGAGCTGAGGTTCACAGGCAAACCCATACAATTCTTCTGTAAGACAAAAAGCTTCTCAAAATTGTGAAATGTTTAAAATTGTTTAAAAAGCCTTCAAATGATGGTTAGGCAAAACAAAACTAAACAATAGAATCAAGTTATTATAGGAGCCAGGCTTCACGATGCACACCTGTAATCGCAGGTCTCAGGAGGATCACAGACCAGCCTGGGCTACATAGCAAGACCATGTCTCAAAAGAACAAGCACTGAGAGGGTTAATGAAATGGCTTAGCAATGAAAAGCTCTTGTTGGGCTAGAGAGATGGCTCAACTGCTAAGAGTTGCTCTTGCAGAGGACCAGGGTTCAGTTTCCAGCACTGACATAGTGCCTAACAACTGTCCTTAATTCCAGTTCCAGGCGACCTAACACCCTCTTCTGACCTCCATGGGCACTACATGGTACTGGTGCACTCATATACATGCAGGTAATACATTCATGTACATAAAATAAAAATAAGTAAAATATTTAAAAATAATGCTGAGGGGCTGGAGAGATGGCTCAGCAGCTAAGAACACTGACTGTTCTTGCAGAAGACCCAGGTTCGAATCCCAGTGCCCACATGGCAGCTAACAACTGTCCGTAACTCTAGTCCCAGCCTCTTCTGACCTCTGAGGGCATTGCACAACATGGGCGCACTTACCTACATGCAGGCAATACAGGCATACACATTAAAAAAAAAAAAAAAAAAAGCCAGAGTTGGCTATGGTAGCACAAGCCTGCAATATCAGTAGGTGGAAGCAGGATCAAGAAGTCAGAGCCAGCACAGTGAGTTTGGGGTAGCCTGATCTGCAAAGCACAAAGAAAAGATTATTTCATTTGAAAAAAAAAAAACAACAAATAAACCAACCATTTGTGTTAGGGCTGGAGAGAGGGCTCACTGGTTAAGAGCATTAGCTGTTCTTGGAGAGAACTACGATTCAGTTCCCAGCACCCACATTAGGCAGCTAACAATTATCAGACAGCTAACATCAGTTAACATCAGGCAGCTAACTCCAGCTCTGGGAAAGCCAATGTCCTCTTCTGGCCTCTGTGGGAACCAGGCATGACTGTGGTTCATATACACATATATAGGCACTAACACATGCATGAAATAAATCTTTAAAAACTTTTTTTTTTTTTTTTTTTTTTTTTTTCTTGAGACAGGGTCTCCCTATAGCCCCAGCTGACCTGGACTCACTGTGTAGACCAGGCTGGCCTTGAACTTGGTCTACATAGTGAGTTCCAGGACAGCTAGGGCTACAGGGAGACCCTGTCTCAAAAAGACAAAAAAAAGAAAACCAACTTTTCATTTTATGTGTATGAGTGTATTGCCCACATGTGTGTTAAGTACACCAATGTTGTGCAATGCCCGAGGAAGTCAGAAGAGGGCATCAGATTCCCCTGGAAGTGGAGTTACAGATGGTTGTTAGCCACTATATGGGTGTTAGGGCTTGAACCAGGGGCCTCTGCAAGAGCAGTCAGTGCTCTTAACTGTTGAGTCATCGCTCCAGCCCCCAAAATAAATATTTTAAAAATCTATTTTAGCTACCTAGAATGCAGCACAGAAACATGAGATTAAAATACTAAGGAGGTAGCAGGCATGGTAGCTCATGACTTTAACCCACCACTTGGGAGGCAGAGGCAGGTGGATTACTCTAAATTCCAGGTAAGCCTGGTCTACATAATGAGTTCTAGGGTAGCTACAGAACTACTTAGTGAGACCTAGTCTCAAACAAACAAACAAACAAAATACTAAGGAGGGCATGCTGGTACATGCCAGCACTCAAGAAGAAAGTAGAGGCTGAAGGATCTCTGTGAGTTTGAGGCCAGCCTGGCCTACATAGTGAGACCTTGTCTAAAATAAAATAATGAGGTTTTCCCTCCTCCTCCTCATTTTTTTTTTTTTTTTGGTCTTTTTGAGACAGGATCTCCCTGTAGCCCCAGGTGACCTAGACAGAACTCACTACATAGACCAGGCTGGCCTCAAACTCAGAGATCCACCTGCCTCTGCCTCCTGAGCATTAGGATTAAAGGCGTGTGCCACCACGCCTAGCTAAATAATTTTTAAAATAAGATAAAATACAAAGGAGATTTTAACAGAATCCTGAGGACTTAATAAGGACAGAAGTCCCAGGAGAAGCCAGGTATGGTACACAACTTTAACCCCAGCACGTGGGAAGAAGGTGAATTTTTGTGAGTTCAGGCCAGCCAGGGCTACACAGTGAGAGTCTGTTTCAAAAAAAAAAAGCCTCAATAACAACTATAAATAATAAGAAAAATAAAAATTTAGCATTCTAGAAGGGCCAGGGCTGGTATCAAAGGCCTATAATTCCAGTTACCCAAGAAGTTCACATGTTCAAGGCCTACCTGGGCTACAGAATTAGTTCAAGGATAGCCACTGGGCTGTCCAGTGAGACACTGAGACAAAAAAGAAGCTTGGGGATATAGTCAGGGTTAGAATGCTAACCTACTATGAGTGAGGCCCTGTGTTCAAATCTCAATACAATTTAAAAAATCATGAATCATAAATCACATGGTCACATTAAGGGAGGGGGAGAGGAAAGCTGGGCATGGTGGCACATACCTTTAATCCCAGCAGAGGCAGGCAGATCTCTGTGAGTTCAAGGCCAGCCTGGTCTATGTAGTGAGTTCCAGGTCAGCTGGGGCTATAGGGAGACCCTGTCTCAAAAAGATGCCCCCCCCAAATAAAACCCCCAAAACAGAAGGGCGAGGGGAACCCGCTGAGCAGTATTTAGGTCATATAGGAAAGACAAAGGGCTCTGAGCAACATGAGTGCAAACTAAGACCCTGCTGTCTTGCAAAGTTAAGGGTCAGGGATTCCAGATTGAGCAGTAAGTAAATACTGTGGTTGACGGGAACCAGATTCAGCAGTAAAGACAGTTATTGATTCAGGCAATATGTGCCGGGCCCACAGTTCCTGTGCAGTGTTCTCAATAAACTACTTTGCCCCCGCTCCATAAAAGACAGTTACCAATCCAGAGCAACAAAGAATAGAACAGTGTAGTGTTAGCTGGGGTAGAGGTGTGAAGTTAGCTGTAGGCATCCTGATCATTTTAAGAATTGTAGAATTGGCTGGGCGTGGTGGCACAGGCCTTTAATCCCAGCACTTGGGAGGCAGAGGCAGGCAGGTCTCTGTGAGTTCAAGGCCAGCCTGGTCTACATAGTGAGTTCTAGGACAGCTGGAGCTACAGGGCGACCCTGTCTCAAAAAGACCAAAAAAAAATAAATAAATAAAGAATTAAAGAATTAGTAGATCACCATTTAGGCTGGGTGTAGTGGCACACATTTTTACTCCCAGCATTCAGGAAGCAGAGGTACATGGATCTCTGTGAGATCAAGGTCAGCCTGGTCAAGTTCCAGGCCAGGTATGACTTGAGAAAGACCCTATCTCAAAATAAAACAAAATAAAACAAAACAAAACCAAACAAAACAAAACAAATCACCACTTGGTGATAATAATTTTATGGCATCCATGAGGATCCTGGGGTTTGAGCCTCAGCGCCATACAAACTACACACACACACACACACACACACACACACACACACACACACCATAAAGTGAAATGACAAATCACAACTGGGAGAAGATTGTCACAAGAGGACAAAGGACTCATGTTTAGTGTATGAAGACTACATCAACAGGAACACAAGTAGAACTATACCCTACTGGGGATGTCACTCTCTGCTTGGCAGAGGCCTGAGAAATGCCTCAGCCTCAGGAGGTCAGGAGCTGGGCAGCCTCTATCACAAGTCTCCCTTGAAGCTGCAGCTGCTATTGGCCAGATTAGCTCTCATCTGAATGCTCAACTGGGGGCCCTAGAGCCATACCCACTCATGTGGATGACAGGACTCAAGTCTTCACTTGCCTCTGGCAGAAGCCTCATGCTTTTCCACAGGGACTCTCGCAACCTAGCAGCTCAGCTACAGGTGACAGCCTTCACTCTTCCCATCTAGAAGCAAGGCCCTTGGAGGCCAAGGGGGGCCACTTGGGGCTACCTCATAGGCTGCCTACCACAGCCTTGTCCTCTCAGCTGGCAACCAGAGAATCATACCCCATCGAGGGAGCTTACAGCGTTCAAACGCTTAAACAGTTCAGGTTTTCACATGGTGGAATACCGAACAGCACGGCCATCTCCACGAAGCCGCATGTAGACAGAAGCAAGCAACCGTTCTAATCTGTGACTGGTCAGAAAGCTACATCTTGGACAACTGCTGAGGAGGGAGCAAAGATCTTTAGGGGTAGAGTCCAGCTCTACAGGTGAACCCCAAGGCTAGCCTTGGCAGATTCTGACTCAGCCAGTCCTGGCTGCCAGGTTTTCACGGCCAGTTCTCTTTTCGCAGACTACAACTCGCATGAGTTTCAGAGAGAAGAAAGTCTTGCCCTGCAAAAGACTGAGGGTCTTCAGAGATCTGGCAATAAGCTGCTGGTTTTTAAGAACTGGCAGCTGACCTGACCTTCATAAGCCTGGAACCACCAGTCAGTGGCTGACCTTGAACTTGGGGTACACAGAGCAGAGCAACAGCTGCCTACACTATCACCCTACCTATCACTGGCCATAAAGGTCTGAGTCACCAAGTCCCTCTCAGGTTATAAAGTGCATCCAGAAGAACAGATAACTTAGTTCAATGAGGCAGGTGCACACACCTTTAATACTAGCACTCAGGCCGAAGATGGATCTCTGGGAGTTCTAGGCTAGCTAGGGTTATATAGTGAGGCCCTGTTGCAAATGAAAAAGAAAAACTAAGCTGTAACTTCCTTTTTGCTGGTCTATGAAACTCCGTTGTTGGTCGGGGGCTGGCTCCTGAACTTCTGTTCCAGGCCCTGCCCAAAATGTATACACAAGTTCTGAAGGGAAAACAAGGGGCACGGGTACTGGAGAAGCAGGGGACACGGAGTCAAGAACCACCAGGACGGCAGTTCCCTGCCGCACCCAAGGGCCAGTGAGACGACTATTTTTGGAAACAAGTTCATGAACTTGAACTTGTCTGGATGGCTACCCTTCATGAACTTGTCATTCTCCTGTCTCAGTCACCTGAGGGCTGTAATTATAGGCATGGCCCACCATGCTCAGCTCAAAATATCATTTCTTTTTCCATCCAATTTTTAGTTTTTGCAAGCTCTTGGCCCATGGACACCAGGTAAAGAACGTCTGCCCAGGACTGGAGACATGGTTCAGTGGTTAAACACACTAGCTGCTCCTGCATTAGTTTGGTTCCCAGCACCAACATGGCACCTAACAACCATCCATAACTTCAGTTCCAGGAGATCTGAGACCCTCTTCTGACCTCTGTGGGCATTGCATGAGTGTGGTTCACGTACTTACATGTAAAACAGTAAAACACATTAAAAAAAAAATTTAAAAAAAATTTAGGCTGCATATGGTGGTAAACACTTTTTTTTTTTTTTTTTTTTTTTTTTTTTTTGTCTTTTTGACAGGGTCTCCCTGCAGCCCAAGGTATAAAGAATGTTCTGGGGCTTCAGATTCCCCTGGAACTGGAGTTAAGGACGGTTCATAGCTGCCTTGTGGGTGCTGGGAATCAAACCTGGGTCCTCTGCAAGAGCAGTCAGTGCTCTTAACCGCTGAGCCTCTTTATGGGATGGATGCACGCTATTAAAAATAAATTTGACAGCCGGGCGTGGTGGTGAACGCCTTTAATCCCAGCACTCGGGAGGCAGAGCGAGGCGGATCTCTGTGAGTTCTAGGCCAGACTGGTCTACATAGGGCGTTCCAGGCCAGTTGGGGCTACAGGGAGACCCTGTCTCAAAAAGACAAAAAAAAAAAAAAAAAAAGCCACTGAACAATGCCTCCGTCTCTAAACTGCAGTGTTCTGTTTTATTCTTTTGCAGCAGTTTGCTGCGTGCTCAAGGATTCAGACGGCGAGTATTGCAGGGAAATGGCCTGTCAAAATGACCGAAAAACATTACTTCAGGAAAAAAAAATGCACCAGCTCCCCAGAATAAAGTATCGGCTGGGGCCTGAACTGCCGGTACCAAAGCAACGCTGCCCGGAAGCCAGCATCGGCAGCAGCCTAAGGTTGACAGTCTGCACCTGAGCCCTGCATGGATGCCACAGCCCTGGGGTGGCGCCTTCCTCCCGGCGCGGCTGAACAGCCTAGGTCGGACCCCGCCCTACCTGTGCGCCCGGCCCCGCGAGATCCGCCGAGCCCGCGAAAACGACGGTCCTTAAGAGTGGCCCGGGCAGCCGCGAGGACGCGGGGCCACCTGGCCTCGGGCGAAAACTAACGATCCCCGACTCGGCTCGGTGCTGAGGACTGTCACTCGCGTTCATACGCCGCCTCCCTCCCACGCCCAGGGCACTGCGGTAGGCGCGCAGGGGCGGCCGCGGGCGTGGGGAATCGAGCCGGTCTCACGGGGCGCGGGGCCGGTCACACTGCCGGGTCCCCACGCTACCTCACACCGCGGGGGCGGGGTCCAGGGCTCAGGGCGAAGGCCGCGCACCCCCTGGCGGTGCACACACTCCGGGCAGGCAAGGGTTTAGATTTGGAATACACCGGGGCCGGAAGGGATCGGAAGTGGCGCACAGGAAGACGCGACGGACTCCTCGCCATCCAGCTGACGTCAGTGGAGACGCGCTACGAAATCACAGCGCGCGCGGCAGGAGCGGGGAGGCACATTTCGGACTGTTCCACTTCGGTCCACCAGGGGGAGACACTGCGGCTGGAGACGCGACAAATGAACCCCATTGGTACCTTCCGGAATGTTCCATCGGGCGCCAGGGGAGACACTCTAGTTGCGGAGCTCCCCCGCCGGTGTCTGTCCATTGGTACCTTCCGGGATGCTCCACCACGGCCCGTCAGGGGAAGACGCGAGAAACGAACACCTGGCCCGTGTCTCCCCATTGCCGCTTTCCGGAACGTCTTACTCAGAGGCGGAGTGCAGGATATTAAACGACAGCGCCTCCTGTGGCCGCCCGTTGGCACCTTCCTGAACGTTCCAATCGCAGGTAAGATGGTGCTGACAAACGAATAAACGACGGTTTCCCCCTGTGGCTGCCTCTTGGTACATTCCAGAACATTCCACGTTGACCAGAAGGGAAGGAGGGTCCGGCTGAGGTTGTGGAGGCCGACCTCTAAGTCAGAGCCTGAGTTCCGTTTCAAGGAACAGAAAGTCGGCCAAATAGGTCAGACCTAGAAGACAAAGGTGCTTACTGGCGAACGCACGGTACTCCTTCCTTCCTGAGCCTTGGTGGGGGCGGGGCCTCGAAGGTTCCCCCCCCCCCTGCCCCAGGGCCTCCTGTAGCCCGCGCTGGAACCTGAGCGTCCCACGTGACCACCAGCTGTCTGCCTGACCGTTTCACAGCCTGGATCATCATCCTCTTGTAAAAACCTTTTTGGCCACGGGCCTGTAGTGGTCCACGTCTTTAATCCTAATCCCGGCACTAGGGGAGGCAGAGGCAGGCGGATCTGTGTATAGTAAGTTCTAGGACAGCTGGGGAATACAAAAGATAATAAAAGACTATGGGAATGGAGATAGTTTCCAAAAAAGAGAAAAACTGAGAAAGCCTAAGCAAGTGATGAAGGTCTGTGTAGGTTTGTTATGATACATAAAGGATGAGACAAAAAAAATATACACATAATCTTAAAATTTCTAAGGTTAGCTGACAGTTAAAAAATGTGAATTGGGCTAGCTACCAGACTTACAATGACTGGCACCTTGCAGAACTTCATCTTTAATGTCTTGAGAAATTATTTACTGTTGAAACTCTTAAACTTGACGGGTGTGGTGGAGCATGCCTTTAATCCCAGCACTCCAGAGGCAGAGGCAGGCGGATCTCTGTGAGTTCAAAGCCAGCCTCGTCTACATAGTGTGATCCAGGACAGCTTAGGGCTACAGGGAGACCCTGTCTCAAAAAAAGACCCAAAGAAAAAAAAAATTTCTAAGGTCATAGTTTATTCAGTTAAAGGAACAAAATATATATCTAGTCAAGGTTTGGTTTAGCTGAGAATATTTGTTTTTTTACCCAAGCCTTATCTACATAGCACATTGTAATTTAAAAGTATCAGACTGGTAGAACTAACCTTGGATGTTTAACCACCATACTTTGAGGCCTATACTTGTTATGGAACCCGGGACTACTGAGAAAAGACCACCAGACTCAATTCAGATTGTGATAAAAGATTTTATTCAAGCCGGATGTGGTGGCACACGCCTGTAGTCCCAGCACTTGGGAGGCAGAGGCAGGCAGATCTCTGTGAGTTCAAGGCCAGCCTGGTCTACATAGTTTCAGGACAGCTGGGGATACAAAGGAGACCCTGCTTCAAAAAGACCAAAAAAAAAAAAAAAAGATTTTATTCAAGCTAGCTTGGACTGCAGCTACCACATTGGATTAGAGTGCTGCAGTGGGGAAGGAGAGGGAAAGGGACCTTTTAAAGCTAAAAAATGACAAAAAGGAATGTTGACAGGGTGGTCCCCGAATAACAGGGTGGAGGGTGATCTCAGTCTACATGTCAAGGTGTCCTAACATAGCAAAACAAGCAAGTTACAGAAGCCAGACTCAGCAGTTAGTCTTATCATAATAGTTTTGTTTTCTGTATGTCTAGAGAGCAAGTGACTGGGGCAGCATTCTCCTGGGAAGAAAACGGGGAATGGGGTCAGGGCTTCTGAAAACAGTCCTTGAGCTAGAAATACACTATGACTAAGCTTCTAAGATGGCGACTTTATCCAAAGTGGGGTCAGTTTGGTCAGTACATACTAATGTGGTCAGAGAGACTTAAAGGACAGTTTTTGCCTCTTGCCCTCCGAGGTCGACTAAGTTCCGGGGGACTATAGAACATCTCTCAAAACGTCCTGTAACAGTGGTGAGTCACCTGTCCTCTTGTTCAGGGAGGCCAAGGAGACCCCATGAGATGGACTTGAACCAGTGTCCAGTCTACAAAGAGGAGGATCAACTCAGAGGAGACATCTCATCCATGCTTCCAAATGAAGCCAGACATGGTCGAGCAGGACCTTTGGCTTATCTTCACATAGATGGAACTGGTAAAAGAAAGGAGCCAGGAGCTCCTCCCAAGCCCATGTGACTCCTGAGGATCAGATCCTCAAACGACCTTAAGTGTAAAAATAAATTGTTTTATTTGGGCCAACTGTATGGTCTTAAACACCCAAAAGGGAAGTATAACCAAAGAGTAAGTGATCCATATATTTCTTTAAGAGTTCAAGGGATTACACTTCTCAGACATTAGGCTTAAGTCCATATAAATAGTTATTTAGACAATTATTTCTCAATGGTGATTTTGTTCTGAATCAGAAATTGCTCAGATGTAAGACTTCAAATCTTGGTCTGCAATACTGTAGTGCCCACCTGTAGCTAAGGGAGACAACCCACTATTCTAAAATGATGGATAAATTTGTTTTCTCCCTCTAGAAGACTTTGAGAGGGAGCTGACACTGATTCTAACCACTCCAACAGCTATCAAAATGCCTGAAAGCAAATCCTGAATCTATCAGCCTTGGCAGACAAAAGAACAATGAGGAGGAGCCCAATAGAGGGATGCTTTTGGAAGCTCTTGTCAAGAAATTCCAATGGAGCAGGGCGTGGTGGTACATGCCTTTAATCCCAGTACTTGGGGACAGAGGCAGGCAGATCATCTGTGAGTTGGAGGCCAGCCTGGTCTACAGAGTGAGTTCCAGGCAGCTGGAGCTACAGGGAGACCCTGTCTCAAAAAAGACCAAAAAAAAAAAAAGAAAAAAAGAAAGAAATTCCAATGGAATCTCACATGAACATTTGAAAATTACCCTGTTCTGACTGACTTTTTTCTAGTTCCCTGTCTAGAACTTGTAATGCTAATTACTCTTACTTCTCCTTCACATCTCCTATTCACCAGTCAAGGACTTTCGTTTCCTCCTACAGATAAGAGTTATGCAATTTGGGAGTCTTTTAGATGGACCCACTGAAGGGGTACCCCAGTTGCCTCACCCTGCATCTCTGTTCAGCATGGAAGAAGCCAGAATGGTCTGCATCCCAATTTCCCTATCTGCAAGCTGGGTAACCTCTTCAAAGGATGGTGTGATAAGAATAGGAAGTAGGAATTGGCTAGGCAGTTAGGGTAAAAAGACCCCAAAGAAAAGTAGACAGTTTCTTGGCTAAAAGTCAAAATGTCCTTGGGCCTCTTAGAACCGTGCACTCACATACATGCGGGCAATACACTTGTATACATTAAATAAAATATTTAAAAAAAGATATGGGAGGAGTTGGAGGGGAGGGAGTGGGCATGGATTTGATCAAAACATATTATATGCTTATATGCCTGTATGAAATTCTCAATAAATTATTTAAATTTATTTATTTATTTAATTTTGATCTTTTTGAGACAGGGTCTCCCTGTAGCCCCAGCTGTTCTGGAACTCACTAAGTAGACCAGGCTGGCCTTAAACTCACAAAGATCCACCTGCCTCTGCCTCCCGAGTGCTGGGATTAAAGGTATGGGCCACCATGCCTGGCTATTTATTTTTAGGGGGGCTGGGGAAATAGCTTATTGGTTATGAGCACTGGTTGCTCTTGCAGAGGACCCAGGTTCAATTCCAAGCACCCACATGGCTGCTAACAACCATCTGTAACTCCAATTCCAAGGGAATCTGATGCTCTCTTCTGACTCCTTGGGCATTGCACTTACACACATGCAGGCAATACACTCATATACATAAAATAAAAGTAAAATAAAATGCATTTATTTTATGAATATGTGTTTTATCTGCTTGTATATATGTACACCACCTGTGTGCAGTACCCACAGAAGCAAGAAGAGTACTTCACATCCCTGAAACCTGAGTCAGGGTTGTGAGTCACCTTGTGGGTGCTAGGAATTGAACTCTGGTCCTTTTCAAGAGCATCAAGCACTCTTAACCACTTAGCCATCTCTTCAGCCCCTAACTCAAGGCTTCTTAAATCTTCCACTAACAAACCCTTTATATATACAAACCAAACATTTACTGATAATAAATCATAAATTTATTTTAAAACAATTATCTGGCCAGGTGTGTTGCCACGCACTTTTAATCCCAGCAATCTAGAGGCAGAGGCAGGCAGATCTCTGTAAGTTCCAGGACAGCCAGAGCTGCATTGTGAAACCCTGCCTCAAAAACAAAACAAGGAGCCAGGCATGGTGGGCATGCCTTTAATCCCAGCACTCAGGAGGCAGAGACAGGTGGATCTCTGTGATTTCAAGGTCAGCCTGGTCTACATAGTGAGTTCCAGGCCAGCTGGGGCTACAGGGAGACCCAGTCTCTAAAAAGATCAAAAAAAAAAAAAATGTAGTGGGGTAACCAGCAAGATGGCTCAGTGGTAAAGGTGCTTATCCACAAGACTGTTGATCTGAGTTTGATCCATGGAACCAACATAGTGGGAGGGAAGAACAAGTCCTACAAATTGTCCTCTGACTTCCATAGGCACATATACACAGACACACAAAAATAAATAATGATTTTTTTTTGTCTCTGAGATTCTCCCTAGAGCCCCAGCTGGCCTGGAACTCACAGAAATCCACCTGCCTCTGCCTCCCAAGTGCTGGGACTAAAGGCCTGCACCACTAGGCCCAGCATCAATAATTTTTAAGTGAAAAGAGGAAGTAAAATGAGTTCTTACTGACATAGAAACCTAAAAACCCCTAAACATTTAGGGGCCATCTTTATCTTGCCTAACCTTAGTATCCAGAGGACTTCTCACATCACAAGCTCAAGGCCTGTCTAAGCCACAGAGTTTAAGGCCAATCTGGGCAATTTAGTAACACTATTTCAAAATAAAAAGTAAAAACAGCCCTGGGAATGTAGCTCAGGGTATAGTGCTTATCTATGTATGTAGTTGCTATTTTGAGAGGGTCTCATGTAGCTCAGGTTGGCCTCAATCGTGCTTTATAGCCAAGGATGACCTTGTGTTCCTAATCTTCCTACCTGCTAGGATTATAAGTATGGGCCACTGGCCCTGGTTTATGTAGCTCTGGGGATAGAATGCAGGGCTTCTTGCATGTTAGGTAAGCACTCTCCCAGCTGAGCTACATCCCCAGCCCCCTCAGGCATTGTCTTAATTTTTCAGGTGGTCTTTGGTTCCCCTCCACATCATCAGTTTTCATCCTCATTGTTTGGGATAGTCTCTGACAGCTTCCTGGATTCTCGCTACAGATAGGTGTCAAGCTTGTGCTTGGAAGAAGGCAGCAATGGTCACTAGTCGGCAAAATAGAAAAGAGACTGTGCCTCATGGGATTGTTCTAGAAGGCCAGGCTGCTGACCCTTGTAGTACTAGGAGGCAGGCAACTTCCAAGGGGGCAACACTTCTGAAGAGTTATTGGGTGTCTTCCAAGGAGGTTGGTGGTGGGATCCACTTGGGCCTGTTTCCATCTTGGTTTAGTACTTGGCCTGAGCACAGCCCAAGGCTCCAGTGTTCCTCATTATCCTGTTATGAGCAAGCTACGTCAGAAAATCAGACAAACATATTTGTGTCTTTTCACAGCATTGACATTCAAATGACAGTAAATTACATGCTATATCAATTTTGTTGGTTTTAATTTGCCAAGGAATCCAGATTTCACCTGGTAGACATGGCCATTCCCAAGGAAAGGTTCCTCTTTTAGTTTTAGTTTCCTTTTGTTTTAGAAACTGATTTTCAGCTGGACACGGTCCCACCTTTGATCCCAGCATTCAGGAGGCAGAGACAGGTGAATCTCTGTGAGTTCAAGGCCAGCCTGGTCTACATAGTGAGTTCCCGGCCAGCTGGCACTACAGGGAGACCCTGTCTCAAAAAAGACAAGAAACTGGTTCTCATGTAGCCCAGGCGGACTTTGAACTTGCTATGTACCTGAGGATGATTTTGAACTCCTTTTTTTTT
>NW_008355419.1:743961-744564 GCF_000622305.1 Nannospalax galili
AATAAAAGCTCCCAAAATACTTTAGACATTTTGGCCTTTAGAATGGAGTATGTTGCTAAGAGGCCCAATGACAGTTTGACTTTTAGCCAAGAAACTGGCTACTTTTCTTTGGGGTCTGTGGTGGTTTGAGTGAAAATGTCCCCCATAGACTCCAAGTATTTGGACATTTTGTCCCCAGATGATGGCGCTGTTTTAGGAGATTTTAGAACATGTGCTTATCCTGGAGGAAGCACGTCACTGGGGGTGGGCTTAGAGAGTTCTTAAGCCTTGCTGGATCTCCAGTCACTCTTTTGCTTCCTGTGCCTGCATGATGATGTGAGAGCTTAGCTTCTGCTGCTCCTGCTCCAGCCACCTTCAGCCACCATGCCTCCCGTCCATGACAGACTGTAATTCCCCTGGAACCATAAGCTCAAATAAACTCTTCCTTCTATAAATTTCCTGGGTCAGTGTTTCTATCACAGCAACAGAAAAGTGACTAATACAGGGTCTTTTTACCCTGCCTAACCAATTCCTACCTCCTATTCTTATCACACCATCTCTGAAGAGGTTACCCAAATTGCCAATAGGGAATCAGGACACAGACGGCTCTGGCTTCTTCCATAC
>NW_008355419.1:745119-747364 GCF_000622305.1 Nannospalax galili
TAAAGAAATATACTGCCAGGCATGGTGGCACACGCCTTTAGTCCCAGCACTCGGGACGCAGAGGCGGGGGATCTTTGTGAGTTCAAGGCCAGCCTGGTCTACAAAGTGAGTTCCAGGACAGCTGGGGCTACAGAGAGACCCTGTCTCAAAAAGACCAGAAAAAAAAAAAAAAGAAAAAAGAAAAAAGAAATATACTGATGACTTTACTCTTTGGTTATACTTTCCTTTTGGGTGTTTAAGACCATACAGTTCACCCAAATAAATCAATTTATTTTTACACTTAAGGTCGTTTGAGGATCTGTTCCTCAGGGGTCACATGGGCTTGGGAGGAGCCACTGGCTCCTTTCTTTTACTAGTTCCAACTATGTGAAGATAAGTCAAAGGTCCTGCTCGACCATGTCTGGGTTCACTTGGAAGCATAGATGAGATGTTTCCTCTGAGTTGATACTCCTCTTTGTAGACTGGACACTGGTTCAAGTCCATCTGGTGGGTCTCCATGGCCTCCCTGAACAAGAGGACAGGTGACTCACCACAGTTACAGGACATTTTGAGAGATGTTCTATAGTCCCCTAGAACTTAGTCAATCTTGGAGGGCAAGGGGCAAAAATTGTCCTTTAAGTCCCTCTGACCACATTAGTATAGGCCTCAAACTATGGCTGTTAAACATTCAATGAGGTTAGTTCCATCAGTTTGGTACTTTTAATTATCATGTGCTATGTAGATAAGGCTTGGGTAAAAAAAACAAATATTCTCAAATAAACTTTGACTAGATATATATTTTGTTCCTTAAACTAGTTGACTAAACTATGACCATAGACATTTTAAGATTACGTGTATATTATTTTTGTCTCATCCTTTATATATCATAACAAACCTACACAGGCTTTCACCACTTGCTTGGCTTTCTCGCCTGCCTCTGCCTCCCAAGTGCTGGGAGTAAAGGTGTGCACCACCATGCCTGGCTTAAACTATGACCTCAGAAAATTTAAGATTATGTGTATATTATTTTTTTAAGTTATTTATTATTTTTATTTTATGTGTACGAGTGTATTGCCTGCATGTATGTAAGGGCATGCATGCCATTCAGTGCCAGAGGAAGTCAAAAGAGGGCGTTGGATCCCCTGGAACTGTAGTTATGGATGTTAGCCACCATGTGGGTGCTGGGACTCGAACTTGGGTCCTCTGCAAGAACAATCAGTGTTCTTAAAAGTTGAGCCACCTCTCCAGATCCTAGGTTAAAATTTTTTTGAGTGCTCATATGCTGGTATGAAATTCTCAATAATTTTTTTTTCAATTTTTTGAGACAGGGTCTTGATATATAGCTCAGGCTGGCCTTGAATTTGTGGAAACCTTCCTATCTTCCAAATGATGGGCTTATAGGTATGTGTTATCACAACTGTCTAGGTAAAATTTTAACTATGTCCCCGTATTTAGTTATTATCTTCCCAGGTACTATTTTAACAATTATGGGACATAATAGCATTAACAAATAAATTTTCCATCTGTTGTGAGAATTCTTTTCCTTAGGATGCTAAGCAATGCTTATCCCCTTTTAAGGTTCTAGTGTCAAGCCAATGTTTGATTAAAGTTTTACTGGGGTTGGCCGGGCGTGGTGGCACACATCTTTAATCCCAGCACTTGGGAGGCAGAGGCAGGTGGATTTCTGTGAGTTTGAGGCCAGCCTGGTCTACATAGCGAGTTCCAGGTCAGCTGGGGCTACAGGGAGACCCCATCTCAAAAAGACCAAAAGAAAAAAAATTTTTTTTTTTACTGGGGAACCAACGAATTTACTGAGCTTACTTAGCGAGATGACTGAGGGGTTGCTGAGGTGTATGTATGACCTGAGGGTATGCACACTGGAAAGCCTTTACCCAGCATGGGTCATGCCTTCTCTTCCTAGCCTCCCCAGATTGTATACTTTTACCCTCCCCAAATCCAGGAGACCATGTGTGATTAGGGCCAAATTACATACAGTTGGCTGGTAAGAGTGGCTGGATACTCGGGTGAGGGTCCAGTGACACTGCTTGGCACTCCTTTAATGAATGAGCACAGCTGTCAACAAGCCCAATTGTGACAATGTTTAGTGTTCAGGCTCAGCTGAAGTTGTGATGATGGTAGTTATTTCATGCAGAAGAGACTGCTGTACAGCATCATCTTATTAAAAGAACATGGAGGGGCTCAGCGGTTAAGAGCACTGACTGCTCTTGCAGAGGACCTGGATTCGATTCCCAGCACCCACATGGCA
>NW_008355419.1:748655-752052 GCF_000622305.1 Nannospalax galili
ACTTAGTATAATAGTTTCTAGATCCATCCATTTACCTACAAATTTCATTATTTCACCTTTCTTTACTGATGAATAGAACTCCATTGTGTAAATATACCACATTTTTGTTAACCATTCATCAGTTGAGGGGTACTTAGGTTGTTTCTACCTCTTAGCTATTTTGGAAAGAGCAACAACAAACAGTTGTACAAGTGTCTCTACAGTCATCCCAAGTGCTGTGATTACAGGTGTGTGCCACACACAGCCTCTATTACAGTCTTCATTACTAATGTTAACTCTCAGATCACATTTTTTTTTTTTGTCTTTTTGAAGCAGGGTCTCCCTGTAGCCCCAGCTGTCCTGGAACTCACTATGTAGACCAGGCTGGCCTTGAACTCACGGATCCACCTACCTCTGACTCTCAAGTGCTGGGACTACAGGTGTGCATCACCACGCCCAACTCACACATTACTTTTTGCATAATGATATGTAGGTTATAGAACAGCTTAAGAAAGTGTTGGTGTGCCCTCACCTTGCCTTTGCATCCCTGGCCACACCAGCCCCCAGCTTCCTGGGACCAGCATCTTTCCTGGGTAAATTGGGCCATGCCCACTATGCCTTGACTCCCCCAGCCTCCTTCACCCTCCCAGATCCCCTACCCCATCTCTCCTCCTGGCGTGGGCACTGGCCCATTTATTCTCTTGGCACCCCAGACCTCTGGACTGACCTTGTGGCACAGACTCCCCCACTGATTCCTAATCCTTTGCACCCAGACCAACCCAATTCCTTGGTCTAGTGGTCTAGTCCCAGGGAGCCCTTGGGGCCTGTTCTCTCCAGGACCTAGCCTTTGCATGCCCGAAACAGGCCTTGTCCCAGGCCAGTCCAGCCCCGACCTTCCTGAGGCCAGCATCTTTCCTGGAGGGATTCAGACCTTAGGAGAAAGTCTGAGAGCATCTGATCCTCATCTGACTTGGGCCTCTGTGGGAACTCCTGAGCAGCAGGAGGAAAGCCATCTGGCCCCTCCATTATAAAATCAAAAGAGAGAACCTAAAGCCTAGGCCAACCAGCTTTCCGTGCCCAACAAGTAAACCACAAAGGCATATAAAGTTTACGAAAAGAAGCAGACCTAAACTCAACAAAGGAAGGCTTGAGTCTCTCACACCAGAATGAGAAACTACAAAAGAAATCCATATTTCAAAGTCACAGAGGAAAAATAATAACATGAAAAACCAATATAATATATCCCCACTGAGTACCAACAGTCCTGCAGAGGAGAACAGTGAGAACCCCCTAAAGATAATGCAGGACATGGAACTCAAAAGAACAATTATAAACATGATAAAAGAATTCAGTGATAGCCGGGCGTGGGTGCACACACCTTTAATCCCAGCACTCGGGAGGCAGAGGCAGGTGGATCTCTGTGGGTTCAAGGCCAGCCTGGTCTACATAGTGAGTTCCAGGACAGCTGGGGCTACAGGGAGACCCTGTCTCAAAAAGACCAAAAGAAAAAAAAAAGAATTCAGTGAATTTAAAGAACACACAAAGAAAGAAATCAAAGAACTGAAAATAGGGATAAACTTCTGAATGAATTCAGAAAAGAGAGATATTGAAGAATACTCAGGCTGAAATGAAGAAGGAGGTGAAACACTCAATAAGCCAATTAGAAAGGACAGGAGAAAGCCTCACCAATAGGATGCATGAAATGGAAAACAATATCAAGACTGGAAGACAAAGTGGACAAATTAGACCTCGTGAGCAAAGATTATGAAAAATTTAAGAAAACACAAGAATGGAATATACAGGAATTGTGTGACACCATAAAAAGACCAAACTTGTGTATCGCAGGCATAAAGGAAGGAGAAGAATCTCAGGACAACGGCATGGACCAGATCTTCAACAGGATTGTAGAAGAAAGTTTCCCCAAATTAAAGAAAGGCATGCCCATACAAATAGAAGAAGCACATAGAACACCAAATAGACAGGACCAGAAAAGAAACTCTGCACGGCACATCATAATAAAAACACTAAATATACAGAACAAAGAGAGAACACTGAAAGCTGCGAAAAAAAAAAAAAAAAAAGGTCACATATAAAGGAAAACCCATCAGAATTACAGCTGACTTTTCAGTGCAAACTGTGAAAGCCAGAAGGGGCTGGACCAAAGTATTCCCAGCTCTAAATGACCACAACCAAAGTATTCCCAGTTCTAAATGACCACAACCAAAGTATTCCCAGTTCTAAATGACCACACATGCCAACCCAGATTACTACACCCAGTCAAAATGTCTATTATAGTCAAAGGGGAAAGAAAAATCTTCCATGACATAAATAGGCTAAAAGAATTCATGCCCCCAAATCCAACCCTTCAGAGAGTTGTTGAAGCAATACAAAGAGCTGAAGAAAGGAATTACTATACCCAAGGGGTAACAGAAAGAAAATGAAGGTGTAACCATGAAACGCACAGTTACACCAAGAATGCGAACAGAAATCAAAAGGACAGGAATCAATACACATCTTTCATTGATAACTTTAAATAGCAAAGGACTGAACTCCCCAGTCAAAAGACACAGATTAGTTGAATGGATTAAGAAACAAAACCCATCTTTTGTTGTCTGTGAGAAACCCATCTCACTTTCAAGGACAGGCACTACCTTAAGGTGAAAGACTAGAAAAAATATTCCAAGCAAATGGTACTAAGAAAAAAGCAGGAGTTGCAATTCTAATATCTTAAAATATATACTTCAAACTAAAACTAAGAGGGCCACTTCATTCTGATCAAAGGAACGATTGACCAAGAAGATATTACAAACATGAACATATGTTCACCAAACTCTGGTGCACTCAATTTTGTAAAATCAGTAGTACAGGACTTTAAGACCCAGATTAATCCCAACTCATTAATAGTTGGGGACTTCAATACCCCATTGTCTCCATTAGATAGGTCAACAGGACAGAGAATTAACAGAGAGACATCTGAATTAAACAATACCATACATCAAATGGGCCTAAGAGATAGCTAAGGAATATTCCACCCAAGCACCAAAGAATATACTTTCTATTCAGTGCCCCATGGAACTTTCTCCAATATTGACCACATACTGGAACACAAAATAAGCCTCAACGAATACAAAAAGATTGAAATAATTCCATGCATCCTATCAGATCACAATGCAATAAAGTTTAAAATCAACATCAGGCCGGGCGTGGTGGCGCTCGCCTTTAATCCCAGCACTCGAGAGGCAGAGGCAGGTGGATCTCTGTGAGTTCAAGGCCAGCCTGGTCTACATAGTGAGTTTCAGGACAGCTGGGGCTACAGGGAGACCCTGTCTCAAAAAAACAACAGAAAAATCAACACCAGAAGCCGGGCATGGTGGCGCACACCTGTAGTCCCAGCACTTGGGAGGCAGAGGCAGGCGGG
>NW_008355419.1:752232-753668 GCF_000622305.1 Nannospalax galili
CCAGGAAGGATGAATGGGAATTAAGTAAAGCTGTACATTTGTCTTTGCTAGAACAGTAGCCTAAGGAGAGTAAATAGAACAATATAAAGAGAAATGTATTAAGGAACCTGAAAGAATTCCATTATAGTAGTGATGTCAAAAACACCAAGAACTAAAAGGTAGTCAGAAGCTACCTTATGGGTGGCCTTGGAACTTATTGTAAAGATTCTTCCAGGAGCCTCTAGGACTCTTATTTCCACATGGTCATGTGCCTCCTTCCTGGTTTTTACAATCTTTCTGTCCCCATTTCCACAATAGTCCCTGAACCCCGGGTGGGTGGATTTTAGTATAGGAGTCCTGTCCAAGGACCCGTACTCTGTAGACTCTTATTCTCTACATTTGGGCCATTTATGATTTTTTTGTGTTCCGGACCTTCTGTTGCATGAGGGAGCTTCATTGATGAGAATTGGAAGATGCATTAGTGTTCTCTTCATCCCTTGTTCTATGTTCCATGAGCCTTAGGTGCAGAGGCTGCATTGTAGTTGTACCACTTAGTCTTGGGCAATTCATACTCTCTATGTGTGACCAATGGTGGAACTCTGTAATTATCTGTCTCTTGAAAAAGAAGCTTCTTGGCTGGGTGTGGTGGCTCACGCCTTTAGTCCCAGCACTCAGGAGGCAGAGGCAGGCAGATCTCTGTGAGTTCAAGACAAGTCTGGTCTATATAGTGAGTTCCAGGACAGCTGGGGCTACAGGGAGACCCTGTCTTAAAAAGAAGACCAAAAAATAAAATAAAATTAAAGTGGAAAAAAAAAAGACCTCTACAATGAAAATTTTAAATCTTTAAAGAAAGAGATTGAGGGGGCTGGAGAGATGGCTCAGTGGTTAAGAGCATTGACTGCTCTTGCCGAGGACCCGGGTTTGAGTCCCAGCACCCACTTGGTGGTTATGAACTGTCTTTAACTCCAGTTCCAGGGGAATCCAATGCCCTCCTCTGACTTCTGCATCATCGTATGACACGGGTGCACTCACATACATACAATACAAACAATACACACATACACATAAAATAATAATAATAATAAATATTTTTAAAAAAATAAATAAGGGGCTGGAGCGATGGCTCAGCAGTTAAGAGCACTAATTGCTCTTGCAGAGGACCCGGGTTCAATTCCCAGCACCCACACGACAGTTCACATGGCGGCTGTGAGCCGTCCTTAACTCCAGTTCCAGGGGAATCCGAAGCCCTCTTCTGACCTCTGAGGCACTGCAGGACACAGGACACAGGTACACTCACATACATGCAGGCAGTACACTCATACACATAAAATAAACATAATAAATAAAATTTTGTTTTGGTCTTTTTGAGACGGTCTCCTCGTAACACCAGCTGTCCTGGAACTCACTATGTAGACCAGGCTGGCCTCGAACTCACAAAGATCCACCTGCCTCTACCT
>NW_008355419.1:753889-754207 GCF_000622305.1 Nannospalax galili
ATCTACAAAAATTTAAGCCAGGGATGGTGGGTGGTGCACGCCTTTAATCCCAGCAACATATCTGACAGAAGTTTAACATCCAGAACATATAACAAACTCAAAAAACAAAGAATCAAGAAAGGAAGTAACCCAATTAAAAGATGGTCTAAGGAGCCGAACAGAGAGTTCTCAAAAGAAGAAATAAAGATGGCTAAGGATCATCTTAAAAGGTGTTCAACATCATTAGTAATTGGGGAAATGCAAATTAAAACCACTTTAAGATTTCATCTTTACCCCAGTCAGACTGGCTAAGATCAAGAGAACAAATGATACCAAATG
>NW_008355419.1:754296-845231 GCF_000622305.1 Nannospalax galili
AATGCAAATTAAAACCACTTTAAGATTTCACCTTACCCCAGTCAGACTGGCTAAGATCAAGAAAACAAATGATACTAAATGTTGGAGGTGATGTGGGGAAAGGGGAACACTCATCCACTGCTGGTGCGGGTGCAAACTAATGTGACTACTATGGAAAGCAGTGTGGAGAACTCTTAAAAAACTACAAATGAACCTACCATTCAACCCCGTTATACTGCTCCTTGGCATATACCCAAAGAACTCATCCTATTGCAGAGACACTTGTACATCCATGTTTGTTGCTGTTCTTTTCTCAATAGCTATGAGATGGAAGCAACCTAACTGTCTCTCAACTGATGAGTGGATAATGAAAATGTGGTTCATTTATATGATGGAGTTTTACTCAGCAGTAAAGAAAGATGAAATCATGAAATTTTCAGGTAAATGGATGGAACTAGAAACTGTTGTATTAAGTGAAGTAACACAGACTCAGAAAAATGAACGACGTATGTTCTCCCTCATATGTGGATCCTAGAACCAAATCCTTATAAATAAGTATGTATCCAGACATAACTGCAGGAACCAGGAAGGCAAAGTAAAAGAAAGAACCTGAAAGAGAACAGTAGGAAACAGGTGTTAATAAGAGAGATATGGATAAAAATTGGGTTATTTTAATGGGAGTGGGGAGGGAAGGTTATACAAGGAACCTTGGGGATAAAGGAAAAGAAGGCACTCAAGAAAGGTAGGACCCTAGTTGAAGGGTATTACTAAGGGAGAAATGGGGGAAATGGGGGTACTTTAAATGGGGAAACCATGGTGGAAGTGTTAAACAATGTGAGAGATCAATGATGCCTAGGTAGTTTTTAAAAAATCAGATGGAACTGTATTAATCGAACAACCTACTGATGAATTATACATACAACTAGCTCAAGGAATATAGTATATATCTAGGCAAGGTTTATCTGAGAATGTTTGGTCTTTGCCCAAGTTTTATCTACATGGCACATGGTAATTAAAAGTACCAGACTGGTGGAACTAACCTTCTTGGATGTTTAACAGCCAACCATAATTTGAGGCCTATATTAATTTGGTCAGAGGGACTTAAAGGACAGTTTTTGCTCCTTGCCCTCCAAGGTCAACTAAGTTCCAGGGGACTGTGGAGCATCTCTCAAAATGTCCTGTAATTGTGTCCTTTTGATCAAGGAGGCCATGGAGAACCCACCAGATGGAATTGAACCATTATCCAGTCTACAAAAAGGAGGGTCAACACAGAGGAAACATTTCCTCCATGCTTCCAAGTGAAGCCAGTCACGGTCTAGCTGGACCTTTGATTTATCTTCACATAGATGGAACTGGTAAAAGAAAGGAGCCAGGGGCTCATCCCAAGCCCATGTGATCCCTGAGGAACAGATCCTCAAATGACCTTAAAAGTAAAAATAAACTGGTTTATTTGGGCCAACTGTATGGTCTTAAACACCCAAAAGAGCGTATAACCAAAGATTAAGGTGATCAGTATAATTCTTTAAGAGTCCATATGTATAGCTAAAGGCTACATAACAAGAAACAATGCCAGACAGGAGATACCTTCAAGCTGTTGGTCAGGGTGGCCCAAGAGACTCCCAGAGAGTAACCTAGCATAGAACTGGGAAAATGAACAGCAGACCCCCAATCTTCTCTGAAGGAATGTTGGCAACTGATTGCTGCTAGATGAGGAAGTGCTGATCTTCCTAAAACAAGGAACTTTAGATAGGCTGACTAGACTCAGCGGATGGACTAGCACTGAGGAACGGCTGGGGGCACTGGTAACACTGGGCTCCAGTGGGGTGTGTGTGGGGGTGCCATTTGGGATGTGGGTATACAGATTACTAAGATTGTTTGGGATGTTCTGTATGAAATACACACACACAAAATCAATAAATTTAAAAAATGAGTTATATTTGAGGAAGAAGCATAAAAATTTGCTGTATGTTAATTAGTAGATATGAAAAACATTACCAGTGAAATATTCCTGATGGCTTTATATCCATGCTCAGGTGCTAAGGATCTCAGAAAGTAACTGACTGTGACTAGTAATAATCAGATATATAGAGATTAGAGACAAATGTGCAAACATCTAAGTGTTAGTTGCATTAAAAATGAAGTTTTTTAGCTGGGTGTGGTGGTGCACACCTTTGATCCCAGCACTCAGAAGGCAGGGGCAGGCGGATCTCTGTGAGTTCAAGGCCAGCCTATCTACATAGTGAGTTCCTTCCAGGACAGCTGGGGCTACAGGGAGACCCTGTCTGAAAATCCAGAAAAAAAAAAGAGGTTTTCAGTATGAAACAGAGTATTTTAAAATGAAATGGAGATCTTTTTAAAGGGTTAAAACCTCATTCACTTTTATGTCTTATAGGGTTTATACTGAGTACAATAATTCATAACTGTATTAATTCAACACTGTGAACCTAAAAATTTACAGCCAATTTTGAAAGAGATGCATCTTTGCTCTGGAAACTGTTACTATGTCAATGTCATAATGAAAAGCTTCTACTAATTATGTGGTTATTAAATAAATTTAAAAAATATAAAAAATAAAGGGTTGAAGAAGCTGCAGCACAAAGGGTCCTTCCTACAACAGAGGCAGAGCATGGGCACAGATGCGTCACTGCAGGAGGTCAGATGTTAGTGAAGCCAGTCACTCACAGAGCTGCTCTGGCACAGAACCGGGTCCAACTTGCTAATGAGTGGAAGTTCCAGTGGGCAGCATCAAACAGGGCAACCGTGCTAAGCTGAAACTCCTGGGCAGAGTCAGGAGTTCTTGCTTGTTGACCTGTGACACCTGCATTAGGTATGAAAACAAATCTGAAGAAATCATTGTACCCCAGTGTTAGGGCCCCTCTGCATCATGTGATCCAGGTAAGGAGTTTGAAAAATTAATATTTATGGGGCTGGAGAGTTGGCTCAGTGGTTAACAGCACTGACTGCTTTTGCAAAGGACCCGGGTTCGATTCCCAGCACCCACATGGCAACTATGAACCATCCTTAACTCCAGTTCCAGGGGAATCTGAAGCCCTCTTCTGACCTCCGTGGCATTGCATGACACAGGTGCACTCACGTACACGCAGGCAGTACACTCATACACATAAAATAAAAATAATTAAAAAAAATTTTTTTTTGGTCTTTTTGAGACAGGGTCTCCCTGTAGCCCCAGCTGTCCTAGAATTTACTATGTAGACCAGGCTGGCCTTCAACTCACAGAGATCCACCTGCCTCTGCCTCTCCAGTGCTGAGATTAAAGGCATGCACCACCATGCCCGGCCTTAAATAATAAATAAAATATTTTTAAAAATTAATATTTGTTTTTATTTTATGTGCATTAGTGTTTTACCTGCATGACTGTAAGTGTACCTATGTCGTACAAAATCCATGGAGGCCAGAAGAGGGCATCAGATCCCCTGGAACTAGAGTTACAGATGGTTGTTAGCTGCCATGTGGGTGCTGGGAACTGAACCTGGGTCTTCTGCAAGAGCAGCCAGGGATCTTAACTGCTGAGTCATCTCTTCAGACCCAAGGAGTTGTTTTTTTTTTTTTTGGTCTTTTTGAGGCAGGGTCTCCCTGTAGTGTGCGCTGCCAGCCTGGTCTACATAGTGAGTTCCAGGACAGCTGGGGCTACAGGGAGACCCTGTCTCAAAAAGACAAAAAAAAAAATTATTATTTTTGTGTGGGTGCTGGGATTTGAACCTGCAAGAACAACCAGTGTTCTTAACCGCTGAACCATCTCTCCAGCCCCCCAGACCCAGGGAGTTTTTAAAAATTGTTCATTGGTCTGATGTGTTTGGTAAGTTCGCAGGCCTGGTTTCTGTGATAAGGTTTTGATATACCGTGTGTTTGATAAGTTCATTGGTGGTAATATTTACTTGCATAGATAAGGTACTTATCAATTTGTGCCTTATGGGTGGTGCTGGACAGGTGGTGCACACCACACAAACAAGATGCAAAGTCATTCTGCCTCAGCATTTGTGCTCGGCATGGAGCCAAATGTTGCTCTGTAAAACTGAGTCACCAGCAAGCAATGAAAACTACAGTTTTATACGATATAGAGATGCAGAGCAGGGCGTGGCTTGCTCCCCACACCTTTCCCAGGCTATCCCTCGCTGGAAGTGGGCAGGGCACACAGTTTGGGAGTGGAGGGAGGGCCAGGCAGGACACAGGACCCTGATGTCCTGTTTTTTTCAGTTGCAGGTTTGCCTAGTCTTGAGCTGCTGGGTGTGGAGTCGATAGAAGCCCGGTCAGTTCCTATACAAGGAAGGGTGTTTCTAAGTGTCTCTGTCCAGGTTAAGGTTGCTAGGGCAAGTGATGTGGCTGGCCAACCCATGCTATGGACCTCACACTCCACCAGATGTGTCCTCCTGGGCCCTTGGTGGGACTGGAAGATCTTCGCCTTTCCCAGCTGTGCGTGTTGGTTGTGGCTGGCGTCCACCATAGCTACACAGCGTCACAGTATAGGTAAAGTGCTTGTTTTGGCTCAAGCATCTGGCTCATGGTCAAGGAGCCAAATGGGACATGGACAGAGTCCTGAAACACACTGTGGTGAGAGATAATGCATGTATGTGTACATGTGAGTGCGTGTCATCTCTCCCTCTTCTCAGAAAACCCCTAGAATTCAACCGTGGGAGCCACACCTGGCAGCTAATCCTCCACCACTCCCAAAGTTCCTTTGGAACTCAGGATCAAGTTAAGTTTCCAACCACCTCTGACCTAACAATGGGATTAAATGTCAACCGTGGAGCTTTGAGGACACACTCCAACCACATCTAAGCCAGTATAGCGCCCCATGTCTCTCCATGTGTCTCCGAGTCTCTGTATGCCTTCATGTTTCTGTGTGTCTCTGAGTATCTCCGTGTGTCATTTCTGTCTCTGTGTCTTCGGTTTCTGTGTATTTCTCTGTCTTTTGTTATGTCTCCATGTGTCTGTCTCTGAGTCCGATCATGCATCTTTCTGTCTCTCAGTCTCTGTCTCTGTCCTAGTTTGGTTTCCTGTTGCTGTGACAGAATACCATGACCAAAAGAAACTTGGGGAGGAAAAGAGTTTATTTCATGTACCAGATTAATCTATCATCGAGGGAAGTCGAGACAGGAACTCAAGGCAGGACCCTGGAGCAGAAACCATGAAGGAAAGCTGCGTGCTAGTTGCTCCCTCTGGCTTGCTCAGCTAGCTTAAACAAATTCTTTAATTCTTTAGATTTATTTATTTTTTATTTTATGTGTATGAGTGTGTTGCCTACATGTATGTAAGCGTAGCATGGGCATGCAATGCCTGTGGAGGCCAGAAGTGGATCCACTGGCAGTGGAACTGGACTTAACAGATGGTTGTGGGTGCTAGGAACTGAACCTGGGTCTTCTGCAAGAGCAGCAAGTGACCTTGACTGCTGAGCCATCTTTCCAACCCCTCAGCTTTTAGGTTAGGCCCATCTGCCTTGGGATATGCTACCTGACACGTCCATCAAATCAAGAAAATGCCACAAATATGCCGAAAGTCAATCTGATGGAGGCAATTCAACAATGTTCCCTTTCCCAGATTAATCATCTTTGTCTCCATGTGTCTGTCTTCATGTCTCTCCGTCTTTGTATTCGTCTGACTCTCTCCACGTCTGTTTTCTTGTGTCTTTGCGTACTTGTGTGTTTCTCTGAATCTTTCCATGCACACATCTTTGTGTGTCTGACTCTGTGTCTATGTTTTCATGTCTATCTGTCCCTGTCTGTGAGTCTCTGAGTCTGTGTTGATGTCTGCTCTCCTGTGAGCTCTGCCCAGCCCAAATAGGGTCTGAACCCTGGTCCTCAGGATGTCTTAGGGGAAATGGCCAGGAGCATGCCATGTAGTAAGTAAGTCCCTTGGGCTTCTCCTAGAGCAGGTAGGGCAAGGAGCCTTTGCACCTGTCTTGGTCAACCCTTGTCCTCTATAGAATTGCATCCTGGTAGTAGAAGCTCCTGACAGTAATCCCAGCCCCCACACTGGCCTGATTACCCATTAGGTAAAACATTTTCAGTGTTTACAGATGAGCTCTGGCCTGGGTCTTTCTGGGACAGAATGTGATAGAAGGAACCTGACCCACAAGGGCTGCTGCTGGTGATGCAGGTGGTAAGAGGCCTGGGAGGGACAACTACAGCCAAAGACTGGCCAGGCAGTGGTGTGCCACCTGCTCAGAACCCCAGTGCTTTCAGGAATTGAGGACTGGGTGCCACCTGAACTCCACACTTTCTGAGGGTGCTATCCTGAGGGCTACAAGCCGCAGGGTAGGCCCCCAGCAGTGGTCCAGGGACCAGCGTCAAGCCTCTCTCAGCCTTCTCTCCCCTCTCACGTGTTTGCTTCTCAAAGCCAGGAAGGTTGAGTTCACGAGCAAAAACCTTTGCCAGGAGCATGGCTCTGGTAGCAGGCCCTTGACCCCTGATAAACCATCCCCTTTGGCCCCGAGCCTCTGGGCAGTGCTGGGTCTTGGTGTGGGCTTTAGGTCACTGAAGGGCTGCAGACAGGGAGGCCAAGTTGGCTGTAGGCCCCAGGGTGGTCACACACCACTGTCCTGAGCAGCCTTGGGACCAAAGGTGCTGGCACCCAGCTGAGACAATCCCCTTCATAGGGGAAAGCCCCGGGTACACGATGTGTTCCAGCAGCTTATCATGCTTGCTGCTTTAGTGACCACCAGAATCCTTCGGACTGAATCTGTGATCAGTTCCCACAGGGTCCTGTGTGCATGGCCAGGAAGTAAGCAGGTAAAAGGTACAGGGGGCCTGCCTTGAAGTGAACAACCCCACAGTATAACACTGTCATGGTCCCAAGTTGAGTGGGCCTACACAGAGTGGGTGCCGGCCATCTGGGGCCTGGGATGACCCAGAGTGGGTGTATCGGGGCAACTAGCCCAGGGCTCAGTGTTTGTCCTGAGACCTGTGTTGGGGTCTAGGCAGGGTCAGGGCAACTTAGGATGTACCCAGTGGTCCTACTGTTTTCTTCAGTTTGTGTACAAATTTAGTGCTCACCACATGGGGGAAACTAGTGTGCCAGTGCCCACAGCATGCAGGAGCAGGCTGACAGGCATCGGCAGACATTTGCCTGACCTGCAGCTCCCCTGACTTAAATAGGCCTGGACCATGTGGCTCCCTTACCCCCTTGCAGCGTGTCTGGTACTAGGCCTTTGGGACTCACTTCCTCTGGTCTTCGTGTCCTTCCTGGGACAGTGCAGCCTGACTTGAGGACACCAGCCCTGGGAGGTGGCATAGCTGTGGGCCTTGGCTTCAGTCACCACCTTTCTTTCCCAGCTCTACAGACTGGGCTGTGCCCCCAGCTCCTCAGACACCATGCTGTATCCCTTTGAAGAGGGCATCTGGCCAATCCAGGGCCATGTGGAATGTCTTTGAGTCTCCAAAGAGCCGGAAGAAAGCTGCTACGTAACCCAACTTTTTTAAAACAAGTTTATTGAAAGGATCTGAAAATAGTAGTAAGGCCTTTATCAACAATTTATTAACAATGTGAAACATCAAGATTTTACGTCAAAACGCCCATGTGTTCCAGGTCAGTCTGCCACCAGCTGCTTCAGGACCTGTCAATACTTGCTTTTTAGACACATGACCCAGCTCCAGACCCTGCTCTTCTCTGGATCACAGCAGGGCTCTGCTAGGCTCACAGTCATGCATGAACAGCACAGACCTTGGGGACAAGCCACACACTGAAGCCAGACCACACTCAGGGCTCCACAGGTGCTAAGGTGTCAACCAGGGCCCAAAGAGATGGTGGGTCCTGACACTAACAGGCAGAAGGCGGCTTAGGGTGGCCAGCTCTCCAGTAGCCCATAGGCCCTTCTCTCTGGAAGTCAGTCCAATAATGGGCAGTCCTCCCTTTGTGCTCCTGCTAATCTAAACTCAAAGCAGATACCTGAGACCCTTCATGGAGGACCACGCAGGGCCTGGGCTGACCAAACTCCATGCCAGTTCCAGGGCCTGTGTGCCACCTGCAATTGTGTTACATGTAGCTGGTGCATACAGGTCTCTGTGTAGCTGCTGCTTAGCTGCAAACCTAACTCTTGTGGAAGAAGTGCAGGCCCACAGGCCTGGCGTCAGTAGTGAGTTGTTCTCAAAGTCCATGTGGCCACTGTATAACAAGAGAGTGGAAGCCCAGAGCCCTGCCCTGGACTGTCTGTACCAGGCTGGACACAATGTAAACACTGGACAACAGGCAGTCCCTCTAAATCTTCACAAAGTGTGTACAAGAAAATATGTACATAAGCACTTCTGAAAGTTTAAAATAATCTCTAAAAAGTATACACAGGATTTAAAATGTCCCAGGGGCTGCTGCCCTGCTGTGTGTGGAATGTGGGTTGGCCAGGCCAGGTTGCCTCTGACTGCTCTGGAAGAGGAGCTGGAGGCTTTGGGCTAGACCAAGGCACCTGGACATCTCCAGAAACCAGCAAAGCAAGCCTGCCTTGACCCCCAGTAAAACCACCAGGTGACCCCAAGAATTGCAGAGAAAAAAAGTATACGCCCTGGGGAAAGCATTGCAGCTAAAGGAAGATTTTTGGCCGAGACATTTATTTCAGTATCAAAGGGCAGATTAATTCATTCTGACCCTCAGAATTCCAAAGGACTGATTTTTAGAAGTTCCTGACCTGGGATCTTGACGGGTCCACCAGGGATGTACAGGATGCCCAGCCCAGTTCTTACTTTGCTTCTTTAGAAATGAAAAAGAAAGATTTAAAAACATCAAAAAGCTGATCTGTTCTGCAAAAAGGCAGAACCAGGCTCTCCCTGCAAGGCAGGTAAGGATGCAGCAGTCTGGACAGCATGTGGCTTGTCAAGGCCAGGTCAGCCAGAGGGCCATCTGGAAAGCAGGAGCAGAAAGGCTCCCCCAAGGGCTTAGGCAAGCCTGGCAAGTGTGGTCTAGCTGTCCTCCTCATCCTCATTCTCATCCTCGTCTTCTGGGAAGTGAGCTTGCTTCTTCCGAACATTCCAGTGCAGACACTGGGCGAGGCTCTCAAACCAGTCACTCACAGGGTCACGCACACAGATAGAGGGCAGCGGGTAGCAGGAGGTGGTGATGCTGATGCTTTGGAGGGAAAGAGAAACATATCCAAGTGAACCCGGCACCTTCCCCAAAACCGAATTGCTCTCCCTAGGCCAAGACCCCTTCCCAGGGCCTTGACCTGTCCGACTGCAAGCAGTCATTTTGGACCAGGCCCCTCTTAAGGTTCCACAGCTGTGGCCCTGCTCCCCCTGTGCTGATAGCCTGGTTCTACATCTCTGACGTCCAGAGGTCAGGTGAGGCAGGATGAGGATTGGTAGATGCCCAGAGACATAACTAGCTCTGTTAGCCCATCCCAGGTCCTCAGGGAGGCCCCAATTAGCCACTGGGCAGAATACCCATATGCCCAGGAATATGCTGGGGCCGGCCTGACCCACAGCTGGCGGTCTCTGAGCACTGTGCAGTGGGTGGGTTGAGAGCTGTGAACCTGTCCCCTTCAGGCATGCTGGAGGTGACTTACCCTAGGCCTAGGCTGGGACCCCTGCCTCTGCGTGCCTGACAAGACCAGGGCCTCGCTGAAAGTCCACTGTACCTCTATGACCACACTTTGTCATAAGCCAACCACTAGCAACTGGCACCACCTGATGCAGGACACGGTCAGCCCGTGCCCCAACCCTGCAGCTCCATACCTGTCTCCATGGCGGATTTCCTGCCTCTTCCGTCCGTCAAAAGATACCCATGCGGTGTTTCTGGCTTCTGGTGACAGCATAATCTAAAGGGATAGAGCAGGAACAAGAGTAGGCCCTAGGCAGTGAGGGGGTATTCCCCAGCCTACTCTGGGTCCTCCAGAGGTCCTGCATGCACAGCTTTGGCCTCGCTTTGCTGCAGCAAGGACAACTGCTGCTTCCTGTTAAGTGTGGTGATTAGAACTCATACTAATGACAGATTAACCTGAGTGGTCTATGATGGAGAGCTTGGGAGAAAACATGGCTGAGGCTGGGCACTGGGAGGCCAGGACAGAGGCTTTGTGCAGATGCCTGGGCAGGGGTCTTTCCTTACATGGAGGCACTTAAGCCATCCCTTCCCAACATGGACCACTCCCACCTCTTGCAGCTGAGAGCTCTGCATAGAGGGCTGGCCAGTTCTCTGTGCTAGCAGGAACCACAGACAGATGCAAAGCTCTTCTGCCCCAGGTCCTGGGTCCCCTGACAGGCAGGGCTCATATCTGAGGGTGCTGGGGAGGTCTGTAGAGATGGCAGATGCTGAGGCAGCAGCACCTACTTTCTATTGGCCTAGGGTCAAAAGACACACAGACCAGAGGAGACAGAGGGGCACTTCTCTGACCTTCAGCTCGACCCCTGCAGGGACCACGATGGGCCGGAATGACAGCGAGTGGGGACAGATGGGTGTAACCATGATGGCTGGCACGTTGGGGTGGACCATCGAGGCTCCGGCTGCGGCTGCATATGCTGTGCTGCCCGTCGGGGTGGATACGATCACTCCTGGCAAAGACAGGGTGCAGGTGTCATTCTTAGACCCATATGGAACCAGTTCTTGGGGTCCCAGGTTTGCCATGGGCCTTACCATCGCCCTGCACAGTGGTGATGAGGTGTCCATCCAGGTAGACATCCACGTTAGACAGGTATGAGGAGGGACCTCTGTCAATCACCACCTCGTTCAAAACCTGGAGGGGATGGCAAAGCCATGGCACTGCACTAAGGGAGCGAGGTCAAGGCCAGTGCGATCACAGCACTTGAGGCACCAAAAGCTTCTTGTCCTTGTGTCAGGGATCCGAGCCCTGAGTTCAGTCCACCCTGATCCCCTCTGTCTACAGACCTGGAACTGCATGGCATGCTTCCCGCCCTCTGTGTCCATGCCGTTCTTGCCAAGGCCATTGTGGACGGTTGTCTTCTTGTCTCTGAGCTCCTTCACCACCCTGACTTTCAGCCGGCTCCTCAGGATAACAGCTGCATTCCCTGTGGTTAGCAGGGCCCATCTCAGGGAGGCTGGGGCCACCCCTGAGGAAGCAGGAACCTTCCCCTCTCTGTTCCCAAAACAGTGGCCTTCCACCAAAGCTGTCCTGAGAAGCCCAGAGTTGCTGGACTTCCCATGTTCGTAAGAAGTGTTTGAAACACTCAAAATTTAGAAATCCCTAAACCTTGAAACTGTATCATTAAATAAAAAATATTAGCCGGACGTGGTGGCGCACTCCTTTAATCCCAGCACTGGACAGGCAGAAGCAGGCAGATCTCTGTGAGTTCCAGGATAGCTGGGGCTACAGGGAGACCCTGTCTCAAAAAGACCAAAAAACAAAAAAATCAACCAAAGCCAGGCACTCAGATCTCTGTGAGTTTGAGGCCAGCCTGGTCTACAGAGTGAGTCCAGGCCAGCTGGGGGCTATAGGGAGACCCTGTCTCAAAAAGACAAAAAAAAAAAAAAAAAAAAAAAAAAAAAAAAAAAACCCAACCAAGTAGGAGGGCAACCCTGTGCTGCTTGTGGGATCTAGAATATTGCAAACATTGCAACTTACCCTCTATCACCTGGTTCACTTGGGACTGGAAGTTCTCAAAGTTGAACGGGGTCAGGAAGCCCAGGGAGCCAAGGTGGAAGGCCATGACAGGAGGCACACTACCCTGTGGGTGAGGAGACCAGGTAGCATCGCTGGGTCACCCAAGGAGCCACCAAACTGTAAGCAGCTGTGGACCCTGGGAGGGTTAGGCATGAGCCAGGCAGAGTTGGAAGACCTGCTGGGGTGTGGGAGATGTCCCAGAACAGGGCATGTTGTGGCCATCTCCCTGAGGAAGGATAAAGAAGTGGGGAGGGCCAAAAAGAAACAAAAGTAATGAGACCAGACTGGCTCACTGGTCACAGGGAACAGAAAAGAATTGGCCAGTACCACACAAGGCTATGACTGTGGTGAAACCACAGCCAGCAGCCTAGCAGGTGGAGGGACTCGGCAGAGACCTGGAGATGAAGGAGGAGGGTGGGTATGGCTTAGGCAGCATCTAAATACAAGTGAGGCAGAGTGGGAACCAATGCCCCAAGACATGTGTGGCTTGTTCCCCTTGGACACCAACTTCTGCTGCAGAGCAGGGATTGTATCTTACCAGGATCAACCCCCACCACAGTTGGTGGGCCCTGCCCTGGCATTCTACCATGCGCACTGCCCACTTCCAGACTTACAGGCCATTCTCTGCAGGCCTCCATGCCTGAGCCTCTAGCACACCATAGGCTGGATCTCACCTATGGGGGACCTTGGGGTCAGCAGGGGGTGAGACCAGAGCGGCTCTAAGTCTCCTTGCTGCCCCAGCTGCTAGGGACTTTGGCCTCCAGCCTAGCCTTGTAGTGCTAGCTCTTCCCCAGACTGTCTTGTTTGTATGTGGTCACCCCTCAGGCGCAGTGTCCCCACCAGGGCTCATCTGCCTGTCTCAACCAGCCCTTGATACAGAGCATGTTCACTCATCTCTCTGCACCCCAGGAGAGGAGCCATTTGCATCACTTGCAAACCTGCTCTATTGCTAATAAACTGACAAAAAAAAAAAAATCCAATCTCTTCAGAGTAAGAACATTGAGGAGACTGTGGCCTTCTGACATAAAGCTGTGTGATGAAGAGGAGGGGCTTACACTCTGAAAGCACCTCCTCATGTTGTACCCACACAACATCTCAACACCCCAAAACACAGCCTCACCTGGAAGAGCGAGGAGGCATAGAGCAGGGTGCCGTCGCCTCCCAGGCATATGATGAAGTCTATCTGGTTGGAAATGTCGTCATAATCTAGAAAGCAGACACAGAATCTGGAGCTGCTGGGACACAGAGCCCTAGCGCCCAAGCGTGCAGATGCCAACAAGGCAGAATGCTGGAGGCGCTGCTGGCAAAGCAGTTGATGGAGCTCAAGACAACACACCTTCACGGAAAGTGCAGAACTTCTTCTTCACTGGTCCAAACTTTTCATCACTTGCGATAGCAGGGTCTTCCAGCACTTTCTTTTCCACATACACGATCATGCTGTTTTCCTGGAAGGAAAGCAACGTGGGAGCCCCATAGCCTAGCCCAGCAGGTCATTCTATTCCGCTCATCTCATTCCACACCACAGAGGCCTCTTCCCAATCAGGTGTTTTCTGATCCCAGTGGCTCTGGTATTAGATAGCTAGTGCTATGGCTTAGACGTGCTTTGAGGGGTCCTCCAGGTCACGTACTACAAGGCAATAGGATTCTGAGGTGTCAAGAAGGTGGCAACTTGGGGCTTGGAGAGATGACTCATGACTCAGCAGTTAAGAGCACTGGCTGCTTTTGCAGAGGACCTGGTTTCAGTTCCCAGCACCCACATGGTGGCTAATAATCATTCCTAACTCCAGTTCCAAGAGATCCAATGCCTTCTTCTGATCTCCACTGGCATCACAAGCAGGTGGTGCAACTACATATATGCAGGCAACACACACACACACACATACACACACACACAAAGTGTGGCAGGGGCTGGAGAGATGGCTCAGTAGTTAAGAACACTGGTTGTTCTTGCAGAAGACCCGGGTTCGAATCCCAGCACCCACATGGCAGCTAACAACTGTCCGTAACACCAGTCCGAGGGGATCTGACAGTCTCTTCTGACCCCCATGGGCACTGCATGACATGGGTGCACTTACCTACATGCAGGCAATACACGGATACACGTAAAATAAAAATAATAAATAAAAAATTTAAAAAAGTATTTATAAAAAAGTGTGGTAACTTAATCTGTAGTGCTCAGAGATGGGCCTCTGGAAGGTGATAAGGAGTAAAATCATTGGGGTAGAGCCTCATCACTTGTGGGTTTATTTTATGTGTATGTGTGTATTGCCTGCATGTACGAAAGTGCACCAGTGTTGTGCAATGCCCACGGAGGTCAGAAGAGGCTGTCGGATCCCATGGGACTGGACTAACAGACAGTTGTTAGCTGCCATGTGGGTGCTGGGATTCGAACCTGGTCTTCTGCAAGGACAGTCAGTGTTCTTAACCACTGAGCCATCTCTCCAGCCCTGCACCCTGGTGGATTTATGGGAAGAGAGAAAGACCAGAGACATTTGTGTATCCACAGGAACACACCCATATCTTGCCATGTGTCCCATTCCTTGGGGCTCAGCTAGAAAGATAGCCGTCACCAGACTCAGCCCCTGGATTTGCATCTCCAGAATAATAAGCCAAAAAATCTCTTTTGGTTAAAATTTACTCAACTGGGAGCTACGTTACTTGTAACAGGAAAGGTACTCACATACCTCCCAAACTCAGGTAAGGTTTAATTGCCACTGCAACAGGATTTAGGAGGTGGAGTATCTGGAGGTGTTGGGAGCTAGCAATGCTGTTACCTTGGGGTGGGTTCACTACTATAGGGTGGGTTCCTTATAAAAGGGTGAGTTTGCCGGGCGTGGTGGTGCACGCATTTAATCCCAGTACTCAGGAGGCAGAGGCAGGTGGATCTCTGTGAGTTCCAGGCCAGTCTGGTCTCCACAGCAAATCCAGGCCAGCTGGGGCTACAGGGAGACCCTGTCTCAAAAGGACCAAAATAAATAAATAAATAAATAAATAAATAAAAGGGTGAGTTCAACTCCCCCCCAACATACAAGGCTCTTGCCAGATGCAGCCCCTCCACCTTGAGTTTCTCAATCTCCAGCACTGTGGGCTGGTGTTTTTTAGAATGTCTCAGACACCTGAGTAGAGGCCTGCTGGGTCCTCAACTCTGCAGTACTGGATAAGTCTCCTCCAGTTCCTGCATGGAAACACACCACGCCCACAGCATACTGATGGTCGCCACCTTGCCCATCTTACCTCCATGAGGTACATGCAGAGTTCTTTGAAGGGCTGCAGCAGGCTGGCATCACGGATCTTTTTGATGACCAGCACACTCTTGGGAGATTTGTTCCATGTCAACCGCTGGCTTGCAGGGTCCTGGATGTGCCTTTGAAAAGAAGGGAGGGCTCATACCAGCAGCCATTGTTCCCTTGGGAAGAGGCACGCAACCTTAAAGTGCACATGCATTCAGCTCCAGGCCCCATGAAGGCTGGCTGGCAGCCACTCTGAAGCCTGGAGGCAGAAACATGATAGGTCCAGAGCAACCGCCCTTAGCTGGTAGACCTTGAAGACGCACCCTGTTAGCCACTGTCCACAGGGCTCTGATCACATCTCCTTGGGCACCCTGCTCAGCAGCTGCACCTTCCACTCACCTTCATGAGCCTGACCATACATGCTATGTTCCGTTCTTACTGACCCTCCCTGGTGGACGGAGACAACAAAGAACAGCAGAGTGCACAGCCCAAGCTGGCTCCTCTGGCCCACTGAGGACAGACACCAGCTTCCCAGAGACAGAACAGCTGAGTTTGAAGACTCTGCTGTGGGGTCCACTGTGGACTGTTTCCAGACCCAGGAGACTTCAGGACATGTGCTTCCTTGATGTATGGAGTGTGGCCCAGCTATGCACGCCATTGCATAAACTCAGCTGACGCCAGCCTGTCGGGTCTGCAGCCTCTAACCCAGCTGTACAAGATACACCAGCCGTCAGACACCTCAGACCCAGTATGTGCTGCACTGCTTCTACAAAGGCAGGGCCTGCTGAGCAGAGACACATTCAGATAGCTCCCATCCAAGCAGCTGCTGGAGGGTAGATGGGACTAGGTCATCTTAGTGCTCCGCAGTGCCCTCCGAAGCCCCCAGGGCAAGTTTCTGAAGCTGTGACAGGAATGTTCCCATCAGAAAGAAATTGTTCTGTCCAGCACAATTTCCCCAATTGAGAAACCTGCTCTGGTGGCTGAGAAACAGCCCAGTGGTTAAGAGCACTGGCTGCTCTTGCAGAGCCAGAGAACCCGGGTTCAGTTTCTAGCACCTACACGATGGCTGATAACTGTTCATAAAACTCTAGTTTCATGGGACCTGATGCCCTCTTCTGGCCTCCACAGATATTGCATGACATGAGTGCACTTACATACATGTAGGCAAAACACACAAATATAATTTAAAAAATAATAACCAGCCAAGAGTAGTGGCCCACGCCTTTAATTCCAGCACTGAGGAGGCAGAAGCAGGTGGATCTCTGTGAATTTGAGGCCAGTCTGGTCTACATAGCAAGTTCTAGGCCAGCTGAAGCTACAGGGAGACCCTTTCTCAAAAAGACCAAAACAAACAAACAAACAAACAAACAAACAAACAAACAGCCAGGCCTCAAACAAACAAACAAACAAACAAACAAATCTGCTCCAAGCCAGGCCTTGCCCTGGCAGTGACAATCCACTAACAACTTTCAAAACTGTAACACAAGCCACTGACAGCAGAACCCTGGTCACAGCACTCACCTGGTCCGGCCATTTCTGTAAGGGGAGGGACCACTCATGGCCTTCTCTCTGAGCCTCCCCACCTGCCTGTATCACTCACAGCTCCTGAGAAGGTCTCTACCTTCTAGGAGACAGTGGGTGTGTCCCCAGCATCTCAGAGTTGCTTGACTGGAAGCTGTACGCACAGCCCTGCCCTGCCATCATGCTCCCAAGTGTGCATTACATTACGCCTCATTTTTGAGACCTCAAAATTGAAAGTAAACGTCAAAGACTTGTCAAAGCTCCTGCAGAAGTGCTTCCTAAAATTATGAAAATCAAATAAAACAAAATGTTGATACCCCACTGGCTACACGGCCTTTTTGCCTAATCACCCACTTTAAAAAGGAAAACTGCTAGGGTAACTTCTAATAGCAAAGAATGCCTAGCCAGCTCCTGGCCTGCAAAATCCTGGCCCTATAGGAACTGGCAAGCTGTGGGACTGGCTGGGCCCGCCCACAGGGTGGATTTCTCAGGCCACCTGCAGGTGAAAGGGTGGTAGGTGGAAGGTTCACTCCCTGAACTTGCCTAGGATCCTGGCAGCGTGGGTGGCCCCACCTGAGTTTTAAGCCCCAACTCTGCACCCAGCAGCCTGCCCTGCCTGTGTGTCACTGTTGCTCCAGGCAAGCCCAGCCCATAACTCTTTCAACCCCAAAGCTCAGCTGGGCCCAGCAAATGCCACCAGCGCTGTTCTGTTCAGGCTAGGCACCAAGCCCTCCTCATGACCACAAACCAGTTCCTCAACTTCCTGTTGGGTCATCTGCAGAGGGATGCAGGCCCTTCCAGGCTGTGGGTGCTGTGTGGAGCCAGCAGGACTGTGAGCCACCAGGGCTATCTTTGAGGACATGCCACACTAACCAGGGATGCATGACGGCTGAGCCACAACTGTCAACGGTTGGCAGTCTCACACATCCCAATAAACAAAATACAGCCTTCACAGTAAAAGTCCCTCACAATGAGCTCTCCACCCCATCTCAGTCTTTAGTATTTGGGAAATGTACAGCGCCCTCACCCCTGTAACATACGTGTTATGTGCCTCTTCATTGGAATGTATAGGTGCGTATATATACACTGGGTGATGTGGCTCTGTACCCAAAAGCCTGGAGCAAATGGTCCTAGGCAGAGCAGAGAAAGTTGCCTGCCCTGGACACTGACCCACAGCTTCACTGGTTTCCACCTGGGCTGCCTGACCTCCGGGAATGGCTTGGAGGCCACTCTGTGCCCTAGTCTAAGTAGTTAATTAAAACATTGTGGGATAGGCTTAAGTGAGAGGCAAGTATCAGGCAGTGCAGGGATGGACTGCAGGCAGCTAGTTGCTGGGCAAAATAGGAGGCTAGTAGTCACCAGAAGGTGGTGTGCAGGCACATGTGTACCAGGCCAGGAGCAGGAGACAGGACAGTGCCTAGGACTCTGGGTAGTGGGGAGCCTGGCTGGGCCATGTGAGAGAGTTGAGGGTGCAGAGGATGTTAGGGGACACCTGGGGGGGCTGGTGCAGCTCTGATTGCTGGAGGTGTGAAGAAGGACCAGGGAACATGTCAGGCCCCCTTTATCCCTCGCCACACATCTGGCAGCAACAGCCACACAGACCATAGTTCTGCTCTGTGAACACACAGGCACTGGAAGTTTTGCTTCAAAAGCACTCCCACTAGGATTACTCTAGCCATAAGGCTCAGAGTAATGACAGCAGCACATACTGGAATTCACACTAGCACTGTATTTGACAGCTTGCAGTTTGCAAAGCAGTTCTTTGGATGACCTGGCAGTGGCAGAATGGGCAATGTTGCATCATCCTAAAAGGTAGCTGGAGGGTCACAGTCTTGGCTCAGATCTCTAATCCAGACCAGAATATGGTGGTGTGCAGCGTGGGCAAGTGTGGTTTGAAGGGACATTAGAGCTGTCCTGGCCTGGCCCCACCATGCATCACTAGCCATCCACCGACAACACCTACCTATGAAACAAAAGCAACAGGGAATGTCTTTGTTTTACACACTCAGGCTAATCTTTTTACCTAAACAAGGTCAACCACACCTCCCAAACAGCCACATCTACCATGTGGCCCTTTCACATGGCCTACCCTTGAATAAAGGGAGACCCTGGGGCAGACTCCAGATGCACAAACAGCAAAGGTCTCTAGAGGAGGGGCAGTGAGAGCATTACAGGTGGAAAGTGAAAAAGGATGAGATGAAATCTAACTTGTCTTCTCAAAACATATTACGTGGCATGCACATATGTGTACGTGTGTATGTGTGCATGTGCCTCAGTGAGAGTGTGGAGGTCAGAGGACAACGTTCACTCATTCGATCATGTGGTTCTGGAGACTGAACTCAGGCTGTCAGGGCTGGCAGCAAGCACCTCAGCCCTCTGAGTCATCTCTCACTAGCCCCCAATTCTAAATTTTCAAACACAATACACTGATAACAATTCACTTTAGGGATTTTTACTCCCTTGCAACAAAACACAGCTAGATCACTGTGCAGAACACACTGGAAAACATTTTCCCTTCCAATCTGGACTGACGGAGAAGTGGTGTAAGAGCGTGATGAAACTAACTATGGAGCTCTCAAGAACTTGTATTCTGGGGCACCATTCTGGCTAGCAACAGAGCTGCCAGGAGCATGCTGGGTGGGGTGTGGCTCAGGGGCAGAGTGCCTGTCTGGTACGTGCAAGGCCTGGGTTCCACCCCCAGTATGGCAACCCCCCCTGCCCAAGCACAGATGAAGAGCATCTTTCAAGCAACTAAAATCAGGTTGAAAAAGAAAGCCAATTCATGTTTCTACTTCTGGAACAATTAAAGGAGCTACTGTATTTGGATAGCATGCAGAACCCTCAAATTCCCACTGTTGGAAACAACAACCAACCAAGTATCTCACACTGACCCCACTCAGCCTGGGCAGGGGGTGCTAGGCACAGTCCCGAGGAATCTGGCATCCATGTGGCCACAGCTCCCAGCTCCCAACTCACTTTCTCTTTTCCCTTGGTTTGTTTGTTTGTTTGTTTGTTTTGTCCGAGATAAGATCTTACTCTGTAGACCAGGTTGGCCTGAACTCCTAGCAATTCTCCTGCCTCAGCCTCCTGAGTGCTGGGATTATAGGTATATGCCAAAAGGTATGTGTCTTTGTAAGCCACGGGGGAAGCCCAGCTGAACACCTCATCTAGGAGCCCCCAAACACCATAGATTTTGGAAAGATACCCACTTGGCTCTGAGCCTCAGACCTCTCAAACAGTGATCCCACAACACACACTCCCAAGGAATGTACCCCCAAGTCTTGTATACTCACATGATGGTTTGGGGGTTCTGCAGTACACAGGCCTTTGGTCCAAACGTGGTCACTGGGCACGGCCCATGGAGAGAACGCGTCCTCCTGTGGAACACAGTGGGAGCTGGTGTCAGAGTAGGAGGGAGCAGGCAGCAAGACAGACATAGACTATGTCAGGCCCTGCCAGACTCCAAGAAACCCAAAAGGCTCCATCATCCACAGCATTCATGTGGCAGGTCCAGAAGATCCTGCCCTGGTCCAGGTGCTGTGCTGGGCTTACTGCTGCCAGGTTCCTGTGGAGCAACGAGACACAGAAGCTAACCTGGACACACTCCCTCGGACACTGATCCTAGACCTGCAAGGGTGTAGGCCTAGTAAGAGCCAGGAAAATACCAGCCTGGCACAAGCCCAGGACCCAAGGCAGTACCTCTCGGCAGGTCTATGGGCCTATAATCGGGAGTCAAGACCTAGCAACACCCTGAATAATCTAGATGAACATTCTGGCAGAAATGTTTACTCTGGAGCACATGTATCCTTACCACAGATACTAATTGAGCAGCCCAGCCTTCCCACCTCCTGAAAAGTGACCCAGCTAGTTGATCATCCAAATATAGGGCTCGTTGCAGCCTGCCTCTGCCAAGAACAGAGGCGTCAGAGCTCCCCACACTTCTCGGGGGTTCAGTGTCTCCTGCAAAGGCCAAGACAGTACTGTGACTGCTCCTCTTTCGATGTTCTACTTGGGCCTCACTGACTCTTCATAGTAGAGAGGCCAGCAAGCAGCCTACAGGCTTTTCCCTTTAGCCGCCTATCTCCCAGCCCCACAAAACCTTTAGACTCTGATGACGCAGATGAAAGACCGCCCTGCCTCCTGGGGGACGGGCAGTGTCCAGGGTCATGGAGCCTGGCCAGACTGGACCGTTGACAGTACTGGAGGGGGCATCCGGGTGCTGCAGGCCTTTCTGGACAAAACATGTGCTAGATTTATTTCCATAAGGTTTTCCCTTTTCTTTTTCTTTTTTAAAAACAGCTTATTTATCTATGGGGGGGTAGTAATACCCACTGAGGTCAGAAAAGGGCACTGGATCCCCTGGAACTGGAGTTACAGATGGTTGTTAGCTGCCATGTGGGTGCTGGGAATCAAACCCAGGTCCTCTGCAGGAGCAGCTAGTGCTCTTAACCACTGAGCCATCTCTCCCAGCCCTAGGTTTTACCTTTTCTTTCTTTTATTTTTGGAGACAAGGCTGGCCTTACATTTGTGATCTTCCTGCCTCAACCTGTTGAGTGCTGAGATTACAAGTATGAGTACCATGCCTGGGTTGTCAACATAAGCCTTTAGAAAGTTATACAGAACGTCTGTGGAAGTTAAAGGCTAGTAGACAAGGGGTTTAGGGCTTTCAGAAGACAAGGCTGTGAGCACTGACATTACACCTATCCTTAAAGGAGAGGCTGCATGGGAAAACTCGCTCATCCCCACATCACCCCATGGCATCTGCCACCCACTATAGAGACTGCCCCTGACCTATGGCCACTCTTACGAGTTCATTGTCCCTGGAACAGAAATAATGTGTTATGCCAAAACGCATAACCACAAACTCAGAGGCAATTCTGCCCAGAGCCACAGTCTCTGTGCTGGCATGATGGGGAACAAATATGGGGTGAGGGCATAGGTAGTAGAGGCCACTTTGACTGGCTGTGTACCCAGGGGGAAGGTGCTACCGATACCTCTCACAGAATTTCACACACAGAACGTGCGGCAGGCCCCCGTCCCTCCATGCCACCACTGGGGGGGCTCTGCAGGTCACTCTACCTCACAGAAAAGACTGTGTGCTTTTTGTCTGTTTGAGACAGGGTCTCCCTGTAGCCCCAGCTAGCCTGAAACTTGCTAAATAGACCACACTGGCCTTGTGCTCACAGCAATATGCCTGGCTCTCCTGGGATTAAAGGCATGTAACACAACACCTGGCACTTTTTGGGGGAAAAGATTTTTTTATTTTTATTTTTATTTTTTGGTCTTTTTTTGAGACAGGGCCTCCCTGTAGCCGCAGCTGTCCTGGAACTCACTATGTAGACCAGGCTGGCCTTGAACTCACAGAGATCTGCCTGCCTCTGCCTCCCAGTGCTGGGATTAAAGGTGTGAGCCACCGCCCGGCTTTGGGGAAGATTTTAATTTTATGTGTATGAGTGTTTTGCTTGCAAGTATGAAAGTGCACTAACTATGTGCATCCCCTAGAACTGGAGTTACAGATGGCTGTTAGCTGGCCATGTAGGTGCTGGGAATTGAACCTGGATCCTCTGCAAGAGCTAAGCCATCTCTCCAGCCTAAGACCATGTGCTTTTAAAATGGCTTTTCACCAGAAAGTCTGTCTTTGCATTTCACAGGTGTGACCCTTATTTCAGAGTCAATGCTAGACTCTGCCAGGCATCTATCTAAAATTTAACAGTTACTGTCACCAGGAAGGAGAACACTCCCTGATGTCTGGAGCATCCTGTGCTTGTCAGGTGACCTTCCCTTGAGGCTTTAGCACTGCTCCATGGGCAGTGTTCCTCCACAGGTGCCTTGGCAATTAGGGAAGGCAGTGCCCCACACCCCGCACCTGAGACCCCATGTCTTACACATGACGATCTGAGGGCTCCAGGGCACACCAGCACCCCTGTTCCACCATCCCTCCTGTCTTTTAGTGAGCAATACCATGATTTCTCATCAGTTCATCCCAGGTCAGCACGGGCTTGGCTAGTCTGTGCTGAGGCAGAAAGGAGAACATGGCATGTTCTGCATCTGGCACACACCAGTTGAGAATATGTGCCCCGCAGGAGTCTGGTGGGCAGGCTTGATCCCTCCTCTCAGGTCAGTACCACTTGGGAAGTGCCTAGCCCCATCCTCTGGGCAAGACTCAAACGAAGCACTGCTGATCTGCACTGATACAAGCTGTGTCTTGTGTTGGAGGATCTGAACAGACCCAGCACGGCATCCTTCCTGGTCCTACCTGAACTCCTTGGTGCTGCTCAGGGCAGGCGAGGCTGACAGGCTCCGAGACTTTGCCCGGCCCCGGATGGGGTAACTGTAGTTCCAGGTCTCATCCCCATGACACGCTGAGCAGTGGTACGAGGCTGAGTCAGGACTCAACTCCTTACTCACGTTCATCTTTTCTCGTTCCATTTCCATAATCGATAAATGAGAAAAATGCCGATGCCTTTATTAAAAAAAAAATCAATGTACGTGAGACCGTGGAAGCACACGCTCACATGTACGTGAGACCGTGAAAGCACACGCTCACATGTACGTGAGACCGTGGAAGCACACGCTCACATGTACGTGAGACCGTGGAAGCACACGCTCACATGTACGTGAGACCGTGGAAGCACACGCTCACATGTACGTGAGGCCATGGAAGCACACGCTCACATGTACGAGAGACCGTGGAAGCACACGCTCGCATGTACGTGAGACCGTGGAAGCGCACGCTCACATGTACGTGAGGCCATGGAAGCACACGCTCACATGTACGTGAGACCGTGGAAGCACACGCTCACATGTACGTGAGACCGTGGAAGCACACGCTCACATGTACGTGAGGCCATGGAAGCACACGCTCACATGTACGAGAGACCGTGGAAGCACACGCTCGCATGTACGTGAGACCGTGGAAGCGCACGCTCACATGTACGTGAGGCCATGGAAGCACACGCTCACATGTACGTGAGACCGTGGAAGCACACGCTCACATGTACGTGAGACCGTGGAAGCACACGCTCACATGTACGTGAGACCGTGGAAGCACACATTCAGTTCACAAAGCGGAACGCTGGGTGTGACCCCTGCTGGCCTGCGTCATAGCAGCTGCCATCACCAGCACAAGGCTCTCACAAGACCTTCAAGACACTGGCCTATTAACATTCCCTGTGGAGGGAGGGGAAGGCTCATGGCCCTGCCCCAAGGCTTTCTAGGCAGAGACTAGGCTGGGAAGAGGAGACTGCAGTGAGGCAGCTCCCAAGTCACCCCACCTCCTGTAAGTAACTCTAACAAACTTGCTGCTTCTCCACACTGGGCTTGGGTGGGATCATTGCCAATGCTCTTTCTGAGTGAACAGAAAGAGACTTCCCAGGAAAAGTCACATGGGACAGGAAAAAAATGCTGAGTTTCCATTTTCCAAAGTTATTTGGAAATAAGGCTTTTTCACACCAAACATATCTAGGAATGCAGGATCTCTCAGTGGTTATTTTCCCCAGTTCTAGCTAAGTGCACGCAGCCAGGTGGAGCCTCCCCCTTGGCACTCACGGGTGTTTCTGAACCAATTCTGAACTGTTGCTACAGAGTGTAGAGTAAGGACAAAATAACTGAGCCAGAGGTGTGGCATTTCCATCACAAACCAGACAAAAGGGTTGTCCTGGAAGGGGTGGGCAAAGCGTACCAGGAGGCAGCCCTAGGGGCCAAACAGGTAAGATCAAAAACAGGGAAAGTCACGGTGTAGAGAACAGCACATGAGAGGAGAAACACTGAGGCATGCATCCCATCCCACCCTGAGAAGTGGAAGACAGGTATACCCACAGTCCACAGATTCAGCCTGGTGCCAATGAACTGCTCGTCAGAACCGAGGTGGACTAATCCCCAAGAAAACGTCAAATTCCAAATGTGAAGGTACATGGTCCTGACCATAGATCAATAAAACCAAAAAAAGACAAAGTAGAAACAGGAAACAGCTCCATCCACTTGGGAGTTTTTAACTTTCTCCAGAACAGCTCCACATGAGGAACAGCCAGACCGTGAGGCCAGGCAAACTGAAGCCAAAGCCTATTTGGTGCCCCCCTGGAACTGAGATGGATTTCCTGGGAATGAACAGCAGTGACGGGATGGTTCAGTGGAGGACAGTTATGTCCTCACAGTCCAGGAGGCCGAAGTCCAAGTTACCAGGCACTCACTGGGAGAGAGCCCTATTTGTCTGTACCTCCCTTTGTGCTTGTGGTGGGCAGGCCCGAGGGGGGAGGGGAGACCTCTGGCATCTCTTATAAAGGCACCAATGATCACCAGGGCCACACCCTGTGACTCACTTCAATCTTAATCACTTCCTCAAAGGCCTGTCTTCAAATACAGCCACAGTGGTTGTTAGGGCTCCAATATACTTCAAGCATTCAGTGGGCCCGTTTGGGTAACTTAAAGAGATTGTCTCATAAAAGAGCTGGGAGTGCATCTCAGTGGTAGGGCACCTGCTAGCTAGAGTGAGGCCCTGGGGTCATTCCCCAGTACCAACGGGAAAAAGGTGAAGCATCTGGACCACAGTGCTGCTTCACCCTGCACTGACTCTTCTCTGGTGGGAAGGAGTGTTTGGTTCTGTGCTCCCTCTCCTTATTTACCACTTCACCCTGCTGCTCACTGAAGAGACTTCACATCAGAGGAAAGCCCACTAGAATGGACAAGCCTTAGGCCCCATGTTAAGGTCAAAAGTGAGGGGTTCAGGGAATAGCTGCTGTGGTTCTCACCCTGGCTCTATTTTACAATCATACAAACACCAGTTTCTATGTCCCACCTAAATCAAATGGATCAGAGGAAGGGTTTGGCAGAAGGATCACTGTAAACTTGAAGCCAGCCAGGTCTACATACATACCAAATTTTTCTCTTAAAAAGCAAACAAACAAAACCAGAACAGCCAAGAGCAGCACAAGCCTGTAATTCTAGCTACTTGAGAGGCTGAGGTAGGAAATCACAGGTTAAAGACCTGCCTGGGCAACCTAGCAAAACTCTGTCTCAAAGTAATAAAGTGGTTGGGGATACAGCTCAGTGTTAGAATGCTGACCAGGCTCAATTCCAGTACCAAAAAACAGAAGAGACCATCCAGAAACAGACCCCTCATTTGTATCTGTGTGTTGTGTGGAGATACCAGCTCCCTGTTTTTGGTCTTTTTTTTTTTTTTTTTTTGGTCTTTTTGAGACAGGGTCTCCCTGTAGCCCCAGCTGTCCTGGCACTCACTATGTAGACCAGGCTGGCCTTGAACTCACAGAGATCCACCTGCCTCTGCCTCCCAAGCACTGGGATTAAAGGCGTGTGCCACCACACCCGGCCCTGAAGTATATTTGCTGAAACAAAAAGGAATCTGGTAATGTTAGCGTGAAATCGGGATTCAGGATTTTTAAAAAATTATTTATTTTTATTTTATGTGTATGAGCAGTTTGCCTGCACTATGTAAATGCACCCATGTTGTGCAGTACCTGCAGAGGCCAGAAGAGAGCACTGGATCTCCTGGCAGTGGAGTTACAGATGTTGCTAGGTACCATGTGGGTGCTGGGAACTGAACCTGGGTCCTTTACAAGAACAACCAGCGCTCTTAACTGCTGAGCCATCTCTCCAGGCCCAGGAATTCAGAATTTTAAAAGTATGAGAACAGTTTAACAGGCTGGCCAGGCTGGCTGGCCAGTGAGCTTCACGGATCCACCTATCTTCCCAGTGCTGGGATTACAAATGTATGCCACACCTACCTTTTTATGTAGGTTTTGGGGATAGAACACTGAGGTCTCGTGTTTGCCTGGCAAGTATTTTACCAACTGAGCTACTCCCCAGTCCTAGATTTGGTTTCTAAAGCTCTTCCTTACTCAACATAACTTTGGCTTCTTGAAGCTCTGCCAAGTGCCCATTCCGGGCTTAGAACAAGCTGTCTCCAAAAAAGGGCAAAGCCAGCTTAAAGGACCCAATTAGCTAAGTTGTAACATGAAAGGTTAAAATATTACAATAACCATGAAACACTGAAACAAATAGGTTCCTAGAGGGAGTTAATGAAGGAAAAGATGACAAGTCACATACAACACACACTGTTCCTAGGTACAAGCGCATCTCTTCCCAGGCCAGGGAAAAAGGTGCAGGGTTACCAGGGATACCAGGCAGACAGCTGAAGGAGCACAGGCCTGGGGACTGAATCCAAGGTCTCATGCAAGCTAGGCAAATATTCTACCTACTGAGCTATAACCCCAGGCCCCTTTTGAGGGGTGGGGGAGAATGGGGAGGATTCAGGATTCAAACCTAGGAGCTTGCCTAAGCACCTCCATTATCCCAGGTTGAAGGCTTAGTACCCATCACAAGTCCTAGGATGTACCATCCTGTGCTTCTGAATAATGGGCTGTAAACCATAACCCCCTCTTTGGATTCCACTGTTAGAGTGGTTCACAAAGCCCAGGGAACACACCTGCTGGTTTATGACAAAGAGTACAGATGCAGTGGGCCACAGGGTCAGGAATGGGAAGGGTACTAAGCTTTGCTGCCCAGCCTGGGCACGGCCCTTCATGAGCCTCCATGTCTTTAGCTACTTGTAAGTTTTCCAAATCCTGCCCTTTTGGGTTTTTATGGAGCCCCGAGAAGCCTAATTGGCACATGGCCATCTGTCCAGAACTGAGACTGAACAAAAGGCCTGGATGTCCATCTGTGTTACTGCTGTTCATTTGCAAAAGTTCTGTCAACAGGCATGGCTTCCTGGGGTTCTAAGAGACACTTATCCAGGACGGTTAGAACCATGTAGTGATTGCTAACTTGAAAGGGGAGGCACAGGCCACCCTCTTGCCCTTCAAACATCTGAAGTGATAAAAGCTGTGGGTAAGCCCATTCCCTTAAAAATAAACACCTGGGGGCCTGGAGGGACGATGGCTCAGTAGTTAAGAGCACGTACTGCCCTTGCAGAGTACCAGGGTGTGATTCCCAGCACCCATGTTGGGTGGCTCACAACTACAGTTCCAGGGGATCTGTCACCCTTCTCCTCCCTCCACAAGCATTACATTCACATGTCATGACACCTACCCACAGACATACACACATATACGTAAATAAAAAAATTTAAAATTTTGAAGCATGAAATCTCCTGGGGCCTGGGGACATAGCTCAGTTGGTAGAGTGCTTGCTTGCCCAGCATGCACAAAGCCCTGGGTTTGATTCCCAGCATTCACATAAAACAAAACTGGATGTGGTGGTTCATGCCTATAATCCCAGCATGGAGGCCGATACTGGAGGATCAAAAGTTTAAAGTCATCCTTGGCTATATAGGGAATTTAAAAGTCAGCTTGGGACCCTCTCTCAAAAAAGGAAAAAAAAAGGACCAGTGAAATGGCTGTGCAGATAAAGGCACTTGCTGCCAATCCTGATGACCTGAGTTTGATCCCTGGAATCCACAGAGTGGGAGGAGAGAACCAAATCTTGGAAGTCATAAACACAGACACACAATATAAATATTTTTAAAAAGGAAAAAGGGAGGGAGGAAGGAAGGAAGAGCAAGCCATCTGCTTCTCTCCACTCTTCAAGCAAAGCTTAAGAGTGCTAAATAACTTAATCCCAAGCACTGCTGTCTTATCTGTTAGCTACCTCAACCCTGGGTGTTGGGAGGCTGTGGCTTAGCAGAACAGCACCTGTTGATCATGTCTGAGGTCCTGGGTTGGATCTGTAGCATATCAAACAAAAGACATGAAATGAACAAAACAGCAACCCTGACAATTTTTTTAGCAACATAAATCCACAAAGGAGTAAAAGCAGAAACCTTGAGATGCTACCTCCAAGAAGCTGCCTGGTTAGGCAGTGCACAACACCTGTCACTGTCCTAGAGACCAAGGTGGGGTGCAATAGTCACGGGGAGGTGACTGCTGGGGACAAAAGCTACAGGAAGAAGTTCTAAGGGCTGGAGGGGTTCAGGAGGATAATATTTGGGGTGGGGGGAGGGGGTCTCTGAAGTGTGTCATCCTACAAGATGCTAAAATCAGTAAGTCAAGTAGGCTAGCATCCGCCTCTGAAAGCCAGCAGCGCCACGGGGACAAATGAATGTAGCTCTGGAAAGCATTCCTCTCAAGAGCCAGGAAGAATGAAAAAGTTTTGAACTAAAACTGAGCCGGTTCCAAAACAGGAAAGGAAAAATAACTTGCTACTCAGAATCCCAGCCAGAAGAAAGCCCATTGCTTGGGGAGGGAGCTGGGGAGGGAGGCGGGTTCTTGGCTAAGGGAGACTGTCAGTCCCAGAGATTGTTCCCACAACTAAGAAAGCTGCCAGAACACAAGACCCAACCACGGCCTGTGGGTGCCACAACTGGGTCATGAGAGGCCACTGCCCCTACGAACACGGACTGTTAAGGACTTTGGAATTTTCTGGCAAGTACTGGGTACTAGGTTTAAAATGTGATTTTAGAGAACTCCACACCCAGACTGCTTTATAGAACAGTAACTCACTCCCTTCCATTAGCTTTGGGCTTCTGAGTTTTCGTTATGTTAAGGCCTCTCCTGGCTGAGACAGCAGTGGTGCCCTGGACTGAACAAGCCAGGGCCAGAACAGCCTAGGGGGAGGATAACCAGTGGGCTCCCCAGGCCTATCCTCAGTGCCAGACCCTAAGACCTGTCCCCCTAGTCCCATCCCAGTGCTGGACTCCCAGACCTGTCCCCCAGGCCTCCCATCCTCATGCTGGATCCTCAGACTATCCCCAGGGCTGTCCCCATGCGGGACCCTCAGACTGTCCCCCAGGCTTGTCCCCGTGCTGGACCCCCAGACTGTCCCCAGGCCCGTTCCCTGGCCGCAGCCCACGCCACATTCGGATGGATGGTGGACCGCCAGGCCCTCCGTCGTCCACCGCGAGCAGGTGGGCAGGGCCGGCGGGGTGCCCAGCCCTCCGCGGGCCCAGGCGGCGAGTGACGCCGGGAGGATGACGACTCAGCCCAGCACTCACCGTCCGCTGCCGCGCGCTGGCCGTCTACATGCCGGGTTAAGGCCACGGGCCCGCCGCCCCTCTGCTACCTGGCCCGCGGCGACCCCGCCGTCTGCCCGCCCATGGCCGCTCCTTCCCGGCGCCGGCGCCGCCAAGCAGCACTGCGCCGCGGCTACCAGTGCGCAAGTGCGCGCACTACGCATGCGCCACGGAGCATGTGGGCTGGACCGGGCAGTGGCTGCCAGATGGACACTGAACCCGCGACGCGCACAGGCGTCTACAGTCGGGGCCTGGGGCGGGCGCAGAAGGAGGAGGAGGCGGCGTACAGAGGAAGAAGGCGGGGCAGAGAGGGAGGAGGGAGAGAGGAGGAGGAGGAGGAAGAGGGGCCGAGGGAGGAGGGGAAGAGGAGGAGGTGGCTGGGTAGACAGGGAGGCGGGGCGGAAGGGGGGCTGGGAGAGCGGTGTGGCAGCACAAGAGGGGAGGGAAGTGGGGCAGAGGTGGAGGTAATATAGGGCGAGTGGGGGCGGGGAGCCGCTGCAGAAAGGGAAGGAGGGCAGAAGGGAAAAGGCAAAAGGGAAGCCGGGCAAAAGCCAGAGAAGGGGCGGGAGCGGAAGGTTTGGGCTTTGCTTTCCCCACAGCCGGGACGCCACCTTCACATCCCCCTCCTCGCCTGGCCGCCAGACCTTTATCCCTGCCCTGTGCCCCTCCCTGCTCGCCTGAGGCCTCCTGAGCCACGCCGGCCCCGGCCGAAGCCGGCCAGCTTGGTGGGCTGCCACCCCCGCATGAGTTGTGCCGGGCGTCCTGCCCGCAGCTGCCGCTCTTAATGACCATGGCATTGACCTGGCAGTATTCGGGACCAGAATTCGGACGCCGCCTCTGTGCCTGGTGTACCTGCGCCCACCTGAGCCCATCACCAGCGACCTGGCACCCTTTCACACTGGCAGAGCCGGGCCTGGGTGTCTTAAAACTGCCAGTAAAGAGCTTGACAACTTGGGGTGTCTCCTGTGTGGTGACCACCGAAGGATGCCCCACTAAAAGCCTGGAGAGCAGGGAAGGAGGGAGGCTCATGGGAAGACCAACAGACCCGGGTTCGAATCCCAGCACCCGCATGGCAGCTAACAACTGTAAGGATGGGCCGGGCCCATCTTGGATCATGCTGAGGTGGTGGGCACCATACATCAGGCCTTAGATGTCTACCAGTGTGCCAGGGCTCCTTCATCTTGGATCCCAGGGGAAACTGGCCTGGACAATTGTGCCTGTAGCTGTTTTGTAGTCTACTGGCTCCAAACACCAGCATGGCTTACAGATGTTCACTCCGTGCTCCAGGTGGCCCAGATTGGCACACCTGGCCCCGCCATTCCTGTACAGCCCTATCTCCAGGCTCCCCTTTGCCCCCATACCTGATGAGATCAGGCTGTTTTCCATGGGGACTCCTGAGGCCTGTGTCCTGTCCTTCCATAAAAGATCAGTGCACAGTGGGAACGCCAAAGGTGACTGGCATGGGGGTGGGGAGGATTACTTAAACTGTGTAACTTCCCCCATGGGTTGTTTTGTAAGCCTCACTCCTTCCCCAAAGTGAACTCCAGCCAGACTACAGGCCCGAGCTGAACTTTTGGATGTTATTGTATTGTGAGAATACTTGATACCTAGTGGTACATGCCAGGCACAGGACCAGGGCCTGAAGTTTCTACAGTAGGAAGAGTCAACTGTCTCTGAAGAGGCACGGAGCTTGTGGTCCTCAGTCCGAGGTCACACATCAAGCATCCTTTCTGTGCTCTCCAAAGTAAAGTAACAGGTGTCCAATGGTTGCTAAGGGACTCTTCTTTACCTGTTGGTGTGGCCTGGCCTGTGCAATTGTCGTCCCCATTTCAGATGAGGAAACATGGCTGTAGCTCCCTTCAGCTGACTGTGCAATGTTGGCCCCACCAGACCCCAAGGACTCAGAGAATAAGTGGCAGTTGGGGGCTGAAGAGATGACTCAGCAGTTAGGAGCACTGACTGCCCTTGCAGAGAACTCAGGTTCGATTCCCAGCACCCACACAGTGGCTAACAACCTATCTGTAACTCCAATTCCAGGGGATCTGACATCCCCTTCTGACCTCTGCCAGCATTGCACAACACGGGTGCACCTGTACACATGCAGACAATATACACATAAAAAAATTAAAGAAGAAAAAAGAATGAGCAGGGGAGCAAGTCCATGGCAGGGAGCAGCCAGAGGGCACCCCAAGGTTCCCAGTGTTTAATTTGGGCTAGACCCAAAGGGAAGGCCAGCCCATGGCAGTAACAGCAGGATCAAAGCCACATGGGGTGAGGTGGCATGGAGGAAATTCAAGTCAAGCTCTACCTGGGAGGGGCTAGTAGCAGGGACGATGCAACCCAGTCCCACTTCTCTTGGTAAGTTGTGGACTGACTGACCTGTTAGGGTAATTTAGTATTGTGTTCTCTTAAACGTGGCCCCCATGTAATGCTTCAGGTCTGGACTTACCCTCTTTTAAGGGCTGAATGGAGGGGGTAGAGGGAGAAGTGGGTTGTGAGGGGGTGGGTAAACAGGATAGGGCTGTACCCAGAGCCAGGCTGTCACTGGGGTGGCGGGGGGGGGGGGTTGAGGACAGGCAAGCTCTCAGGCACAGTTATAGGGGGCACCTGCACATTTTTGGGTCCTACCTCAGTACTAGGTGGGAAAGTTGGCTTCACCTGACCCGGCTGAGATGAACAGGTCTTGAGTGGAGGGTCCAGCGCACAAAAGGTGGGTGATAATAAAGATGGAGTCTTGTGGAGGAGCTTAGCATCTTGCAAGTTTATCTTTTTGTCTTTTTTGAGACAGGGTCTCCCCGTAGCTCCAGCTGGCCAGGAACTTGCAGTGTAGACCAGGCTGGCCTTGAACTCAGAGAGATCCGCCTGCCTCTGCCTCCCAAGTAATGGGCTTAAAGGCGTGTACCACCATGCCCAGCAAGGTCATCTTATCCAGCCTCCATTAGTGCACACATGACAAAGGTAAAGACCAGCTTCCCTGGCCTGGGAGCAACCTGGGGCTGTCCTACCTGGCATTACAAATGCCTCCTTCAGGGGTCAGTGTCCAGAATGGCACACTTGACAATCTCCTGATTGGGCTAGTCAAGGGGCAACACTGTCCATTCACCAACCATGCCAGGCACATCAGTGATTCCACAGAGAAGGGGTGAGCTATCAGGGGCCACCTTTTGGTGGGGTGGTCAGAGGGGCTAGGGAGGTTGGGGTCCAGCCTTGCCTAGGATACTTGGGACAGGTGTCTCAGGCCAGGGCAACAGTGGGTGCAGGAATCTGGGCTGGGCAGCCCCATGGGCAGTGATTTCATACCAGGCACTTTGTTCCCACAAAATCCCTTCCAGGTAGGCATTTACTGTTTCTTATATGGGGAACCTGAGGCACAGGCCAAATGACTTGCCCAAGATCACCCTGTGAGAAAGGGCAGAGGTGATTGGCCACTAGCTAGTCTGGATTCTTAGGGGTATGGAATTGTCTGATGGTGCCAGGAGCACTGACGGGGGTGTAGGGACAACTGGAGAGGCAGGATGCAAAGAACTGGAGTTGAGCAAGCAGGTTAAGGTGCTGCTACTCAGGGGCCCCTCAGTTTCCTAGCCTATGGGACTCAGAAATCCTGTTTGGAATCCTGTTGCCATGGAGGGTCACAGATGATGTGACACTAACCTGCACTGGTCACCCAGCCACCTCCCCCCACCAGGCAGGGGGCCAAGTGACTACATACAGGGAGAGCAGCAGGGTTAGGCATCTCCCAGCCATCCCTGCTGAACATTCATGGTATTTAATGTGGATACACACAGTGCAAAACTGAACCTAATACTGGTCTGAAAACTGTAGCTTGGTCAGTATGGAGGTAACCCTTTGCATTGTGCCTGGCCAGTGCTGCTCTCCACATATTCATTGTGGGCACTGCCTGCTTGTTGAACTGGGCAGTGGCCTTGATGTTAGCTGAGAAGCCATCAGCTGCCAGCCCTTCTGAGGCAAGGGGAGAGCCACCTGCCCACTCCATGGGTCTCCTGGGAGTCAGGGTAGAAGCAGGCAGTACATGAAATTCCCAGAGGGCAGAACTGGAATGCCAAGTGAGGCTAACTGGACCAATATTCTCTCCAGTTCAGAAATGCCTCGGGTGCTCTGCTTTCTCCATGGGTTCTGGGGTAGGTAAAGGCTTGTAAAGGGATTGTGTCTGTGAAGAACAGATGGATTTCAGAGAGTAGGAGAGGATAAAGCCAGGCAAACCCATCTCCCAATCACCACAGCCTGCAACATCAGCAGGTCACCCCACCCAGAACATCAGGAAAGTCACTTTGGAAGGGGGTGGATAAGTGGTAAGTGGGCACCACTAGCTTCAAGTGAATTGGTCCGCTTTCCATTCAACAAAGAGTCTTGGCCCAGGCAGTCCCAAAGGCCATTCTTCATAGCATAGGCGCCCTGAAAAATTGCAAAGTTTTTTTTTTTTTTTGAGACAGGGTCTCCCTGTAGCCCCAGCTGACCTGGAACTCACTATGTAGACCAGACTGGTCTTGAACTCACAGAGATCTGCCTGCCCCCTGCTGGGACTAAAGGCTTGTAATTTAAAAAAAAAGAAAGAAAAAAAGATTTATGGGGCTGGAGAGATGGCTCAGCGGTTAAGAGCACCAGCTGCTCTTTCTTACAGAAGACCCAGGATCAATTCCCAGCACCCACATGGTGGCTAACACACTCTCTTCTGACTCCAAGGGCAATGCACCTCAAGGGTGCACTTACATACATGCAGGCAATACACCCATACACATAAATTTTTAAAAAGATTTCATGGCTGGGTGTGGTGACACACGCCTTTAGTCCCAGCACTCAGGAGACAGAGGCAGGCAGATCGCTGAGAGTTCAAGGCTAGCTGGGCTACAGGGAAATCCTGTCTCAAAAAAAAGACCAAGAAAAAAAAGATTTCATTTGTTTTTATTTCATTATATGAGTGTTCTTCCTTCATGTAAGTATACCACATGCATGCCTGAGGAGACCAGAAGAGGGTGTTGGATCCCCCAAAACTGGAGATGCAGGTGGATGTTAGCCACCATGTGGGTTCTGGGAACCAAACCCTTAATGCTGAGCCCTTTCTCCAGTCCTATCTATATAGTCTTAAAACTCAAGAATTAAAAACTGTGCTGTGATGCCATCGGGCGTGGTGGTGCATGCCTTTAATCCCAGCACTTGGATCTCTGTGAGTTTGAGGCCAGCCTGCTCTCCATAGTGAATCCAGGCCAGCTAGGGCTACAGGGAGACCCTGTGTCAAAAAAAAAAAAAAAAACAAAAAAAAAACAAAAAACCACCAAAACCAAAAAAAAGACAAAACACCAAAAAACCCCCAACCCCCCCCCAAAAAAAACCACCAAAAACCCAAAAAACAAAAAGAAACCCTGTGCCGTTTAGCCTAGAAAACACTGCAGTGGCCGGATGGTGAAGGCTAGAATGGTGTTTCCCCAGCAGCCTAAGGCTTTGCTTTCTGGAGCTGATGCTCACTTCCCCTTTCAAGATACAGTACCTTCACTGACAGAGAAGGAAATGCTGCTCAGTGAGAAGGAAACAGGGCTAGGTTCTCGGATATTTTAGTGGGGAAAACAGGAAGAGGAAGCCAGGGCATCTGGTTGGTAGAGGTCAGAGGAGGAGGTAACACACAGAGCCCAGGGAAACACTAAGAACCTTGGGCAAGGGTCCAAAGGGGAAGAGTTGCCTGTCCTGAAGGGTCTGGGTGGCAAGAAAAAGACCTCACTGCTCTGCAGGTCTAGGTCATAGAGCAGCCCAGGAACCTCTGAGGGCTGACAGTTTTAAACACGTCTCCCATGATGGGCATGACAGTGTGAGCCAACAACCAGGGCGGCAGGCAGCTACCTAAACACCCTGAAATGAACCAGAGAATAACCATCACTCCAGAGTCCCTCATGTCAAACTGCTTTATTACATCTTAAATAACAGTACAGTTTAATATGGTATCTACCTTGCATCCAGCCCCCTTGCAGTACACGGACTTCAAAATTAAATACAAAAGGTGAGAAGGGCACAGGTGCAGAGCTCTACAGAGTCGTTTGGTGGACAGAGAAGGGGCTTCGCTGTGTTCTCTTTGCCAGGTCCAGGCCTACCGCACAGTCACAGCACAGTTTTGTACAGGACGCTGCTGAAAACAGGATGGCGAAGCCACTACTGCTGCATGAGGGGTGCAGGTTACAGGGATGGGGGGTGGAAAGGTGAGGGTGGGGGGTGCAGGATATGGGGTTGGGGGCCCATAGAACACTGCTGTCCAAATGCTGCTGCTGAACATGGCTCGAGATGAAAACCACAAAGATCTGCATGGTGTAAAAAGGGTCTGCCTCAGACGCAAAAGGCTGTTCATGGAGGCAGGCGTCTAGAAAGTGGCCAAGAGGCAGCAGGCGGCTCCCCCAACCGGATTCCAACAGCGATCATTCCCAACAGGACTGTTTTGTTTGTCTTTAAAGTAAAGAAAACTGACTTATCCCACTATTCAAGCGTGTAGAGCGCTTGCTGCTTCCGATATATGTGCAGAGTAGCAACAGTAATGGACAGAGCCGCCACGGTTACAACTTTAAGAGGTTATTTCTTAAAAGAAAAAGAACATCTAAGGACTGAGTCCTATGTGCACTTTAGAGCATTTCTACAGCATGCGATTCTAAGAGTAAACCCACCCAATATGGCAAACAATCAAATTGTTTAAAATTTAACTTAGAAAGTTTGAGATCATTATTTTCAAAACATTGATTTGTACATTGTTTCATACACAAATAACCAACTGACTATCCAAGCACAGGACAGGCATCTCTGGAAAACAAGCCCCTGACGGCAGGGTGGACGGCCAGTGTCACATGACTACAAACTTCCCTTCAGCTTCACAGGAAACCCAAGGTAAGAGCAGAAACTAGGTGGTGGGAGGACAGGTCAGAAGGGATGGATGCCAGGTGTGAGTTCACTGCTCAGCAAAGGGGAAGGACTCTAACCAAGCACTGGTGGCCATCACAACATGTGCTTGGCTACTTCGCTTCTGAATTTTCCTCTTCTACTATGCCATGTTTGTGTGCAACAGTTATCTGTGACATGAGACAAAAATAAAGAGCCAGGGACGGAACTGAGTCACTGACAGGTCAGACTGCCATTTGCTCTGGTTCTGTTAACTACTGAACATGAAGGAATATATTTAAGAAGGAAATGTGAGAATGCTTCCAAAACCCGGCTACCAACGACTTGATATTTAGAAACAACTACAAGATAACAAAGTCCCCATCTTGGTTTGCATGAATGCCACAAACCAGGATCACTGGTCTAAATTCAAGTGAACTGGTGAAGAGGCGTATCTGTCTCAGTCACACTCAGGGTACCTTCTGGTTAACATTTTTATTGTGGTATTTCCTTTTAAGATTCATCCAAGACAAAAAAGAAAACAAAGACAGTGGCCCCGGGAGGAATGCACAGTCTGCTCAGTTACAGCATAGAGCCTTCTCTTAGTGGGGATTGTGCTCTTGGTTTCAGCAGTAAGTGAAGAAAAAAAGATCTTGCCCTTTAGAAGTTCTGAGGGGAGGTGTGGGTGTCCACGTTAGTACGGTTGGATAGGATATGCTATCGCTGTAACGCTTCAAGGTTGGAATGGTCTTCCAGTCACGATGGCATCCACCTGCTGCTGTGAACAGAATCTGGTCAGTGCGTAAGAAACAGAATCTGAGCTCAGACCTGTAGTCTGCCCACCGCTCTTCCCACAGCTCCCCGCTGAAGGCCATCACTTTGGGACTGCTACAATTCCAGACCAACACCACATCCGTGTTAACCCAGAACCATGCCTCCAGAGAACTTCATGCACTGAGAAGTATGTTCGGCTCCACTCAAGGAAGGGCATTAGGGCTACTCCATTACCTACTGGCCTTAGTTCCAGATCTTGAGGAAGCTGTCCCAGGACCCTGTTGCCACAGCCATGCCATCATCAGTCACCCCCAAGCAGCTGACACGGTTGTCGTGTCCAGCTAGGACACCTGGAAACAAAAACAGTAGTCACTAAAGCCCAGAAGCGTCTCACCTGCATATGATGTTCTGACAAGGGTTGTCTATCATTTTGAGACAAGACTCAAGACTCCCCCATGGTCAATCCCTAAGAGGGCAAGGGAAGGACCCCAGGAGGGGACAGTTTTGTCCAGTGGATATCATCCTTAGGTCCATGGCCAGTTTTATTAAGAGAGCAACTGTAACTTGCTGTTCTCAAACAAGAACATGGGCACACCTATAGGAAATACAAATATGCACAAAAGGAGAACAAGGACACACATGAGTGGCAAAGTAACCAGCTGAAGAAGCTTAAACAGTGGAGAACAAGCTACAAACCCAAAAATGAGTTAAAAATCCAAACACCTTATCTCAATGCAGTTGACCACCTGAGTACACAGAGCCTAGAGCCCAGCACAGTGTAGCATAGCTGTGAAGGCTGCAGAGATCATGGAGTTGTCACACAGTGACACACCACTTGCTGACACTCCCCACAGCCTTGGCTCAACCACTGGCCAAAATACTCCTACCACAGAGGGGTTTGAAGGTTAGAGACAGCTCCCGCTCCTGCTGCTACTGGTGTCCCAGCTGAGTACCAGGAGGGCTCTGTAGAGGTGAGGCTAAACTTCCCTGGGCCACAAAGACACTAAGCTAGAAATGGCTCTAATTCAGCAGCCTAACAGGGTAGAGAAAGCCATAGTAAAGCCCACAAAACTCAGAGATATGCCACCCTCTTCCATCCTCCCAAACAGACTTGCTGAAAAATTTTAAGCATGTCAACATTCTTCAGATTCAAGTACCCAAATGTCTATTTTAAATTTATTTCGAGACAGTGTCTCCCTGTAGCATCAGCTGGCCTGGAACTTTCTACATAGACCAGACTGGCCTCAATCTCATGCTGGGATTAAATATATGCGCCACCATGCCCAGCCCCCAAATGTCTACTTTAATAATAAGTTCTCCTAGCTGAGCATGGCAGCTCATGCTGATAATTCTGGTCTTAAAGAGGCAGAGGAAGGGGGCTGGAGAGATGGATCAGCAGTTAAGAACACTGGTTGTTCTTGCAGAGGACCCAAGTTCGAATCCCAGCACCCACATGGCAGCTAACAACTGTAACTCCAGTTCCAGAGGATCCAACAGCCTTTTCTGTCCTCCGGGGGCATTGCACGACACAGGTGCACTTACCTACATGCTGGCAACACACACATACACATTTAAAAAAATAAATAAAAAAGCAAAAAAAAAAAAAAAAAAAAAGAAAAGGAGGCAGAGGAAGGAGGACCACAAGCTTAAGGCCAGTCCAAGTTCACTTTGTTTAAAAACAAAGACAGTTGCCTCTTTTGTCCAGCTTGTGTTTTAACATCCTCAACTACAACACACCTGCTTATGATGTGTAAGATTCAGACTTCAACCATTACTAGCACACTGTTCGACAGGCCTATAGAGAGGGATGGGCATGGCACTGTATCAGATGGCAGAGCTGCAGAGGCTCAGAAACCTGAAGATGGAACTGGCATTGAGTTAGCTGTGATGGCATAAGAGGCAGCAAACTGAGGCCAAGGCAGGATGACTGTTAAATTCAAGGACATTCTGCTCTACATAGTGAGCATCAGGCTAGGGCCACTCAGTAAGACTCTATCTCAAAATTCACACACAAAAAGGCAAATTTCAACCCTGAGCTCAGTGATTTCTGGTGCCAGAATCTCCTGCTTTCTCCTCACAGGAAGAGCTTTCGGTTCTCTTGGGGTTAACTCTCTAAAGGGCTGGAGCCCAGCTATGTGGCTTCTGTCACCCCTGCTGAGCAATGCCACAGCTGAGCCGACACAGACCTACACATTTCAGTTCACATGGGTTTTATTTCCTCACAAAGAACTATTTAATGTCCAAGAACACAGAAGCCTTGTGGTCACCTACCTGCCCGGTCAGCTTTGAGTGCATCCCAGACGTTGCAGTTGAAGTCGTCATACCCAGCAAGGAGGAGGCGTCCACTCTTGGAGAAGGAGACAGATGTGATCCCACAGATTATGTTGTCATGGGAGTAGGTCATGAGCTCCTGGTCTGCACGGAGATCAAACAGCCTGCAGGTAGCATCGTCTGAGCCAGTGGCAAAGGCATTGCCATTGGGAAAGAACTAGAAAGAAAAGGGAAATCAAGACATCTGTGTTAGGGCTGGGGACACATCAGGTGGCAGAATACGTACCTGGAATGTGAAACACTCTGGATCCAATCTCTAGCCCCAGGACGTGTGTGTATGTGTGTACGTGTGTGTACAAGTGCGTGCGTGTATGGATGTGATGGTTTCTGCCTGTAATCACAGCATAGTAGGGAGTATATAGATAGGTACAAACGAAGACATCAAGACCACAGTGAGTTCAAGGTCAACCTGAACTACATATGGAGTTCCAGGCCACACAAAAATGCTTAAAAAGAAGTAATATAAATGCAATCATTAGTGGCTTGGCTGCTGTGGGAAAGGAGAACAGCTCTGGGCTCCACCAAGAACAAGGGTTGGAGTCAGGCATGGTGGTGCACGCCTTTAGTCCCAGCATCAAGGAGGCAGAAGTTGGCAGATCTCTGTGAATTTGAGGCCATCTGGTCTACATAGCAAGTGCCAGGACATCTGGGGCTATAGGAAGACCCCGTTTCAGACAAAAAGAAAAAAAAAAAAAAAAAAAAAAAGGATCAAGAACTGGCCTTATGGAGCTAGATGGGGTGTGAACTAGGGAACCCCGACTTGGAGCTTGTGGACTGCAGCTGTCACCCTCCCCCAGGGTAGATTTCAGTCCACTGAAGCAGTGAGCCATTGAGGGCTTCTGCTCCCTGGCCACAAATTATTAGGAAACTTGAGAGGCAAATTGCTGCCCCAGCCAATCAGACTCATCACTCCAGACTAACTCATGAGGCCAGCAGCAAAAACACTGTATGGACAGGTGCTGGTGAGGAAGCAGGTTCTGACTCCACCATGCCCCTAGCTGGAAGAGGGCAAATACATGGCTCAGCAGTAAAAAGAGAACACTGCTTTTGCAGAGAACTGTGTTTGGTTCCTAGCACTCACATTAGGTAGCTACAACCTGTAACTGTTGCTCCAGGGAACCTGATGCCCACTTCTGAACTTCAAGGGTACCTGCACTCACATGTACATACACACAATTTAAAAAATAAAGTAAGGCTGGGTGTGGTGGTGCACACCTTTAATCCCAGTGCTTGGAGACAGAGGCCAGCCTGGTCTACACAGTGAATTCCAGGCCAGCTGGGGCTACAGGGAGACCCTGTCTCAAAAAAGATCCCCTCCCAAAAAGAGTAAATATTTTAAAAATTATTAAAGGAAGATCTGATAAGTAGAATATAAACTCACACAGATGGCATTGATGTCAGACTCGTGGCCTGTGAAGGTCTGCCGGCACATCCCTTCTCGGACATCCCAGAGCTTGGCTGAAGCATCACAAGCACCAGAAACAAACAGTCTGGTGTCGGGAGCGAGAGACAGACTCATGACATCTCCAGTGTGTCCAGTAAACGTGGTTGTCTGCTGGCCTGTTTCAATGTCCCACAGGGCACTGGAGCAGGGGCAAATGACAAACAGGTCAGCCTCACATCTTGGACCACAGGCCACCTAAAACACTATTCTTTGAACTACCCAGGACCACAGAAGACCTCTGTGTCATTTTGAAGACACATTTAATTCTGCAATACAACTTTGTTTAGGAGCAATGAAGCAAAGAAAATAAACCTAACTGTGTGGATAAATGTATGGACTAGGCCTAGAACATTGGTTTCCAGGTCACCTCATACCAGCGAAAGGGACCTACGTTCTGTGTGGCCTTTCAAAGCAGGACATAAAAGGCTAGGTCACACATTCAGATTCATGGATAGTCTGTGGGAGCAACAGGAAGAGCTATGGCCTAAAAAGTGAGAGGACAGTTTCACTTGTGTTAGTCCCTGTGTCCCCCCCAGACACTAGGGGGCAATGCCAGGTAAACAAATGGCTCAAAGCAATTCTGATGCCCTAACTCCCCTTCCTTGGGGTTATAACCAGAGACCAGAGATGATCTTCATGGATGCACATGGATGCTGAAAAGGTGAGACACCAACAGCACTGCAAAGGGCAGGAGTTGGCACTGAAGGCACTGGCTGTGTGTACTTCTGTCTACAATCTGCAGAAAGCAACGGTACTATAAACTGCCAGTTCTCATCAACCCGGAAAGCCTGGTTTGGCCTAGCAACACAAATCAATGAACCAATTTCAACATAATGCATAGGGACTCTCATCTCATCCAAGAAAATGATCAATACATGAAAGCATTTCAGAAACACCTCCTGACAGAGGAAGTCTTCCCAGTACAGATGATGATCTGGACTGCAGATTTTGTGACTATGAAATTCATACAACCCAAGACACTGTGACACTACAAACTGCTGCTGCTGAAGCCAGTAACAGCCCACATCTCAGAGGCCCTGCCCTCATCAGACATGGACTGCCGTTCTAATTAATTAGCTTTCTACTGCTATGGTAAGCACAGATGAAAACCAATGTGAGGGGGAAGGTTTATTTGGTTTATCAGAGTTCATCACTGAGAGAAACCAGGGCAGGAACTCAAATCAGGAACCTGGAGGCAGAAGCTGGAGCAGAGACTGTGGAGAAACGCTGCTTATTGGCTTGCTTCTCCTTTGGCCTGTGCTTGACTTGCTTTAATGGGCTGGGCCCTCCCACTTCAATTAGCAGTTAAGAAAATGCCTCCATAGGGCAGTTTAATGGCAGAAACACCTTAATTGAGGTTCCCTCTTCCCAGGTGTGGCAAATTGACATATGAAGATAGTCAACATGACTGCATGGCTGTGCCACAGCCCTAGCAGCTATAGCTGCAAGCCACAACACATTCACACACAACACATAAGGGGAACTGGAATGCCCCTCCCCACACCTTGAGAAATTCATGTAAGGTATTTTGATCATATTCAGGACACCCCCCCACTTCATGTCCTCTACTATTATTGTGGGCTTTTGGGTTTTTTTTTTGGGGGGGTGGGGTCTTTTTGAGACAGGGTCTCCCTGTACCTCCAGCTGGCCTGGAACTCGCTATGTAGACCAGGCTGGCCTTGAACTCACAGATATCCTCCTGCCTCTGCTTCCTGGGTACTGGGATTAGAGGTGTGTGCCACTACGTTAAGGTGGCTTTGGGATTTTTTAAAAAAAGCCTATTAAGTCCAGTTTCTATTCCCCAAATGCTCTAGGGTGGGGCCTGGTAAACCTACTCAGCATCACACCCTTAAAGAAATGACTCTCAATGGTTCCTCAGCAGGGCTTTGGCCTCTTCCCGCCTCCCCATTCCATGCCAGGACTTTGTCTGGCTTGAGCTCGAGCAGGTCTTGTGCATGCTGTCATAAGCACTGTGGGTTCATGTGTGCAGTGGCCCTGCTGTATCTAAAACAGCTCTCCTAAAATAACTATCTGGTCATTTCATTAAGGAAGAAATGGAAAATTTTCAGAGTTTACTTAAGCAGGCTTCCACCTACTCATAAATAAAAACTCTGTTTGATAAAGTTGAGTTTGAAGCTGTATCCGTGCTCAGAATGAGATGGCATGAGACAAGCACAGAAGACTCTCCTACTCCATGGGCTACAGAACACCGTCTGGCTGAATAAAAGTGGAGAAAGGCAAAGAAAAGCAGATATTGAGTATGCAACTGCAGCCTAAACTGTTCAAAACCAAACTTCGTACATCGACAGACAGTACAATGAATTACTTATTGCTACTTTGTGTTTAAACCTCCAGTCCATTTCAAATTAAAGATGATCTAATGAACACCAAGAACCATCTAGCTTGCATGTCTCATCCTACTGATGTGAACGAGAACAGTGGGTCTCAGTCCTCACTGCCTGCCTTGTCAGGTACTTACCACGTGGTGTCTCCAGAGCTGGTGACGATCTGATTGTCATCCAGGAACCGGCAGCAGGATAGATAACCTGATAAAGAGCAGACCCAAATGAGGACCCAGATCTACAAGCCCTGACCCTATGCTCTTTTCAGTGTTAAAAACTACGGTAATGGAACTTCTCTGAGTTGGAACAGAACTCTGTCTTATTCTCATAGTGTGGGTGAGATTCCAACCAGGGAGAACCCACATTAAGACTATGGGACACATCACCCAGATCCACATCCTGCACAACAGAGAACAGCAAGCGGTGCCTAGGAAACACCTGACTCTTCCATCTACTTTCCTGTGCAGAAATATGAAGGCAGAGGTTCCAGTTCCTCTCCTCATTTGCCTGTTCACTCACTCAGTGAAAGAGTCTAGGGCCTGGTGGGCAGCTGTGGACATCTGGAACAGTCTTGCAGAAAGGAAACTTTTCACTTAGAGTTCACAGCCCAGGGAAGAGGAACAGTAACTTCAAAAGGTACATTAGGAACTACTGTGATAAAACATGAGACATCAGAGTGAGGGGCCTCATGAGAGGACAGGAGACAGGAAAGTCCTCTAGACTCCCGAGCCGCTGTTTCTAAGTAGGTGGCTCAGCCAGAGGCAGGAGGAAGACGGACCAGAACTCATGGAATCCGGGCAGAAAGGACTTCAGGCCACAGAAGGACAATCATGGGGAACAGGGAAAGATGAGCTGGTTAACCAGCCCTACGACAAGAAGACTGGGACTGTCCAGGAGGCTGGCTCTCTGAACACAGGTGAGCGGGCTGGCTTTCCCAAGGGCTACGATGTGCAGTCTGCATGGACACAGCTGTGCTCCTGCCTATACTCAGAAGCTGTGGACAGAGTGGGGCACAGTAAAAAAAGAAAAATCCCATTTCAAACATAAGAAAGCCAAAACAAACCCTCAATTCTGTGATCTCCACATTATTATGAGTTTGTACTAATAATCAGCATTATTTTGTTAAGGGTCATCAAACTGGACACTGCTCAGGGCATGTGCCAGACTGGCCCTAACAAGACTTTTTTGTGGGTCACAGCAGCACTACAATTTTCAAGAGATTTAAGTGATTGCAAAAACATTTAATTGTATGTGTGTGAAAGAAGCACCAACTCCAACAGCAGTGGTCCCACCACATGCAGGTCTCAAAACAGCAATACAGCACATACCTTCAGGCTTCCAACACCAGGAACCAGAGACCAGAAAGAAGGTAAGCCACAGCACAGAACTGTTCAAAGGACTGGAACACCAGTCCCCAGGCTAGTAGGCCTCAGTCAATTAGAGCGAATCAAGTTCCATGTGGGATTTGAATTCACAAAAGCTGATATGGCCCCAGATACAGGCATATGAAAGTGTCAACAGGAACAGAGTAGCGGCTGTGCAGGTGTGGACACGGAAGCACCAGACACTGCTGGTGTTTCTCTTGGTAACTTACCAGTTAGAGCTTCCAAAATACACACAAATGTGCTGGGAGTATAGCTCATTAATATGGTGCTTTTATAGCATGAATAAGTTCCTCGGCTTATGTACCAGTGTAACACTCATGCACAAAGATCAGCGCTGCAATTCTGAATGTGATTTTAGTTGAAAACTACAAACTTCCAAAATGAATCCAACAAAGACGGTTTTAGCTTCCCAACCTGCACCATGGGGAAAAGGGAGCCGTACTTGCCACTGCTGAAGTTAGATGGTAAAGGAACATCTATATTGTACCCAGTTCAGCCCAGGAACAAAGCTAAAAATCTGTACAAGTTTCATTTTGAGAGCAGGAATCAACTGTCAATGTAGAATTGGAAGAAAAGCCACTGGCCTCATCCTAGGGGAACAGGAAAGCTGGAGAACAGGTAAATTGTGGACACTTGCTTCAAAAAGTCAGAGAAAAGGAAAAGGGAGGAGCTGAAGAGATGGCTCAGTGGTTAACAGCACTGGCTGTTCTTGTAAAGGACCCTGGTTCAATTCCCACCACCCACATGGCAGCTAACAACCAACCTTAACTCCAGTTTCAGGGGCTCCAATGCCCTCTTCTGACCTCCACAGGCACTGCATAACATGGGTACACTTACATACATGCAGGCAATACATTCACACACATAAATAAAAATGAAATGTTTCAAAAAAAAGGGGGGGAGGGGGTCAGCTGGGCATGGTGGCGCATGCCTGTAGTCCCAGCACTTTTGAGGCAGAGGCAGGTGAATCTCTGTGAGTTCAAGGCCAGCCTGGTCTACATACTGAGTTTCAGGACAGCTGGGGCTACAGGGAGACCCTGCTTTAGAAAGACCAAAAGGAAAAAAAAAGGAAAAGCAAAGAAAAGGAGGGGGGCGGCTTAGAGAGATGGGTCAGCGGTTAAGAGACTGCTCTTGCAGAGGACTGGGGCTCTATTCCCAGCACCCACACAGTGCCTAGTAATAACCCATAACTCCAGTTCCAGGGAACTCTGACACCCCCTCTGACCTCCTTGGGCATTGCATGACACAGGGGTACTTACACACACACAGGCAATACACTCATACTCATAAAATGAAAGTAAATAAAATTTAGAAAAAGGAAAAGGGAGTTGATAGTGAAGTAGATTGATGATCCGAAGTCAGGAACTGCCAGAGAAGAGAAGGGAAGTCTGCTAAGCAAAGGAGCAGCTGTAGAAGGTTATACAAGATTACGCAAAAGGAGACAGAGACTGAGAATTTCCCAGCAACTCCTGGGTTCAGCATGGATGCTGTGGCCAAGCACTTGCTGGCGGCCACCCCTGAAAATGCCACTTCCCTCTACAGGAGTGAGTGACATGGAAGGATGAGGAGGACAGGCACAGGCTGAGCTCCAGGTTGACTGTGACAAGTCAACAGAAGTGGGATGCTGAGACAGGGGCCAGAGAAGTAACTGCCCAGCTGCAAATTCCAGGGATTTGATGGCTTCAGCCACCCCACCAGGTTCCAATACCGAACAGCAATGCCATGCTTCATCAGGGGCCACGATGCAGCAGCACTCTTGACCAAAAGACTCCAGCAAAAGGCCCTGAACTCAAGTCTCAGAGAAGCAACTCTTGAGCCCAGGTATCCATTCTCTCTTAATCAGCCATAGGGATCAACACTGAGAATAATTTGTGTCTGAGTTCTAGTGTCGTCAGATGAGTTTTCAGTCCATTAATAATTTTTCAGGTAACGTGTGTTTTATATATCTGTTGCCTCTATAACAATTTCCAACAATCTGGAATCTGGAACGTGCATTCTGTCTCTGTAATATTTAAAGCAGTAATAGTGAACACTTTCTCCTAGTTACCATGAACCTAGTGCACCAAACTTCCAGGGCTTCCTTACTCTCTAAGACAGTCTCTACAGTTCTGTTAAGTTTCCAAGTCTAGGAGGCACACTCTACAGGGGAAGCTCCTGTCTGGGACTAACAGAATACACAACTGACACTCAGTAGCCTGTTCCTGAGTTGACTGCCAATAGACTGCTGAATGGTTGCCAAGGCCTCTAATGAGAACATTCCTGAGAAGTGCTGATGACTCCAAAAGAGCCCTACATTTTTTAAAAAATTTATTTTTATTTTATGTATATGAGTGTATTACCTACATGTAAGTGCAACTGTGTCATACAATGCCCACAGAGGTATCAGAAGAGGGCGCTGGATCCCCTGGAACTGGAGGTTACGTGGTGGCTGTTAGCCACCATGTGTGCAATGCTCTCAGAGGTCAACAGTGGGTGTCAGATCCCCTGGAACTGGAATTGAGGGCAGTTGCCAGCCCCCATGTGGATGCTGAGAAATCAGACCTCTGCAAGAGTAGCCAGTGCTCTGAACTGCTGAGCCATCTCTCCAGTCCCTGGAAAAAAAGTTTAAAAATGAAAACAAATGGGCTTGAGAGATAGCTCAGCGGTTAAGAACACTGACTGCTCTTGCAGAGGACCTGGGTTTGATGACCAGCACCCACATGGCAGCTAATAACTGTCCTTAACTCCAGTTCCAAGGAATCTGACACCTTCTTCTGACCTCCTCTGGCATTGTATGATATGGGTATACTCACATACACGCAGAAAATACACTCATATACATAAAATAAAAATAAAATTAAAAAAAAAACCAAAAAATGGATTCAGAGACAGTTGATACAAAAGCCTTGCTGGCCGTCCTTCCAGAGATCGCCAGCATAATTTGGGTTCTTGCACCTCTTCTCAGGTGAGCCTCTCTTAAATGCTGGCAATTACCAGACTGGCAGGAAGAAAAGCTGTTGTCTGCTGGTGATGACAGAAATAACTATGCTCGAATATAAACAGAACCACGCTGAGAAGTAGAGACTGAAGAATGCCCATTCACACCCAAGGTACAGAAACCACAGTATTTGAAGACATGGCCCAGATTCTACCAATTTATCAAAAGATAAAATTTATGGCTTCCAATTGTCAAAGCACCATGAATAACAAAGAAAGTCACATACCCAGGAACGTCAAACCGCTTAAAGTCAAAGATACATCTTTTTCAAAAAGTAGAAAGTCTACCCAGATTTCTATATAGCCAGGAAAAATATCCTCCAAGAATAAAAGTCAAGGGCTCCAGTAAGATGGATCAGTGTGTATGGGGCATGCTGCCCAGCCTGACAACCTGAGTTCGATTCCCAGGGCCCACAGGATGGAAGGAGAGAAGTAACTTCTCACAAATTGTCCTTTAACCTCCATACATGTGTCACGGTACACACACACACACACACACACACACAGATCAAGTACCAGCTAGATGGTCAGCTGGTAAAGACACTTGACAACCTGAGTTTGATCTCTAGAACCCATGTTAAGATAGAATGAGAGCCAGGTGTGGTGGCACACATCCTTAATCCCAGAACTCAGGAGGCAGAGGCAAGTGGATCTCTGTGAGACTGAGGCCTCGTCTACATAGCAAGTTCCAGGTTAAAACCAAAAACATAGAACAACGGACTCCAGAATTGTCCTTTGACCTCTGCAGCATGCATACCCTCCTCCAACATCGTGTACACACATACAACAAAAAATAAATAAATAAATAAAAATAAAGGTCAATCAGCCGGGCATGGTAGCGCACGCCTTTAATCTCAGCACTCGGGAGGCAGAGGCAGGTGGATCTCTGTGAGTTCAAGGCCAGCCTGGTCTACATAGTGAGTTCCAGGACAGCTGGGGCTACAGGGAGACCCTGTCTCAAAAGAAAAAAAAAGTCCAACAGACCTTTTCAAAGAAATGAAGACTTCTCAGCAGCCTACCCTAACCCACAGCAGCCCCGTCTGGCTTCAGCTACCCATGGAAACCTTGGCTGACAATGTTATATAGAAAGTTCCAGAAACAAAAAGATTAAATGAACAATATTTATCACAGTGTACTGCTATAACTGTATTATCTTCTTACTAGCTATTGTTGTTAATGTCTTCCTGTGACTACTTTAACAATTAGCTTCATTGTAGACACACACCAGAAATACATTACGCACACGGACTGGCACTATCAACAATTTAGGGTGCCACAAAGGAGTCTGGAGCACATCTCCCAAGGATAAGGGCACTTCATGTATCATATTAAGGAATGGTTTTCAGGCTGATGAGAAAGCAGAATGTATTTTCAGGATGGAATGAATACACTGGAGATGAACGACATGTGAGGACATGTGGAAAACTACTAAACTTTAAAAAAATTATATGACACAGGATCTTTCTTTTGTAACCCAAGCTGGCCTTGAACGTAGTCCTCTTGCAGACCCCAGAGTGCTGGGGTCATGCCTGGCCTAAGATCAATTTCTTCAGATTGTCTAAAGGGAAAGAAACAGACTACTGTTCCCAGGTATGGTGATGCACACTTGTTAACTCCAGCACTGAAGAGGCAAAGAAAAGAGGGTGGAGAGGGTGGGATCATCCTGAGCTACAAGTCAAAAGTAACCCAAAAGGGCAGGAATAAACAAAGAGAAGAACAAAAAAAGGGGTGCAGATTACAAGTACTAAGCAGCAGAGGTAACTACAGGACATAGTCTCCGCCTAGGATTTTTCCATTTTATAATAGTAAGAAAGCAAAACTTAGAAACGAACTTCATAGTCTGAATGTGAATCTTTCTCTGGCTTAGCATTAGCTGGTATCACCTTCCTGAGATGCTGGGCAGTAGCAGTGATCTGAAAGCCCCCAGCCTGGTCCGAGACCACAGGGTGAAGAGAACAGGAGGCAGGCCAGGCAGTCAATGCATTTCAGCTGCTTGTATTTTCAACTTTTGAGAGATTTCTGGACATAAGTGAGGGAACGTGAACTAACCTGTACTTAGAGGCAGAGGTACTTTCGCTTTTTGTTTTGAGGCTAGCCTCAAACTCGGAGATCCATCTGTTGGAATATTTTCTCCAGGTGGGGGTGGGGGTGGGGGGAGGGAACGGATGACGACACAGCACTTTGGGTAGTTTGGGCTGGCTTCAAGCTCACTATGTAGTAAAGGACAAATCCAAACTTCTTGTTTTTCATCCTTCACGTCCCAAGTGCTGGGATTATAGATGTACCACTATGCCTGGTTTTATTCTATGCATAGTAAAGAGGCACACTACCGATTGAGTTACATCCCCAGGCCCCAAAGGCAGACACTTGAAAACCAAGACCTAGCTCTACGCTGTGTATGAAAGATAATTTATGAGAAAAACAGCAAATAAGAAAAAAAAAAAATCTACTATGCGGACAGTGAGCATGAGGCTGAGCTGGCCACACACATCAGATGAAATGGACTTCACAACAGAACACCATATGGGAGAGGGATTTTGGTAGTGACAAAAGGATAAATTATTCAGAAAGGTCCAGAAGCAGCAAATGTCCAATGTCCAGGCATCTATATTCAGCACTTGAACAAGTGAGGCTGGTGTGGGGATGCATGCCTTCAATCCCAGCTCTTGAGAGGCAGAGGCAGGCAGTTCTCTACGAATCTGAGGCCAAACTGATCGACACCTAGGCTACCAAGGCTATATAATGAGACCCTCATGCAAAACAACACATATATACATACACACACACATATATATACACACGTGTATGTATGTGTGCATGTATGAAGTAAACAAAAATACATATGAAGCAAAGTGTCAAAAGGAAAAACTGAGTCCATTACCATTAACACCTTCCCTCATCAATATATATACATATATGTGTGTATGTGTATGTGTGTGTGGTGAATCCATGACCATTAACACCTTCTTTCATCAATTCACAGAATAGACAAACAGAAGATTTGACATCAAAATCATTTTCTGATGAACATACACACCAACACAATGTCCAACAATTAGAGAATACACATTTGTTGCTACATGTTCATAACATGTAATCTTGATTAGAGTACTCGATTAAATGCAGAACTGTTCTTTGAACCAATGCATTTAACTAGAAGCCAGTACTTTAAAAAAGAAACCTGTTATTTTTTTAAATTACATTTTATTTTTTTGATTTTGTGTGTATGAGTGTGTTGCCTGCATGTATGTGAGTGCACCCAGGTCGTGCAATGCCGTAGAGGTCAGAAGAGGGTTTTGGAGTCCCCTGGAACTGGTGGCTTGTAGCCGCAATGTGGGTGCTGGCAATCGAACTTGGGTCCTCTTCAAGAGCAGTCAGTGCTCTTAACCCGTGAGCCATCTCTCCAGCCTCTCAGTTATTCTTTTTCAAAACATTTCTGGGAGTGGTATATGTGCACACGCACATAGCTGCACATGCCCATGCAGAGACCAGAAAACATCAGATATTGCATGTCCTGCTCTATAACTATCTACCTCATTCCCTTGAGAAGATCTCTCATTGAACTAGGCCTGAGCGATCCTCCCCTCCCATCTCCACCCCCCATAACGCTGGAGTTACAGGCACATGTGCCATGTTTGGCATTTTATGTGAGTTCTGAGGATCTGACTTAGGTCCTTATGCAGCAAGCATTCTTACTGAGCCGCCTTCTCCAGCTTGCTTCTTTCTATCAGATATTTGAAAATTAAGTATCATACAGCCAAGATTAACCTCAAACTCTATGTAGCTAAGGATGTCCTTTAACTCCTGATCCTCCTACCCGCACCTCCTCAGTGCTGGGATTCTATATGGTGCTGATGTTCAAACCTAGGGCTTTGTGCATGTTAGGCAAGCAGTCTACCAACTGAGCTACACCTCAGTCCCTAGAACAAAAATTTAAATAGAATTTATCAAAATTTACATGAAGCAGTGCTCTCTATCACAGTTAATTCTGATCAGGCCTTTGGTTACTTGTGGTAACCCTGGTGGTACGTTCTATCAAGAACGCACTGAAGGACAGGGCTTAAGGGCAGAGAATACAGTCGCAGAAATACTATGATGGGATCTTGTTTTGGAGATGCAATGTCTTTTGTTATGGTGAATTAAATCTTGGCAAAAGAATATGTACACGACAATTATGTTGGGTCCACATATGAAAAACATACTGGAACGCATGCTTAGACTGGAAAACTCCTGTGGAAAGTCTTGATGGAAGGCAGTTTAGAAGGGGACTGAAGAACAATATGCTGGTAAATAGCCAAGGGTGGTGGCGCACACCTTTAATCCCAGCACTGAGAGGCAGAGTCAGGTGGATCTCTGTTGAGTTCTAGGCCAGCCTGGTCTTCATAGAGAGTTCTAGGCCATCTGGGGCTACAGGGAGACCCTGTCTCAAAAAGACCAAAATAATAATAATAATAATAATAATTAATAATAAAATAATGACCAGTATGTTGATAAACAAGAAAGGTGGCTGTTAACTGTTCAAAGTGAACAAGGTACCTAGGAACTCAGAAATCAGCCTAAGTAATTTACAGGTTTCTTATTGGTAAAGGCCTAATTGGGCCTGGTTTGGTTTCACTTTCAGCAAGTTTCTGGCCCTTAGCCTAATGTTTACTTAAACTAATAATCAAAGACAGGCCAATAGTGAAGGCACACCTTAGGAAGCAGCTCATATCACTGAAAGGTCATGGTGCGATGTGTACCTGTATGTCCTGCCAGCTCACGACTCACACGCACATTCCCTTCACGAGTTTTCAGATTGTAAATGGAACATATATTATCCAGGCCACCACAGGCCACGTAATTCCCAGAAGGAGCGTATGCACAGGTCATGACCCAGGAGGAACGCAGAGGGATGGCATGAACCTAAACAAGAACACAAAGGAACAAGGCAACACCGTCAAGTTCAAGAGTATTAACACACGGGACGTGGTTTCCACAGTGAATCCAGGCCAGCTGTGGCTACAGGGAGACCCTGTCTCAAAAAGACCAAACGAAAAAAACAACTGAATTTGATTATTTCCCTTACCTAGACTGATGACAGCACTTTTCCTCCCCAATGTGTCCATATGTAGAGACACACACTAATAAACCCTAGCACTTGGAAGGCTAAGGGAGGAGAATCCAGAGGCTTTGGGGGTGGTTCTGAGGAACCCAGGGCCTTGTAGATGCTACACAAGCACTCTATCACTAAGCTCCATCCCAGACTTGACTACAGGTTTGAGGTCCACCTGGGCTAGGTAGTAAGCTCTGTCTCAAATTAAAAAACAAACTCTCAGGGCTGGAGAGATGGCTTAGAGGTTAAGAGCACTGACTGCTCTTGCAGAGGACCTGGGTTTGATTCTCAGCACCCACGTGGTAGCTATGAACCATCCTTAACTCCAGTTCTAGGGGAAATCCGAAGCCCTCTTCTGACCTCTACAGCATTGCATGACACGGGTGCACTCACATGCAGGTAATACACCCATACACATAAAATGAAAATAATAAAATATTTTTAAAAAAAAAAAAAAAGAGAGGGTCTCATGTAGTCTAGGCTGGTTTCAAACTCACTGTGTGGCTAAGGATAGTCCTGAACTCTATTTCCCAAGTGCTAGATTATGGGCATGCACCACCACGCCCAGCATAACCTTTCATTTCAATATAAGACAGGTGAGGCTTGAACCCAGGGCCTTGTACCTCTTACCCACAGAATGTATGTCTAATCTCTCCTCTCTCTCTCCTGAGTAACTGGGATTATAGACTAGTACCACTACCCTGAGTTACATTTATTTATTTATTTATTTATTTGTTTGTTTGTTTGTTTATTTAAATTTGGTCTTTTTGAGACAGGGTCTCCCTATAGCCCCAGCTGGCCTGGAAATCATTATGTAGACCAGGCTGGCCTTGAACTCACAGAGATCCACCTGTCTCTGCCTCCCAAGTGCTGGGGATTAAAGGTGTGTGCCACCATACCTGGCCTACATTTTATTTTTAGTTTAGGTGATGGTGGGAATTAATCCTAGGCATCATGCAAGTAGGCCAAGTACTCTACCACTGAGCTACATTTCTAATCCTCAACTAAATTTTGAAGTATAGTGCCTTTCAGATTTTCTGTTAAAAAAAAACTAGCAACTAAAATGGAAAGCTACATTTATGCACTCTATAAATAAATCATAAAACTTCCCGGTCTAAGCTAAGACTGGAATGCAGCAGGTCTCTCACCAACACAAGGAGGCACTCAGCTCCTACCTACAAGGGAAAACAGAAACCAAACCACAACTGTGTGCCCAGCACAAGGGACCAGCAACACAAACTCCTGCATTTCCCTCAGGACCACATTGCTGAACAGAAACTTTTGAGTTGGCACAGATGGGACCTTGGTGGTGTTCCAGGGAAGGGTCTGTGTAGCCCACCTTGTTTGTGGTGTAGCTATCCCAGATGATGAGTTTCCCATCCTGAGAAGCACTGACAAGGAGCCTGGAGAAAGAGAAAGAAAATAGAAAAAAAATCTTGGTGATGTCCGACTACAGCTTTAACACATTTGCCTAAGACTAAGTATACTTAGAAATAAGAAAAGAATTGAGCCAGTCATGGTGGTGGATACCAGCAGGATATGCTGAAGAGGCAGAGGTAGGAGGATCCTGAGTTCAAAGCCAGCCTGGGCTACACTTTTGGCCAGGGGGTGGTGGTGCATTCCTTAATCCCAGCACTTAGGAGGCAGAGGCAGGTGGATTTCTGGTGCAGTCAAAGCCAGCCTGGTCTACATAGTGACTTTCTTCTCAGTCAGACCCTGTCTTGAAGAATCAAAACACTGAACCAACTGTGATGCCAAAAATGCAAACACCGTCACACGTACCAGTTTGGCCCTGAACACTTGGCTTCATACAGACCAAGCTACCAGTTCCTAGGCTCTCATCACCTAGGCGCCCCTGAGCTCTTCTTGCCATCATTTCTGCATGGTTACCCCCCTACCCCCACCCCAACGCCCCACATCAAATTAAACACAAAGATGTCTCAAAAGCCACAAGTAATGTTAACTTTTTCATATAAAATTTTCTGTTCCATCTGACACAAAGAAAACCTGGTGTTATGGGAAAAGCTTGAGTCATTCTCAATTCATGAGCCATTTTAATCCACTCTAAACACCCCATGAGCTGGGCTGGTAAGTGTACTGTATTCCAAGTACTTGGGAAGCAGAAACAGGATGGTCAAGAGTTCAAGGCCAGCCTTGGCTCCAGCAGACTCTGTCTTTAAAACAAACAACCATAAAACTTTCCAGACTGCACTAAACTGGATTACCAATCTACAAGCGTAAGGAGTCTCTCTGCCTGCATGGTAAAGAGGTGACATAGGACAGCAAACTTCACCTGGTCCAGTAAAAGGGGACAGCAACCATAATGAATTATGAATTGTTTATGACTCTGTGCTAAGTTCAGGGAGGCTCTGCTAAGTTTGGAACCCGTGTGCTGACAAGCTGCTCTCTATACATGCCTTTTACAGTACCCTGAATTAAAGCAGGATACTGTAAAAGGCAAGTGTGACTAACTGGCAAAGGAATTTAAGTTATTTGGAAAGCAGTCAGTGAGAGCCATTCTGGGAACCACAGCTATTCACAGCAGGTCCCCGCAAAGATCTTTTTCAATATGATAAACAGTGGCACAGAAACTTTTAATTTCAAAATTATAATCGAAGCAAACAAATTCCAGACATTTTAGCTCTGAGCATATTTGGATTCCTGAAGTCTATCAAAAGCTTAACGTAAAATTCATCCAAGTCATTCTGATTGGCTTTGACACTTTTAGTTGTACCCTGCCCTATGTATAAACTTCCTTTACAAAGGTGACAATAAATTTGACAAGGAATAAAAACTTTTTTAGTCCTTTGTCACAAACTTTACCACAGAAACTAAACTGGGTGTAGGCACCAATCCTGCTGTTTTACAGTCATGACTTTTTTGGGGGGGGCGGTTCTGGGGACTGTCTTGTGCACAGTGAGTTGTGCTTTCCAATGAATTATACCTTAGCCCTCACATACAATTCTTTTCTGTTTGATCGACTGAATTCTAGGGCCTTGAGCATGGAAGGAAGTTCTTGGCCACCTCCTGAGATTGACTCTTGCTTTTTCTGGAGACAGGGCTTGGGCTACTATACTAGGTAGCCCAAGCAGGAAGCTGCTAAGGTTTTCCTGCCTCGAGCATATACCACCACTCCCAGCTCCTTGGACACTCCGTTATCCATGCTCAGTCACTGCACCAGGTGCTTTCAATCATCTCTACACAGCAGCTAAGTTCCCTGTGCTGTCCTATTTCTTTCTGGTCCTTCTGAGAAGCTGAGCAGGGTATCAGAGCCATCTGAAGTAATTCATCTTCCTATTAGGGGTCACCTTCAGAGAGCTCTCCTGGTCAGGGTCAGGTAGCTTAGTAACTGCTGACTCAAATGAGGAATGAGGGATTAAGACAATGTTAAGCTGTGAGCTGATTCTCCAGAAGGTGAGAGAAGACTTGCCTCCTGTTCTCAGGTCAGGTAACTTGGGGAAACCAATGCAGCTCACTGTGCTATTTGAAGTCTTCACTGTTCTGAGAGCTATTTCCTGAGCTGTCCTCCAATATCAATAGAAATTGGAAACAGCCAAAAGGCTGTGGTCTGCCCAAACCCCTCACATCTTTCATTTCACTCAGAGGGAGGAACTAGTCACAGAGACTTCACCAGACTCCAGAAAGGGAGGATGAAAAGAAAAATCAACATGATTGAAAGAGCATCTCAAATGTCATTACAGCTGAATTCGGGGACAGGGAGATGGCTAAGCAGGTAAAGGTGCTTGGCAGCAAAGTCTAGAAGCCTTCAGTTTGATCCCCAGAACCCACATAAAGATAGAAGAGAGAACAGATGTCCTCTGACATCCACATGCCTGGTCTCCATCATGCATGTGTACAAATACTGATCAAAAAAGTTGAATTTTAGCCAGCCATGGTGGCGCACGCCTTTAATCCCAGCACTTGGGAGGCAGAGGTAGGCGGATCTCTGTGAGTTCAAGGCCAGCCTAGTCTACATAGTGAGTTCCAGGATAGCTAGGGCTACAGAGAGACCCTGTCTCAAAACGACCCACGCCCCCAAAAAAAAGAAAGAAAAAGAGAAAAAAAAGATTTCATCCCATGTTGACAACTTGCAAAACTTGCGAGCCAGGAACAGAAGTCAATGATGAAGAAAAAAAAAAAAAGTTCAAATTTAGAAGAAACAAATACTCTGATAGACACACATGCGTGCTTGTATGTATCCCTGTGCAGGGACCAGAAGAGATGGACAGGTGTCCTAACCTCTCTCTCTGAAGCAGGGTCTGTCACCGAATTTGAATCTCCTCGTTTTTCAGACAGGCTAGCTAGCCCAGTGAGGCCTGATTATCCTTCAGCCTCCACCTCCTTGCAGCACTCGGGTTACAGGAGAACAGCTTTGACCAGCTGTTACATGAGTGCTGGGGATCTCAACTCAGGTCCTCAGGCTTTTATACTGCAGGCATTCTTACCCCCTGAGCCATCTCTCCAGCCCAAGCATATACAAGTCAGTTGCCAGGGGGCCCTTGAGACAAACTGCTGGTCACTACAGTAAACAAGAATCTGCAGTTGTAAATTGAAGCCTTGAGTCATATAAAAGATTCTTCTTTAAAAAGTCACTATGGGAGCTGGAGAGTCAGCTCAGCGGTTAAGAGCACTGACTGCTCTTGCAGAGGACCCAGGTTCGATTCCCAGCACCCACATGGCAGCTACAAACCGTCCTTAACTCTAGTTCCAGGGGACTCCAAAGCCCTCTTCTGACCTCTGCAGCATTGCACAACACAGGTGCGCTCACATACATGCAGGCAATACAGTTGTACACGTAAAATAAAAATAATAAATAATATTAAAACAAAAAACAAAACAAAACAGGCCCTTCAAAAAAACTACACCGGCCAGTAGTGTTGATGCAGGATTGTAAACCCAACCCTTAGGAGCCTGAGGCAGGCAAAAAGACCAAAAAATACAAAAACAAAAAACAAAACTCACTATGTAGACCAGGCTGGCCTTGAACTCACAGAGAGCTGCCTGCCTCTGCCTCTCAAGTGCTGGGACTACAGGTGTGCACAACCACGCCCAGCTAAAAGGTATTTTTATTTATCAGTTTTATTTTACATATATGTGTGTATTGTCTGCATGTATGTTAAGTGTAACCTGTGTTGTGCAATGCCCATGGAGGACAGAAGAGGGAATTGGGTACCCTGAAACCGGAGTTATAGACAGTTATTAGAGCCATGTGGGGGCTGGGAATTGAACCTGGGACCTCTGCAAGAGCAGTCAGTGCTCTCATCTGCTGAGTCATCTCTCCAGCTCCATATAAAAGATTCTCATGCAATAACTTTTTATACAAAGGTAAGAAATATGAGGTGACATCTAAAACACCCCCTAAGCAAGCTAGGATTTTAAACATGCAAGCATGGCCATCTAAAATAATCCCTAAACATGACGCAGAGATCCACAACAATACGTATTTTTTAGGGGATGGGGTAGGAAAAGCATGTGGTTTTCTGAGATAGGGTTTCGTGTCGCTCAGGCTGGCCTACAGCTTGTTATGTAGCTATGTAGCTGAGGCTGATCTTGAGTGTCTGATCATCCTGCCTCCACTTTCTGAGTTCTAAATTTACAGGCATGCAGCACCACGTGCAGTACATGCAGTGCTAGGGATCTCCCAAGGTCTTGTGCACAATAGCAACTGAGCTACATCCCCAGACCCTTGGTTTTCTTTTGTGATCACACATAAAATTAGTTTGACTTTTTTTTTTTTGAGACAGGGTCTCATTATGCTGTCCAGTTCAAAGAGCAATAATAAATCCCAGCACTCAGGAGGCAGAGGCAGGTGGATCTCTGTGAGTTCAAAGCCAGCCTGGTCTACATAGTGAGTTCCAGGCCAGCTGGGGCTACAGGGAGGCCCTGTCTCAAAAAAGACCAAAAAAAAACAAACAAAAAAAAAACCCCAAACAAACAAGTATCATGCTCACTGATACCTGCACACTGTCCAAGAAAACGGACAAACAAGACATTCAACCAGCCTCCCTCAAGCCTCCCAGTATTTCTTTTGCTCACAAGGGCACCATGATCCTGAACCTGGTCTTGCTAATTCCTACCCCTTGCTTTCCTTCCTTCTGACCTATCCTTAAACTCATGCCGAAGAGTAGATAGAATGTAAGGCTTTGTACACTCACCCTAACCCTCCTCCCCACCCCCACTGCTCAGGCCTATCCCTTAGTTTCTTGATGACCCCTGCATGCAGCATGCAGGTTCCTTTCCAGACATCCCATCCAGAGCCTGGCTGCAGGGTCCAAGGCTAGTGAATACAACTACTGTGCCATCTAACTTAATGCTCCTGCACATGGAGAAAAGCTACAGTGGTCACACCCTGCTCGTTATCATGTACCTTTGAGAACATATGCTCTGGTGGACAGATTAGTAATGATATTATCTTTCTTTCGCATACTTAATTTTATACATCTTTAAGGAATAACTTTGAAATCAACCATTTCCTAATTTTACTTATCTATTTTGAAAGAGACTATATATATATATATATATATATATATATTTGTCTTTTTGAAGGAGGGTCTCCCTGTAGCCCCAGCTGTCCTGGGACTCACTGTAGACCAGGCTGGCCTTGAACTCACAGAGATATGCCTGCTTCTGCCTCCCAAGTACTGGGACCACAGGTGTGCGTCACCACGCACCGCTCAAGATACCTTATTTTTCTTTTTCTGGTCTTTTTAAAGCAGGGTCTCCCTGTAGCCCCAGCTGTCCTGGAACTCACTATGTAGACCAGGTTGGCCTTGAAAGCACAGAGATCCACCTGCCTCTGCCTCCCGAGTGCTGGGATTAAAGACGTGAGCCACCATGCCAGGCAAGATACCTTATTTTTAAAAATTGTATGTGTATGAGTGTGTTGCCTGCAAGTATTTAGTGTCCCCGTGTTGTGCAATGCCCACAGAGGACAGAAGAGGGGGTTGGATCCTCTGGAACTGGAGTTACAGACAGCTGTTTGTTAGCTGCCATGTGGGTCCTCAGTAAGAGTGGTCAGTGCCCTTAACCACTGAGCCATCTCTCTAGCCCCCAAGATACCTTACAAATAGTAACTATTTATGAACTATGTAGGTTAATTAATGTTTATATTACAGAATGATTAAATCAAGTGAATTAACATACTCATCACCTCACTTTTATCATCTTTTTGTAGTGAGAACATTTAAGATCTATGTGGCTGGAGGTGTAACTCAGTGGTACAGCATTTACTGAGCAGGCATAAGGCCCTAGGTTCAATGGCCAGCCCTGCAAAAACAAATAAATCTATTATTTTTTAAGTATTTTGTTTGTTAATTTTATTTTTTTGTGTATGAGTGTATTGCCTGCATGTGTGTAAGTGCATCCAGTCATGCAATGCCTACAGAAGTCATAAGTGGGTGTCAGATCCCCTGGAACTGGAGTTATGGACAACTGTTAGCCACCACATGGGTGCTGGGACTTGAACTTGGATCCTCTCCAAGGGCAGCCAGTGCTCTTAGCCACTGATTCCATTTTTTCCAGTCCCAAGTAAATTTACTCTCAACAATTTTGAAAGCAATACCACAATGGAACTTGTGATTTCCCACCTAGCTGAAGCCGCACCCTTTGAGCAACAGCACAACATCCCACCCCCTTTCCTTTTTGATTGGAATGGCTTCCATCGTTAAAATGGTCACGAAAGCATGCATCTGCACAAGCAATTGTATAGAACACTAAAGATAGAATCTTTTGTTCTCTAGCTATTTACACCCTAAAGCAGATTAACTTCCCAAATAAAGAGAAAGCCAAGCAGAAAATTCCACTCTGACAACAGAAAAAAAAAAAAAAAACTACTCAAAGAAAGGCATGCTAAGACTATGCTGGGGCTAAAAAGAGTACACAATAGTCACAAACCATATGGTCCTTTATTTCATCATGAGTGCAAAAGGCAGGAGAGACTCAGAAGTCCAATAATGGTTATCCAACACACAGAAAAGGACAGGTGAGCACAAGTGGCAGTTATCTCTGGATGATTAACGGGATGAAGTGGGGCAGGGGAGGATGTGGACAGCCAGTAATGCATGTCCTACACAGCTGCCCAGTGAGGCTGAAGACACCAGTAAAGCCCACATTCAGCTTTTGGGACTGTGGTTGCTGTTGAAAGCTTAGTACCTTTCTCCTTCCACTGCCGATAGTGGACTCTAGTATCATAAACCCAGGGACTAGAGATGTAAGAACAGTCTAGAACTAGAGAATCCAGGGCACAGAGAGGGAGACAACATCTCCCTGGTCATGTTACAGCCCGTAGTGGAACTGAGAGAACAAAACTTCAGAAGCTAAAAGGAAGACGAAGGAAAGAGGAGAGCTGGAGCTGGTATCAAAAAGACAGTAGTGCAGTCAGCCAGGGTAAGTGGAGATCTGGGTGAGGAGTATGGATCGATGACATTAGCCCTGACTGGCAGGAACACGACTCAACTTCCTTTCTTCCTCCCCGCCCCATTTTTTGAAAAGTGTCTTCCTATGTAGCCCTAGCCTAGAACTCACTATGTAGACCAGGCTGGCCTTGAACTCAGAGATCTGCCTGCCTCTGCCTCCTAAGTGCTGAGATGAAAGGCATGAGCCACCATATCCCACCCTGATTCAACTTTCTAACCACTATCTTTTCCTAGAAATCACAGCAGACAGCAAACACGTCAGGTACTACATTGCAAGGGCCCATGTGTACCTGGAGTCTGTGCCCCAGTGCATGGCATAAATCTTGGCCAGGTGCCCCCTCAGCGTTCTCCTGGTGCGCATCTGGATTCTTCCCACTGGGTCAATGTTGTTTGTGATCTTAAAAAACAAAAGTCACACAGATTAACATAAATGGAGACTCTTCACTTGCTTTCTGTTTTAGTTACCCAGATATCAACCGAGATCCAAAAATAGTAAATGGAAAATTCCCAATGTAAGCAATTCATAAATTTTAAATTGCACATTGCTCTAAGTAGTACAATTAAATAAGCCACTCTGCAGGGCCTGAGATGCAAATCACCTGTGTCCAGTGTACCCCTGTTGCAGACACACTGTTTGTCCACTGGAGTATTAAGCAGTACTACAGTTATCATGGTCTGCACATAACCCTGCAGAGACCTAGTGCCACAGTGCCTATGCTGTTTACCTTTTTATCCAGTATGCAGGCATTGTCATACCTACATCATCACAGTACAAGGAGGTATGATAGTTCAAGATCATGAGCATTGTGCTGGTTAGTGTTTATTGTCAACTTGATACGAGTCACTTAGGAAGAGGGAACCTCAACTGAAGAACTTCTAGATCAGACTGGTCTGTGGTCTCGTCCGTGGGGCACTGTCTTCACTGCTAACTGATTTAAGAGGACTCAGTCTCCTGCAGGCAGTACCATCTCAAATATCCAAGGCAGGTAGTCCTTGGGTATTTGATAAAAGCTAGCTAAGCATGACCCTGAAAGTGAGCCAGCAAACAGCATTCCTCCATGGTTCCTGCCCTGATTTCCTTCAGGATTATGACCTGAAGTGTAACTCAAATAAACTCTGCCCAGCTGCTTTTTGTCAAAGTGTTTATCACAGCTATAGAATGAAACTAGAATAGGGGTTAATGGCTATACATGTGCTTTTTTTTTTTTTTGGTCTTTTTGAGACAGGGTCTCCCTGTAGCCCCAGCTGGCCTGGAACTCACTACGGAGACCAGGCTGGCCTCGAACTAACAGAGATCCGCCTGCTAGGACTAAAGGCGTGCACCACCACGCCAGGCCTTTTTTTTGTTTTTTTAAGACAGGGTTTCCCTACAGCCCCAGTTGGCCTGGAACTCACTATGTAGACCATGCTGGCCCTGAATTCAGAGATCCGCCTGCTTCTGCCTGCTGGGATTAAAGACAAGCACCACCACACCTGGCTTGTGCAGGTGGTTTTTAAATTTTTTATTACTTATTTACTTTTTTACAGGGGGCGGGGGGTGGGAGGGAGGAGACAGCACAGCACCCACGTGTGGAAATCAGAGAACATCTTTGAGTCTCCTTCTACCATGTAGGGCCCAGGTATGGAACTCAGGTCGGTAGTCCTGGCAGCTGGGATTTTACCTACTAAACCATCTCACTAGCTCTGTGCACATATTTGAAAATCAGTTTTCAATTTTTCTGGACATAGTTTGGCAGTAAAATTACAGGGTCATATGGTAATTCTATGTCTAACTTCCTGAGGAACTTCATAGCTGGGGATTACAAACTGTAGTTTAAGGCAGATTTGGTTAACGAGAGAAGTATAAAAATACTTTACAGAAGGGAAAAAAAGCATTTTACAACTATTATCTCTAGTTCTTTATAGCTGGAGAGATCTGGTTTTCATCTAAACCACATTCACTGGTTCACACTGCCTATCACCAGAATAATTTCCAAATGAGAGTCCCTGGCAGAGGCAGGACAGTGCTCAATCTAAAGTCCCAGGTGGAGATACAGCCCATTGCAGCCTCTGCCCTGTAGATGACTAAGTAGTGGAACTGGTTCTTACCTGAGAGAGAGTTGCATCTGCACATGCTTTTCGAGCATCCTAGGAAATAATAACAGATGGGAATTAGTCATGTTTCACACATCCAACCCCAGGACCTCACCTACCGGTTTCAGAGTCTCCACAAACTGTCAGGAGCAAAAGCACAGTGTGCAATGAGGAAGTTCTCCTGCTAACATCCTTAGCCTACTGCCAGGCACCAAACAGACAAGACTACTCACAATCCTCAAACCTGCCTAAAACATGCAGACTCCTCATCTAAGTAACTCGGGACTCCAGGGACCCTAGAACTGTAGGTAATCCCAAAGGAAAACACACTGAAAGCTGGGCCGGCAGTGAACAGCTGAGGCCACCTTCTCATAGCCAGTGTACACCTCTCTGTCTTTCCCATAATCCAAAGGAGGGCAGAAGAGGTTGGCAGCAAAAAGAATGCAGGCTGAACATCAGCTATCAGCAAAAACTGTTCTTCTAGATTGAGTTAGCTAAGGACTTTGTTTTCATGCCAAGCAATATTAAATCTAAGTTCTATGAAAAGAGCAAGGGATCAGGAACCCATAATCAAACTCCAATGAGATGTATAACAAACAGCATCTGCCAGACAAGCTGTCTTCCTATCTATAAAACCTATACTTCGAAGTGCGGTGGTATGTGCCTTTAATCCCAGCATACAGGAAGCAGAGGTAGGTAGATCTCTGTGAGATTGAGGCCAGCCTAGTCTATGTAGCCAGCTGGGCCTACAGAGAAATCCTGTCTCAAGCAAACCAGAACAAATCAAAACAAAAAAGCAAATCAACAAATAGAGCCGATCACCAAAACAAAAACCCATCAAGGCAGTTAGGGACTTTATTTTCACTAATAATTAACTGACAGCAAGTCCTGAAATTTCAAAATAGCGCAAACTTCTAAATAAAAAGACATATATTACAAAGAAAATGAGACAATAATTTCAAAATTTGAGTGCAGGCATAATGCAAAAACAAAACAAAACAAAACAAAACAAAACAAAAAACCCCACACAATTTCAACTATGAAATTATCCGACCACGTGCTTCCAAAATGGCAGTAGGGCACAGGGCAGAACCCTTCACATCCAGGGTGGAGCATTCCTATATGAGTCAGTGTTCAGGACAAACTGCCCACAGCACATGCTTTACACTATGAAGACTACAGGAATTATGTATAAGCTGATGCTTACGAAGACACTGAGATGACTCTTACTGTATAAAGCACATCCGGGGATTCCAAATCCTCTTTAATGGAACTGTTACTAACAATTCTGTTTACAATCAAAATGTAAGAAATCATACAATCAAGTATTTCCACATAATGAAATTTGGAGTAAAATGCACACCAGGAACTCGAAATACCAAGTGTTTGTCAATGGTTTTTCATGTCAAGTGAAGTTAGTATTTATTCCCAAATATGCTTATTGGTACATGTATACACAAAGATAGCTTTGGGCTTGAAAGAACAATTTCAAAAATGGTTATTTATTATTTGTATTTTATGTGCAGGAGTGTATTGCCTGCATGTATGTTTTATGTTTTATGATTCACCCGTGTCATACAATACCCTCAGAGGTCAGAAGAAGGTGTTGGATCCTCTGGAACTGGAGTTACAGATGGTTGTTAGTTGCATGTGGGTGCTGGGACTTGGAGGACCCAGGTCCTCTGCAAGAGCAGTCAGTACCCTTAACTGCTGAGCCATCTCTCCAGTTCCAGAAAGAGTAAGAATTTGGGGGGTGGGGGGTTGGGGGTAAAAAAAAAAAATGGATTGGGGCTCAATGGTTAAGAATGCTGGCTGCTCTTGCAGAGGACCCAGGTTTGAGTCCCAGTGCTCACATGGCAGCTAACAACTGTCTTTAACTCCAGTTCCAGGGGAATCGGACGTTCTCTTCTGACCTCTTCAGGTGTTACACGACACAGATGCACTTACATTCATGAAGGCAATACAGTCATACACATAAAATGAAAATAAAATATTTAAAAAGAAATCAGATTAAGTAGTTAGTGTCCTTGGTTAGTGTCCAAAGATGAAAATGGGTCAATGTTCCTGACACCGCAACTACTGCTGAACAGAAGGAAATGCTAAAGTTACCCTCAAGCCATGTCTGCTTTAACAGCCAAGTGGTCACAGAAACTCATGCAGCTCCCAAATTGTTTAATACAGACAAAACCCTGAATATTGTTCAGAACAATTTTTTTAAAAATGACATTAACAGTAGGGTGTGGCAGCACACGCCTTTCAGCTCAGCACCTGGGAGGCAGAGATTGGGAGACTTGTGAGGTCAAGGCTAGCTTGTTCTACATAGCCAGTTCCAGGCCATCGAGGGCTGCATGGTAAGACACTATCTAAAAAAACAAGCAAACAAACAAAAAATAAAAATCACATTAAAATAGTTATTTTTTATTTGACTTTTTGCCTGTATTATGTATATGTTCCACATGTATGCCAGAGCCTTTGGAGCTGGAGTTACAGATGGTTGTAAGCTGCCAGTCAGGTGCTAAGAACTGAACATGGGGTTTTGGCTAAGCTCTTAAGTACTAAGCTATCTCTACAGAGATATTTATTTATAAAATTTATTTATAAATTTTATTTTGTGTGTGTTTATGTGTAGAGGTTGGAGGTCAGCTTGTGGGAGTCAGTTTTCTATTTATACCATGTAGGTCCCTGGAATTGAACATAAGCCATTAGGCTTAGTGGCAAACATTTTTACTTGCTGAGCTGTCTCAGAGGCCCCAGAATCTATCCATCTATCTTTCCTTCCTTTTTTTTTTCAGGCAAGGTCTCACTATGTAGCCCTAGTTAGCTAGAGCTCATAGAAACCAGGGTGGCATAAAATACAGAGATCCCCCTGCCTCTCCCTGACCCTGGAGTACTAAGATTAAAAGTCTACACTACCAAGTCCGGCCAGAATTTTTTTTTTTTTTTTTTCTGAGTGTTTTGCCCTCATGTATGTAAACACACCCACACATGCAATGACTTCAGAGGCCACGAGATGGCAATGGATCCCCTGGAACTGGAATTAACAGATGGTTGTTAGCCTCCATGTGGGTACTAGGAACAGAAACCTGGTCCTCTGCAAGAGCAGCCAGTGTTCTTAACTGCTGGACCACCTCTGTAGTCCCCTAGAACCATTTAATAGATTCATATAGATGAACACGTCTACTTAACCGGAGGAACCACCAGTCAGTTACACCCTGCGAGCACATTTCTTGCAGTCCCTGTCATCTTGCATGACTATGAGAGCAAGTCTGGGCCCAGCTCAGTGGGGCGACCACATTCTAGATCATGTGTGCCATACACCTGGTCTGTCAGAATTAGGTTATATTAATTTCTATATTTAAGGCATGTGTGTTTTAATCAGATACTTGTGTTTCCTCAGGATCAACAGAAGAATAAAAGGTTTTGGGGGGGTATTTCAGATAAACACAAATCTAAAAAAGATGACATCTCATGCCAAGCGCGGTGGCACATGCCTGTAGTCCCAGCACTTAGGAGGCAGAGGCAGGCAGATCTCTGTGAGTTCAAGACCAGCCTGGTCTACATAGTGAGTTCCAGGACATCTGGGGCTACAGGGAGACCCTGCTTTAAAAAAAAAAAAAAAAAAAGAAAACATCTCTTAAAATCACCTACCATTTCTTGTATGGTTCCCTAGGATCTGAATTTTGTTTGCTTTTGTTTATTTGAGACCAAGATCTTCCTGTAACCCCAGTCAGCCAGGAACTCACTATGCAGACCAGGCTAGCCTCAATCTCAGAGAAATCTGCTTGCCTCTGCAGGGATTAAAGGCGTGGGCCATCATGCCCTTCTGTTTTGGTTTGTTGAGACATGGACTAATGTGGCCTTAAATTCACTATGTAGCTGAGGATGACTTTGAATTCTGATCTTTCCACCTCTCAGGTACTGGGATTGGAATGTGTGTATCCACACATATTTTTAAATTTTTATTTTTATTTTATTGTTATTGAGACCACATATGATGTGTATGAGCATGTATGCCATGTTGTGCATGTCGAAGTCAGAGAGCAACTTTGTAGAGTTGGTTCCTTCCTTCTACCCAGGTTCTGGCAATCTAGGGAACGAGCTCAGATTGTCAGGTTTGCACTGTCAGGCAGCAAACACCTTTCCTTGCTGAACCAACTATACCAGCCCTGCTTCTGATTTTTTTTGGTCTTTTTGAAACAGGGTCTCCCTATAGCCCCAGCTGGCCTGGAACTATGTAGACCAGGCTGGCCTTGAATTCACAGAGATCTGCCTGCCTCTGCCTCCCGAGTGCTGGGATTAAAGCCGTGTGTCACCATGCCCAGCTGCTTTTGATTTTCAAAACAAGGTTTTGCTTTGTATACCAGGCTGGCCTGAAACTGGATGCAATCTTACTTTAGTGCTAGGGACTATGAGCTAGGCAAGGGTTCAGTTACTGAGCTACACCCCCAGCCCTCACTCTGAATTCTTTAACAAGCATATGCTCAGTGAGTCATCAAAAAGAATGTTTTAGTTTTTCTCACTTTACTTTTTTTTTTTTTTTTTTATTTATTTTTGAGGGAGTCTTACTGTAGCTCTAGATGACCTAGAACTCACTATGTAGACCAGGGTGGCCTTGAACTCACAGAGACCAACCTGTCTCTGCCTCCCAGGTGCTGGAATTCTGGGATTAAAACATCACAGGCTTTTTTTAAATTTTTTTTTTTTTTTTTGAGATAGGGTCTTCTCCTGTAGTCCCAGCTGGCCTGGAACTCACTATGTGAGCCTGGCCTCAATCTCACAGAGATCAATCTGCCTCTGCCTCCCAGTGCTGATTAAAAGCATGTCTACCAGGCTGCCTGGCTTAAAATTTTTTTTGAAAAGATTTAGTTATTTTTATTTTATGTGTGTGACTGTTCTGCCTTCTTGTATGTATGTGTACCACATGTACTCCAGGTGCCCATGGAGACCAGAATAACTCCTGGAGCTGGAGTTACAGGCAATTTTGAGTTGTCCAGTTTAAGTACAGAGAACAACTTCACCACTGAGCCATCTCTCCAGCCTCAATGTTTTACTTTTTAAGAGTTTTCTCTCCCGATTTGGAGACTCAATAGCCTTCACTTTCCCCATCCATCCATTGTAAAATGAGTGCAGTGTCAAGAGACAAAGCCCAAAATGTTGTCATCTGTGAAGACGACCCTCAGCACAATGGCTAGAACAGTAGCTCTATTAGGACTGGTCATGAGTTACTGTGTGCATGTAGAGAGTGAGGGGGAACTGAGGTATACATGACTTTATGGATGAGATGCAAGCTGAACTTTAAAAGCAGTACAAAAATTAAATGTAAAAACTGTGAAGTAGTTGGGGGTGGCGGCGCACGCCTTTAGTCCCAGCACTCAGGAGGCAGAGGCAGGCGGATCTCTGTGAGTTCAAGGCCAGCCTGGTCTACACAGTGAGTTCCAGGGCAGCTGGGGCTACAGGGAGACCCTGTCTCAAAAAGACCAAAAGAAACCCCAACCAACCAAACCAAAAAACCAAAAAACTGTGAAGTATATCAACAAAAATCTATGGACCAAAATAATACTTTAGCTAATATGGGACTAGATCTAACTTGTTAAGATTGCTTTTTTACTTTTGATCTGTTTTCACTTTTTTTTTTTTTGTTTCTTTGAGACAGGTTCTCATATTGCCTAGATTGACCTCAAACTCTGTGGCAGAGGATAGCCTTGAACTCCTGATTTTTCTGCCTCTATCTCCTGAATGCTGAGATTGCAGGAACACTGTGCTTGGCTTATTTTCCACAATTTTACTGTGGCAACAAGAATATTAAGAGCCGGGTATGATGGCACACGATTTTAATCCCAGCACTCAGGAGGCAGAGGGATCTCTGTGGGATCAAGGCCAGCCTGCTCTACACAGTGAGTTCCAGGCCAGCTGGAGCTACAGGAGACCCTGCCTCAAAAAGACCAAAACGGGGAGAAAAAAAGATATAAAAGAACATCAGACGGCACTGTGTGTGCAGAAGAGAGGGCTCTGGGACACCTGGGACTACACATGGCAGGACAGAAACATGGGAGTGGTGATCCTGTATTTAAAAACTTGCATCACCTCCTTCATTGCACTCTCGTTTGCTGTGCAAAAATCTGAGCCAAAGTAGCTTATAGTGTCACAGCCATGCAGCTTCCTACATCTGCCCACTTTTCTGAATTATTCGGAGAAGCATAATTATTTCCTTTTCTTCTGTCTGCTCTAGGCCTGTTTTCTTTGGTACTCTGGCATCTCTAGTGTTTCTCTAAAGGCCCTTCCCTGCCATGTGGCTGACCTCACTCAAACAGCATGACTTTTTTTCCTTCTTCTCCATTCTCCTGCAGGCTCAAGATTTACAGCTTGTCTGCCCTGGGATTTTTCTTTTGAACTCTAGTAAAATTTTTCTCAAACTTAAAAAGAAAATATCTGCATCAACTATTCATAAACTTGTTAGAAAAACAAAACAGCTTTTTTTTTTTTTTTAATTTAATTTTTTGGTCTTTTTGAGACAGGGTCTCCCTGTAGCCCACAGCTGGCCTGGATTCACTTTGGCGATCAGACTGGCCTTGAACTCAGAGATCCACCTGCCTCTGCCTCCCAAGTGCTGGGACTAAAGGTGTGCGCCACTATACCCAGCTCAAAACGGCTTTTAAAAAGTTCATATGACACTATAGTTTAGGACTATTTTCAAGATAAAAAATAATTTCAGGTAATTACACAGTTCCTTAGCCCCTGAAAGTTCTAATTTCTATATTCTTAGCTATCAGATTTTGGGGTAAAGAAGAGATAAAACCCAAAAGCAGATGATAAACAGCTAAGTGGTCAGAACCAGAAAAAAGAGCTCAACTAACACAAGTATAATCCCTTAGCTCTGCTGTGCTGCTGTAGTTACTAGAGCCAGTACTGCTTCAAATTAACTATTAGAAGCCTAAGGGCTTTTGTTTTTTGAGAGAGGGTCTATGCAGTCCAGGCACAGGCCTCAAATTTTTGATCCTCCTGCTTCAGCCTCCAGAGTAGCTGTGATTTAAGGGTTGTTTTGTTTCATTTTTTTTTTTAATTTAAATGTGTGTGTGTGCGCGCACGCGCGAGCAAGGTGTTGGATTCCCTGGAGTTGGAGTTATAGGAGGCTGTGAGTCACCTGACATGGGTGCTGGGAACCTGATTCAAAGGTACTTGAAAAGAACAGTAAGTGCTCTTAACTACAGTAGTTTTTCGTTGTTTTTGTTTTTTGAGATAGGGTCATGTTGTCCAGGCTGGCCTCAAACTTACTTGGTAGCTAGCTGATGATGACCTTGAACTCCTATCAACTTGCCTCTTCCTCCCAAGTGCTGTGATCTATATAGGCCTGTACCATCACACTTAATTCCTGGCTTTAAATTTTTAAGTGATGCAAAATTTTAGGGAAAGCAAGGGATGGTATCATACTTGGGATACTGAGGTAGGAGGATTACTTCAGTCATTATTAGCCTAGGTAACCAAAATAAAACCCCACCTAAAAAACAGTTTCGGGGGCTGGAGGGATGGCTCAGTAGTTAAGAGCACTGACTGCTCTTGCAGAGAACCAGAGTTCAATTCACAGCACCCACATGGTGGCTACAAACTGTCCTTAACTCCAGTTCCAGGGGAATCCGAAGCCCTCTTCTGACCTCTGCAGCACTGCACAACATATGGGTGCACTCACATATATGCAAGCAATAGACTCATACACATAAAATGAAAATAATAAAATATTAAACAAAAAACCAAAAAAGTTTCAGTGGGGTATCAGTGCTGAGGGTGTAGCTCAGTGCTATAATACTGCCTTGCATGTGAAATAAATTGAGGGAAAATTCTTCTGATACTATTTAAATAGATTTTGGGGGGATTTTATATCACAACGAATATTTTAGAATACACGAATACATTAGGAGACCAGACATATTGAAAAAAAGCCTGACCAAGACAATCTAGATCCTTCTCAAACAAAAGGTCTCTCGGGTATGATTTTTTTTTTTTTGTCTTTTTGAGACAGGGTCTCTCTGTAGCCCCAGCTGCCTTGGAACTTACTATGTAGACTAGGCTGGTCTTGATCTCACAGAGATCCGCCTGCCTCTGCCTCCCAAGTGCTGAGATTAAAGGCCTGTGCTACCACGCCCAGCCCCAGCTGTGAAATTCTTATAGCACAGGTAGTCTTCTGTTTTCTTTCTGGCTGTCAATCTCAGACAATTCTGTTAAGGTTTTCAAGGTTCACAAGAAAGATGGCTAACATGATGCTCGTGCTTTCCTATTTACCAGTCTCTACAAGGCAGCCTGAATACAACTGACCAGTTAAAGGACATATAAGCTGTTGTTTAGGTGGATACTAACTGCTATCAGGAGCTAAAGAGTGAGGTTCTAAAGGACAGCTGAAGCCTTACAGATGAGAACATGAAATTAGAGAGAGTTCTTTCAAATACACAGAACCCCAAACAAATTGATGATGGGCTTTTCTTAGTAAGTCTACTTCCTCTTCCAGTGCCCTTCAGATCAAGTTAGAACAGACAACACATACTTGAATTAAACATTTCTCTGCAAAATACTCACAGAAATAGAGAAAGCAATTCCTTTGACCTTCTCTTCCTCCCTTTTATTTTTTTTTAATGATTTGTTTTTATTTGTACAAGGGTTTGGAGTGTCCGTGTGTATATTGATATGTGTGTAGTGCCCACAAAGCCTGCAAGAGGGCAACAGCCACCATGTGGACGCTGGAAACTTAATCTTCGTTCTCTGGAAGAACAGCAAGTACTCTTAACCTGAGTCACCTCTCCAGACCCTCTTCTTCCCTTTTAAAAAATTTCATGAATTCAGCCAGGTGTGGTGGCGTACTCCTTTAGTCCTAGTACTTGCGGGGCGGAGGCAGGCAGATCTTTGTGAGTTCAAGGCCAGCCTAGTCTACATAGTGAGTTCAGGTCAGCTGGGGCTACAGGGGAGACCCTGTCTCAAAAAGACAAAAAAAAAAAAAAAAAAAAAAATCATGGATTCTTGCTGGTGTGGTAGCTCAGTCCTTTAATCCCATTGTTCAGGAGGCAAAGCCAGCAAGATCTCTGAGTTTGAGACCAATCTAGTCTACAACAAGCTCCAGGTCCAGCAGGGGTACATAGTGAGACCCCCGTTTTAAAGAAAAAATATTCATGGATTCTGATATTTAACATAATTTATCAGTTGTAGACTAGAATTTAGTTGAGGGGGTTGTTGTTGTTTTGAGACAGGGTCTCACTATGCAGCACTGGGCTCAAACTCACTGAGATCCGCTTGCATCTGCCCCTCCCCACCAATGGTGCTTAAGATTAAACATATGACCACCAAGCTCAGCCTTAGAACTCAGTATTTTCGCTGAGCATGGTGGTGCGGATAGGCAGATCTCTTGTGAGTTCAAGGCCAGCCTGGTCTATATAGTGAATTCCAGGCCAGTGGGGGCTACAGGAGACCCCCTGTCTCAAAAAGACCAAAAACAAACAAAACAAAAGAATTCAGTATTTTCAGGAACACTGAACTGTAGTGGAGTTTTTGCTGGGCATGTGCAAGGGCTCTGGATTCCATCTCCAATACTATCCTAAAACTACCTCCCCAATCCCCTAAAAAGAAGGAACTAGCATATTGTGAAATTTATCTTTCACTCAGTTTAATGTTCAGCTAGACACATCTCTTCTGTCTGGCGGCCCCAAAACTGTACATACCAATGGTCATCCCAGGCACAACCCATTTCAAAATTATGAAAAATAAGTCAGGCACACCTAAAATGCTGTTTTACCAATCTTTTACTTTAAACACCTTTTCTGCTCTCAATTTGGTACCCATGCTCTTGAGGGCAGATGCTACCCTCTGATACGGTGACCTACTGTAGCCAAAAAAGGAGGATCCAAAACCCAATTCCCAAGGGCAAGAAGTTCAAAAGGCTTGATGAATTTTACAAAAATATTTCATGTACATTAAAATAACAAATTATGGGGCTGGAGAGTTGGCTCAGCAGTTAAGAGCACTGACTGCTCTTGCAGAGGATCCAGGTTCAATTCCCAGCACCTACATGGCGGCTACGAACCATCCTTAACTCCAGTTCCAGGGGAATCCGAAGCCCTCTTCTGACCTTCGCGGCATTGCACGACATGGGTGCACTCACATACATGCAGGCAATACACTCGTACACATAAAATAAAATAAAATATTAAACAAACAAACAAATTATAACATGGGAAAAAAATAAAATTCTGAAAACAATGTACTAGGCTAGGTATCTGGATATATGATTAGTATCTACTGGGTCAACCTCACCTCACTGTTATCCATATTACAGGTAACTTTTGATCTGAAAAATAGACATGGCTGCTTACTCTAATTTGGTTCTTCAGTTGCTCGGCCTCCTGCCGCAGCTGGTCAAGCTCACTCATCTTTAGGTCTCAATGCTTTCCACACTCCTCAGAACCCACAATCTGAAACAGAAAACAGGTAAGTCATGGTAAAGAATGGTTAATGATAACTGATTGAGTAACTCATGAAGCAGGTAAAGAAAGGAAATTTAAGACTTCACAGATATGGTCTCATCATGAAGCAGAATCTTTCTGCCACATTCATAACTTTTAACTGCCTATCTAGGGCTACAATGATGATTATTCACTGACTTTGTATAGTAAGACAAAGTCTAATCCCATACTGCTGAAAATGTAGTAGATTGAAAAAGAAAAACTCTGCTCATCCCAGATGTGGGGCATGCCCTATAATTCCACTAATTAGGCTGAGGAAAGAGGATTTAAGTTCAAGGTTAACTTAGACTACAAAGAGAACCAATCTCAAAAAGTCATTTAAAACAAAGCACAGGCCTTTCTCATGAAAAGATCTTGAGTCCCCGCCAAGGAACAAAAGCCTGACTTCCAGAATAGTCACAGAAAAACCACGAACCATTACATCAGGAAACAGGACCGAGGCAATCTGGAAAATTGGGGTGCTAAAGCCATGGCAGTAGTTGTGAACCTTCAAGGACAGAGGGGTGTCCAGCAGTCCTTTATTTCCACCCAAACAAGTTCTGAGGTCTCAGCAGTCTCAGAAATATTTGACCCTTCTAGGTACCAGTTGAATCAGGCTGGCAAAAAAGCATGGCACCAATCCTGAGTCATATAAGACAGCATCCCTAAAGTCAGTGACAACTGAGATCATACTGCTATAAAACATGACTTCTGGCTGGGTTGGTGGCGCACGCCTTTGATCCCAGCACTTGGGAGGCAGAGGCAGACAGATCTCTGTGAGTTCCAGGCCAGCTGGGGCTACTCCCTGACCCTGTCTCAAAAACAAAAAAAAACAAAACAAAAAAGTGACTTCTTCAGCAGCTTAGTTGGTAGAGTGCTTGCCTAGCATGCAGGAAGCTGTGGGTTCCAGCTCCAACACCAAATAATGGGGTGTGACGGTCCATACCTTTAATCCCAGCACCTGGGAGATGGAGGCAGGAAGATCAGAGTTTAAGGTCATCTTTGGCTACACAGTGTGAGGCCATTCTGAGACATATGAGACTCAGTCTCAAAAGTAAATTAGGTAAACAAAAAAATATGACTTCCTGGGCTGGGATGTAGTTATTTGGAAGAATGCTTGTCTACCATGCAGAAGAACAGAAGTTCAAGATCATCCTCTACATGTGAGTTTTAGGCCAGTCTGGGCTACATGAGGAGAGAGAGAGGAGAGAGAGAGAGAGAGAGAGAGAGAGAGAGAGAGAAAGGAGAGAGAACTTGCATGCACATGGTGCATTTACATACATGTGTACAAAATACTCATACATGTAAAATAAAAACCAGTTTTTAAAAAAGAGACAGAGACTTCCCAAGAGGATGTTGTACATAGATACAGCTTGTTTCCTGGGTTTGTTGTTCGTTTGGGGCCTCATGAGCCCCTCACTATGCCTAGCTTGCAGGTCGCATTTCTGACATAAATGTTGACTGTTAAATCAAGTCATAACTGTGATCAAAGCACTATAAAACTAAAGGTGGAATTACTTAATAATATAAACATGAGGCTGGAGAAGACAGCTTGGCGGTTAAGAGCACTAGCTGCTCTTGCAGAGGACCCGAGTTCAATTCCCAGAACCCACACGGTGGCTAACCTAACCATCTTTAACCCCAGTTCCAGGGGAATCCAATACCCTCTTCTGAGCCCTGAAGACATTACATGACACAGGTTGAGTTACACACATGCAACAATACACTCAAATGCAAAAAATAAAAGTATTAAAAAGGGGGCTGGAGAGATGGCTCAGCGGTTAAGAGCACTGATTGCTCTCGTAGAGGACCCAGGTTCGAGTCCCAGCCCCATGGTGGCTACAAACTGTCCTTAGCTCCAGTTCTAGGGGACTCTGAAGCCCTCTTCTGACCTCCATGGCATTGCACCACATGGGTACACTCACATACATGCAGGTAATACACACATACACATAAAGTAAAAATATTTTTAAAAAATTAAAAAATATATAAAAATGTGATTTATGCAGGGATCTTAAATCCCCATACAAAGTATTCAGAGTAACAAGTTTAACATCAAAATTTCTGTGTTAAAAATAAGGAGGTCCTAGCCGGGCGTGGTTGCGCATGCCTTTAATCCCAGCACTTGGGAGGCAGAGGCAGGTGGATCTCTTTGAGTTCGAGGCCAGCCTGGTCCACTTAGTTCCAGGACAGCTGAGGCTACAGGGAGACCCTGTCTCAAAAAGACCAAAAATAAATAAAAATAAAAAATAAGGAGGTCCTAGAGGATAGAGGCAGGTGGACCCTTGGGCTTGCTGGCTGGCCAGCCAGGCTAGTTGGAATAGCAAGCTCTAGGTACAATGAGACCTTGTGTTAACAAATAAGCTAGAGAATGAGAGTAAGATGCAGTTAGCCTCTGGCTTCCACACATATATGTACAGGTAAGTGTATGTGTGCACACACAATAAAAATTTTAAAGCTGGGTGTGGTGGTGCATATTTTTTTGAAACAGGGTCTCTCTGTAGCCCCAGCTGGCCTGGAACTCACAGAAATCTGCCTGCCTCTGCCTCCCAGGTGCTGGCATCAAAGGCATGTGCCACCACGCCCAGCTGCATGTCTTTAATTCTAGTACTCAGGACGCAGAGGTAGGTGGAGCTCTGGGAGTTGGAGGTCAGCCTAGTCTATACAGTGAGACCCTGTCTCAAAAAAAAAAAAAAGCCAGATGTGGTGGCATGACTTTAATCTCAGCACTTGGGGATCAGAGGTAGGAAGACTACTGTGAACCTGAACCCCGCCTAGTCCTGAGGTTCCAGGTCACCTCAGGATAGATAGCAAAACCCTGTCTCGATTCTTCCCCAAAGTCAAAGTTAATAGATCAAATTAAGACTTGTTAGTTCATTAAGACTGAAACACAGCTTGGATAAATTATCTGGCTAACAATGAAATCTTTTTAAATATTTTATTACATTTATTTATTTTCTATGTGTGAGTATGTTGCCTGAATAAGTGTACCTGTAAACCACCAAATCTTATCTGTTGAAGTTCATATACTTTTTTATTCTGCAGAAAACATCTAAATAACATCACTGCACAATTCACATTATAGGTTCCTCACGTATATACTGATGACAACAAAATCCCCTCCAACTATATACCTTTGCTGTTCTCATAGGCTGGGCAGGAAAGAAGGGTGAGTTCTCAAAGTGCTTAGAGGCCTTGAGCAATATAGTCGGTCAAAGGCAAACTTGAGGAAAATGAGTTTGAAAGTAATCACCAGCACTGCGGGCTAAGAAAGGCCTAAAACGTACAGCTGTGTGTTGAAGGAGAGCCCCCCTCCCCCGCAAGTCCCAGACTAGTACCCTTGTTGCTGCTCTCTAGGAAGATGGGGTATGGTCTCCAAAAGATTTCTGTTGGGCATGGTGACACACACCTGTGGTCCCAGGGCACTTGGGAGGCAGCGACAGGCAAATCTCTCTGTGAGTTCCAGGCCAGCTGGGGCTACAGGGAAACTTTCAAAAAGACCAAAATAAAAAAAGTTTCTGGTGACAATGGTATTCTCTTTTTCTGTTTCCACCCCCATCCCTGCCCATCTTTCTTAAGACGAGAGTCTTACTGTGCAGCGCAGCATAGCCTGGAACTCAATTAGGAAGCCTAGTTGACCTCAAACTCAGCCTCCCAAGTGCTAGCATTACAGGAATGTGCCACTATGCCTAGCGGTTGTTTCTAAGCCCATTCCTTGTGGCTAGAGAGATGGCTCAGTAGTTAAAAGCACTGGCTGCTCTCAGAGGATCCAGGTTCAGTTCCCAGCGCCCACAAGCCGGCCGTTGGTAGACTGAATACCCTCTTTTATCACACACGACACAGGTATACTTATGCAGGCAAAGCACTCATACACATAAAATAAAAACAATTTTTACAAATGAATCAATCAATCCATTCCTTGAGTAGGTGGTTGCATTATTTGGGAAGCAGCGTATGCTTCCCTGGATATCTCTGGCATTAGAGAGGACAGCTTACTTTTTTTTTCTTTAAAGACCCAGCTGGCCAGGAACTCCCTATGTAGATCAGGCTGGCCTTTATCTCATAGAGCTCCACTTGGCTCTGCCTCCAAAGTGGGACTAGAGGTATGTGCGACCAGACCCAGTTATGAACAGCTTACTTTGATAGGAAAACACTGGCTGGTTCAGACTTGAGCACACAAAAATCTAAGGATTGAAGTTTAGAAATATTCCTCTGACAGAATGAAATGCCAAATGAATAAAAAATGGCATTTAGATGAAGACAGGTGAGCCAGCATGTCTTCCTTGCATACTTTTGCCTCATCTGTATCTTACACAGGGTTAAAGTATGACTCCTCCCACTGGTTTTGTAGTCAGGGTACCTACACTTCAGCATCCACTTGGCTATAAAGAAGCTTCTCAAGCCAGGCGTGGTACTGCACATCTTTAATCCCAGCACTCGGGAGGCAGAGTCAGGCAGATCTCTGTGAGTTCAAGGCCAGTCTGGTCCACATAGTGAGTTCCAGGACAGCTGGGGCTACAGGGAGACCCTGTCTCAAAAAGTCAATCAATCAATCAATCAATATTTTTTTTTAAAAAGCCGGATGTGGTGGCACATGCCTGTAGTCACTGCACTTGGGAGGCAGAGGCAGGTGGATCTCTGTGAGTTCAAGGCCAGCTTGGTCTACATAGTGAGTTCCAGGACAGCTGGGGCTACAGGGAGACCCTATCTCAAAAAGACCAAAAAAAAAAAAAGCTTCTCCATCCAATTTAGGATTGACATAAGCAAAGCAGCAGCCGAAGTTATGAGGCACCTGATTTAGTCTAATATTCAATAGGCAGCATCTGACCCTGACCCTAAACATGAAAGCAAAGCTGGTTGTTAAAGCATAGGTCTGAAAACAGACGGCTAGGCTCTAGTAAACAGAAGGAATTTTTCTCAGCTGCCTCAAAAGGTCTTCTGGCTTGTCCATCTTGATAGCTCATTAGCTATTTAAAAAAAAAAGCCTCAGGAAAGAATGTAAGTACTCCTCCACTCCAGAGTCTAGGACACCTGTTAGGTTTGGGGGTAAGATGGTAAGAGAGCAAATAAGGGGCTGGAGAGACAGCTCAGCAGTTGAGATCACTGGCTGCTCTTGCAGAGGACCTGGGTTTGAATCCCAGCACCCACATGATGGTTATCAACGGGCCGTATCTCCAGTTCCAGGAGATCCAACGCCCTCTTCTGTCCTCCATGGGTACTGCATGACATAGGTGTACTTACAACACATAGGCAATACCCTCACACAAATAAAAATAAATAAATCAAAAAAATTTTTTAAAAAGAAAGCAAACAAGGTACGAAGGGGAAAAACAGAAATTGCTATGCTCTTCTGCGTTTTTCTCCAACAACTGAAGATCAATTATGCTAGTATTATTGTTTGCACCATACCCAGGAAACGTCTTATGTAGGCTTGCCAGTCATGTCTTCTCAGAAGTTTGAAGGGAACCTCAGCTCCTCCAAGTCACAAGTTACCTGTCTACTTTATGGTCAGCTGTGTTGGGCCCTACTTGCTAGTAGTCAGGGCTGTGGGTACACATTACCCAACAGTCCAGAGCTGTGAGTTTTTGTGCAAAATCCTTTTCTAAAATTTTACTGTAGAAAATGAAAAAAAAAAAACCCACAAACTATATAAACCAAGAAAGGAAAATCTATTATCAGAAATCTAAATTTTGAAAAAAATTAAATTCTCTTGGGGCTGGAGAGATGGCTTGGTGGTTAACAGCACTGACTGCTCTTGCAGAGGACTTGGGTTCGATTCCCAGCACCCACATGGCGGCTACAAACCATCCTTAACTCCAGTTCCAGGGAATCTGATGCCCTCTTCTGACCTCCATAGGCATTGTACAACATGGGTGCACTTACATACATGCAGGCAATATACTCATACACATAAAATAAAAATAAATTTTTAAAAATTGAATTCTCTGGTATCCATGCTTAAAAAAATTAAATGCCTTACAACAAATTTCTTTCTCACTAATCATAACTTTCATAGCTTTTAGAAATGGGAATACCTGGCCAGACACGGTGGCGCGCACCTTTAATCCCAGCACCTGGGAGGCAGAGGCAGGCAGATCTCTGTGAGTTCAAGGCCAGCCTGGTCTACATAGTGAGTTCCAGGACAGCTGGGGCTACAGGGAGACCCTGTCTCAAAAAGAGGAATACCTTTTTCTGAAAAGGGAATACCCTTTTTCTGAAAACTTTACGAGCACAGATTTTGAATGGACCTTGCCTATAGAGCTGTAACCAAAAAAGCAGTGTTAATTACTTCTGCTTTTGAAATAAAGTAAATCTGGTTTTGTTCTCTTTGCTTATGACTACAGATTTAAACCAACCTAAGTACTGGTGTTAGTCCTTGTGAAGTTTGGAGGTCACTGAATAAAGGTGCGTCTCATCTTAGAGATTGTTAACTAGGCAGTATATTCACTGTCTAATTTTAAGTGATACGGCGGGTGATTGCCATGTACATGTTCTTCTGTAATAAGTAAAGAGAACATCCAATTAAAAAGATAGATTTTAGGGCCGGGCGTGGTGGCACACGCCTTTAATCCCAGCACTCGGGAGGCAGAGGCAGGCGGATCTATGTGAGTTCAAGGCCAGCCTGGTCTACATAGTGAGTTCCAGGGCAGCTGGGGCTACAGGGAGACCCTGTCTCAAAAAGACCAAAAAAAAAAAAAAGATAGATTTTGTGCCTGTGAGCTGGCTCAGTTGGTAAAGACCCTTTTTACACAAGCCTAGTGATCCAAGTTCGATCCCTAGAACCCACCCATATAAAAGGGGAAGGAGAAAACTGACTCTACATTGTCCTCTGACCCCCCCCCAACCCAAATGTAAAAAGACAAAAATTTTAATAGCTAATGAGCTGGGTGTGATGGTTGCATGCTTTTAATCCTAGCATTCAGGAGACAGAGGCAAGCGGATAGATCTCTTTGAGTCTGAGGCCAGCCAGGTAGCCAGGGCTACACAGTGAGACCCTGTCTCCATTTATTTATTTATGATTGTGTGTGGGCTTGTGTGGATATGTGAGGGCATGCCACAGCACACGTGTAGCCATTGGAGGACAACCTGAAGGAGTGCCCTCTCCTTCTACACGGGGCAAGTGCCTTCACCCACTGCCACTCATGTTAGTATTTTACAGTCTGAGTGAAGTGTGGTGTAACCACAGGGTGCCATAATGGTGTTCACGCTAACAATTAAAAATGAGTGTATGTTTAAAAAGCCCGCCGGGCGTGGTGGAGCACGCCTTTGATCCCAGCAGTCGGGAGGCAGAGGCAGGTGGATCTCTGTGAGTTCAAGGCCAGCCTGGTCTACATAGTGAGTTCCAGGTCAGCTGGGGCTACAGGGAGACCCTATCTCAAAAAGACCAAAAAAAAAAAGAAGAGTCTTACTTACGTTTAATCCCTTTTGTCTTTCTTTTCAGTGTCCTTAGTCCCCTGGCCCTTCTGGAAAAACCCACCATCAGGTCTGCCTGCCTACACAGCTATGTTCCTCCTGTGCACGTCCCAGGTAAGCTCTGGCCATGCTGAGGTGGCACTTTCCAGCTTAATCCACTAAGACAGGGCCTACTGAGGCCTCATGTCTGTCCATGACCCACATCTTCCATCAGCTTTTACTTAGAACCTCTATTCTGGAAATGCTTTTCTTAGAAATTTAAATAACTTAAAAACATGGGGCCAAGGATATAGCTCAGAAGCATAGCACTTGCTTGGCAACAGCACACATGCTGATGCTATCTGCAATTTCTCAAAGTGTTAGTGTTAGATATTTCACATGTACAGTGTAACACGACAAACACAGCAGCAACACCACATCCCTCTAATCAAGACCCCTGAGAAGAAAGTCAAGACAGGGACATCAAGCCTGGCATGTCACTCACCTTTAACCTCAGCACTCAGGAGGCAGAGGACAGGCAGATCTCTGTGAGGCCAGCCTGGTCTATAGACTTCCAGGCCAGCTGAGGCTACAGGGAGACCATGTCTCAAAAACAAACAAGACATCCCCCCCAAAAAAAAACACAAAAAAGGGGACCAAGGACATCAACAATGACCCCAGGCTCCTACTACTAGACAATTACTAATAATGATGTTTAGGCTGCAAATCTACTACTGATAAAAAGGGAGGACCTGCTGAGGACCCCTTAGGAAGATGACTTAACAGGTAAAGGTGCCTGTCACCAAGCCTGACAAGGTGAGTTTCATTGCCAGGGACCCACATGGTGGAAGGAGGAGAACAGACTCCCACAAGTTGTCCTCTGACCTCCACACATGTGGCACACATGCATGTGCCCAAAATAAATAAATAGTAACAAATAAAACATTTTAAGGATACATACATGAAAAAAAAATTTTCGGTTTCTGGTTCTGCAACATGCAAATATGTCCTCACTAAATCATTCATTCTGATCTCAGAATAAAGTGTTCTATGTCACAGAGCTAAAGCAAAAATTAAATGAGACAATCAATCTGATAGTAAGCCTCTCAATGATTATACCAGGAAGTGTCCCCTTCAATACAGCAACCTCAAGGTCAATGGCTGACATCTGAGCAGAAGTCAGATGGGTGAAGAACACTACTGTCCTTGTTTGAGATGCTGTCTGCAATGGAGCAATTTCCAACATCATGCTTTAAGACTGTATGCCTATGAAGTCTTCACACACACACACACACACACACACACACACACACACACACACGCACACACGCACACATGCACACAGAGAAAACCAATTAGGCTGGGCGTGGTGGAACATACCTTTAAATCCAGCACCTGGGAGGCAGAGGCAGGGGATCTGTGAGATTGAGGCTAGCCTGGTCTACATAGCAAGTTCCAGACCAGCTGGGGTTATGGAGAGATCCTGTCTCCAAAAAGAAGAAAAACCATAATCAAAACCAAACAACTCAGCAGTGCCCTAAGTTTTTCTTTACTAACAACTTGCTTCATTCTCACATGCTGATTTCAGCACTTGCTATGGAGCAGAACAAACTGTGGTGAAGAGAAAGGCACGTTCCCTGTTCTCAGGAGTCGTAACAGAACTTAAGAGGAATGAGAGTGAAACGTCTGTTTGAAGCACTGACTCAGAATTAGTGTAATTTTAACACTTGGATTTGAAGCATTTTATAAATAAAAGGTAGTTTCACAATTTACCCTCACTGTGGCTCTACTGACTCAGGAATACTTACTCTCCAGTACATGGTGTGCTGCTGCACCCTACTCCCCCACCCCAGCAGCAAGTGCTATAGGGGATGAATGGTTCAAGTGGTAAAGAAGAGTAAACACACAGCTGGTTAAGCAACCTGCCCAGGTTCACAGCTCTAAGCCCAAACCCAGGATTCCCATCAGCTACCTCCATGCCAGTTCCACAAAGTCATCTAGAACTGGCTGGAGATGGTCAAAAGATCACAAAAAGAAATCTCACTTCAACTGCCTGCTTGCATATCCTTGGTCAGGACATGCTCTCATGACAAAGATATGATGAAAACTATACCTCCCCCCATAATCTTCCAACTGGAATAAAGTGCTAGGACCACTATCCTAGCAGGCACTATATCCCTGGAGCAAGCAATCTGAGTTTATCCATTTCTGGAGGAAACACATTAAAACTACCTCTTATAGCTTGTCTAGGTGTTTTACCTTAGCTTATGTAACTCTTCCAGTCAGTCTCCTTAAGCTAGTGTTGAATAATAAATACAAACCTGACATGAGCCACCTATCTATTTCTTATTTTCCAGTGGCCTTAAGGATAAAGGTGAAACGAAGTACGTAACATTAATTTCAATCAATACACTTTGTCCCACACATCAAAAATGTTACTTTAACATGTAATCATGATAAAATAAGAGAAATACCTCTTCACAGCTACTTGTTACTGTGTCTCTGATGTCATATCTAAAAAGTGAGCTTGTGCGGCTGGAGAGATGGCTCAGCACTTTAGAGCACTGGCTGCTCCTGCAGAGGACCCAGGTTCAGTTCCCAGCACCCACATGGTGGCTAACAACCATCCATAACTCCAGTTCTAGGGGATCCAGCACTGTCTTCTGACCTCCGTGGACAATGTATGACAATGGTGCACTTACACACATGCAAGCAATACACTCCTACACATAAAATAAAAATAATTTTTAAAATTGAAAAAAAAAAAAAAGCTTGGCAACAGCTCACCAGGCTGCAGACGTTCAGCTTTCTATTTCTGCCTGCTTTTTAAAATTCTTCAAAAGAGTGTAACCTCTCCTTTTTGTCTTTCTATCTCTTTTCTTTTCTTTCTTTTTTTATGGCTCTTTTTGCGACAGGGTCTCCCTATAGCCTCAGCTGGCCTGGAATTCACTATGTAGACCAGGCAGGCCTTGAACTCAGAGATTCACATGCCTCTGCCTCTATCTCTGCCGCCCAAGGGCTGAGATCAAAGGCGTGTACCACCCATCTCTTTTCTAAGCATGCTTTTCCTAATTTGGGCTTCCCCAACATTTTGGGTTTCTTTACTCTCTCTCTAAAATTCCCCTTCTCACCATGTAACTACTAGTCTGTCATGTCTGACCTCTGTGCTGGCTCAAACATCATGGCCTTTTTCTTCTCTCCTCTATCCTCCTCCTCTAGGCAGCTACTAACACTTACAGCTTCCCTGCCCTGAGAGTTTTTCTTTTAGACTTAAAAAATAAATTATCTTCAAGCTTAAAAATGAATAAAAAAAGGAATGGTGAACCTCCCTCTAAGTCTCAGTGCCTTTGGGTTTTCTAGATGAACCTATGATCCATTTTCAGTTGATTAGTATGGATGTTGTCAAGATCGCCTTCTGCATAATGATAACCAATTGTTTCAGCACTTAATTATTCATTCAATTTAGTTTTGCTTTGTAATTCAAAATTGCTTCAAACTTCAAAGAACTATGAGAATACTATAAAGAAACTATATACACTCACCAACATACACCAACTTCTAACATTGAGACACACTTGCTTCATTAAAAGTACATGAATACACAGGGATTTTTTTTTTTCCTCCTGAATCCCATGTACCCACATCATATTTCAACTAAAAGCTGGATAGGAGAAAAATAGAAAAAGACTGGGCTGCTTATTACTGGAAGGAAAAAAAGGATAAAAAAATTGCTCATGCCCACAATCTATTGGGACCTGAAGCCTTCTTGCTAAATGCTGAATGGAAGAGCTCTGTTTGGCAAAAAGATTGGATCTTGCTATGTTGCCTTGATGGTCTGACCTTCTGACCTTAAGCAATCCTCCTGCTTCAGCCTCCTAAGTGGCTAGGACTGTAGGTGCCCAGCTCTGGATGCAAGTTTTAAAGAACACATCCTTCTGAATATCAACTACTCTGAAAACAAAGTTGAGGGGTGAGGGGAGCAGCTGGAGAGATGGCTTAGCAGTTAAGAGTTTGTTGTACACATAAGAACCAGAGCTTCGAGCTGGGCGTGGTGGCGTACACCTTTAATTCCAGCACTCAGGAGGCAGAGGCAGGCAGATCTCCAAGTTCAAGGCCAGCCTGGCCTACAAAGTAAGTTCCAGGCCAGCTGGTGCTAGAGAGAGACTCTGTCTCAAGAAGACAAAAAAAAAAGAATTAGAGCTTCAAATGCCTGTAACTCCAGTTTCAAAGGGTCTGATATTTCCTTCTGGTCTCTGCATAAGCATAGGCATAGGCATGTACATACACCCCACCCCCAAATCTTTAAAGAACAAAACCAAACCCATGGACTAACTTGATTTCTATGCCAGTGTGATAGCTCAGTGGGGAACGGCACTCACTACCAACCCTGAGGTCCTGAGTTCAATTCCCAGAACCCACATGGTAGAATTGACTCTAGCAAGTTGTTCTCTGATCTCCATAGGCAGTGTCATGCCTGTCCCCCATAAATGTAAAAAAGTAGGACTGGGGAGATGGTTCAGTTGGTAAAACACTTTATGTACAAGCATGAAGCCCCGAGTTCAGATCCCAGTACCCATGTAAAGAGATGAGCATGGTTGCACCTGCCTATAACCTCATCACTGTGAGGGGCACAGACAGGCCACTTTCTTTCTGGAACTTGCTAGCCAGCCAGCCTGGCCAAATTGATGAGCCCCAGGTTCAGTGAGAGAGACCCTATTTTAAGAAATAGGGTAAAGGGCTATGGAGAAAGGCACCTGACATCTGTCTCTGGCCTCTCTATACACAGGTAATCCCAGCACTCTGGGAAGAGGAAGCAGGTTTGAGGCTGTCCTGGGCTACATGGTGAGATGCTGTCTCAAAAAGATGGAAAGAGAGGCAGCAGCTCCAGCCACACACCCCCGCCCCCATAGCGCTGCAGGTCTGTGTGGAGCCACAGTTGCGGATCTCTGTTCTGCAGGATAGGGTTCGTGAAAGTTATCAAGAATAAGGCCTACTTTAAAGAGATACCAAGTGAAATTCAGAAGACAATAAGAGGGTAAAATGACTACTATGCTCATAAATAATTGGTGATCCAAGACAAAAATAAGTACAACACACCCAAATACAGAATGATAGTTTGTGTGAACAGAGACATCATCTGTCAGACTGCTTATGCTCATATAGAAGGGGATATAGTCTGCACAGCATATGCACATGAACTACAAAAATATGGTGTGAAAGTTGGCCTGACAAATAGGCTGCAGCCTATTGCACTGGCCTGCTGCAGGCCCGCAGGCTTCTTAATAGATTTGGACAAGATCTATGAAGGCCAAATGGAGGTGACCTGAGATGAATACAATGTGGAAAGCATTGATGGTCAGCCTGGTGCCTTCACTTGCTATCAGGATGCAGGTCCTGCCCACACTACAGCTGGCAATAAAGTTTTTGGGGCCCTGAAGGGAGCTGTGGATGGAGGCTTGTCTATGCCTCACAGTACCAAATGATTCCCTGGTTGTGATTCTGAAAGCAAGCAGTTCAAGGCAGAAATCCATGGGAAGCACATCATGGGTCAGAACGTGGCAGACTACATGTGATACCTGATGAAGATGAAGCTGCATACAAGAAACAGTTCTCTCAGTACATAAAGAATAACGTAACCCCAGACATGGAGGTGATGTCTAAGAAAGCCCATGCTGCTATATGAGAGAATCCAGTCTACAAGAAGAAGCCTAAGAGAGAAATTAAAAAGAAGTGGAGCGGGGCGTGGTGGCACACACCTTTAGTCCCAGCACTCTGGAGGCAGAGGCGGGCAGATCTCTGTGAGTTCAAGGCCAGCCTGGTCTACACACTGAGTTTCAGGCCAGCTGGGTCTACAGGGAGACCCTGTTTCAAAAAGACCCCAAAAAAAGTAGAAGAGGTGGAACCATCCCAAAATGTCCCTTACCCAGAAGAAAGATCGGGTAGCTCAAAAGAAGGCAAGCTTCCTTAGAGCTCAGGAATGGGCTGCTGAAAGCTAAAGCAATTTTCTATGGAGATTTTTTTTCATAAAGACAATAGTTATTGAACAAACAAACAAAAAAGATGGAAAGAGAGAGGGGAGGAAGGGAGGGACAGGGGAAAGAAATGGATTCTTGTCGCACTATTTACATGGGAGACTGAGGCAGGTCATGGTCAGACCGGATGTTATCCAAAAGAGCAAGTAAGACTGTGACTGTGATAGAGAGGTCATGCCAAAGAAAGGCCGTTAATCCCAGCAATCGGGAGGGAGGCAGCTGGTTCTCTGAGGGGGCAATCGAGGCCAGCCTGGTCACAAAGGAAGTTCCAGGCCAGCTGGGGATTCAGGGAGACCCTGTCTCAAAATGAGAGGGAGAGAGGAGAGAGGAGAGAGGAGAGAGGGGAGAGAAGGAGAAGGAGAGAGAGAGAGAGAGAGAGAGAGAGAGAGAGAGAGAGAGGGAATCTATCCTAGGCTATGCTGAGTAGCTAAGCATAAGCTTAGCAGGCCAAGAACCTGGATCTGACACACAGGCACATACAGACACACGCCCTAAAGAAATTTAAATACTGTATTTCAAAAGCCAATGCGTATTAATTATACATGTGAAGTTACCTTAATTTGGGTGTCTCTGGCCTTGTCTTCTACACATGTAAGTCTATCTGTAAGAAACAGAAAAAGGTATGTTTGTGTCATACTGGAGTTGGAATGAAAACAATTAGTAGCACATAAGCCATCCTCTTCCTCATTACTGTCTCCCTCCAAATTGCTTTACCCATTATAGCATTTCATTTTTCAGTATTAAAGAACAAAGAAATGGGGGCCAGCAAGGTGGCTTAGCAGGTAAAGGCGCTTGCAGCCAAGCCTGATGTCCTGACCTCTACACGCATGCACGCATGCACGCACACACAGAGTGTATGATTCCATTTACACAACATATCCCAAATCCAGAGATGAAAATGCAGGGTTGCCAAGGGGACATGTACAATGAATGAGCAAGCTCACTGGATACAGAGCTTTCTTTTGGGGTAACAAAAATGAAGAACTAGGTAGTAGTTGCACAACATTGTGAACACACTAAGTGCTAGGGAACTGTTCTCTTTAAAATGGTTTAATTTTGTATTATATGAATTCCATCTCAAAAAAGAAAAGGTGGGAGTGAAGTAGAAGTTGGGGAACCCAAGGTAATCAGTAAAAATGCAAGCTTCCACCTGCACAAGCCCTCACTGCAAAGAAGGTCCTGGGAGTATGTGCCTGGGGCATCATCACATTCTCCAGATCTGCAGTCTCAACCCTGCACCCTGCTGTTTACTGAAGGTGAGATTGTTCTTGGTGGGGAAGCTGTCCAGCAACCAGCAGGTGTACAGCAGACCCTAGCTGTTGGGGAACCCTGCTGTTAAGGTCGGCTCCTTTCTCAGCAGGGGCTTCCTGCCTGACTTACCTGGAAAGTGCAGCCAAGCACGGATGCTTGGCCTCATTTGAAACATGACCTTTGGCATAGTTACCTGCAATAAAACTGCCCCCAGGTTTTTTCTATATGATAATTAGGCATTGCCTGGTAGTCAGATGATAGGAGCCCACTGCCACATGTAAATAAAGCATACTCTGAGCACCTATCAGCTGAAGCATTGGCTGCTGCCTCCACACTATATTTTCCCTGACCCCCACTGAATAAACGGAGCTGTTTCACTGAATCTGGAGCTGTATCACTGAACCTGCCTCCCCGGAAGGGCTTTCTTCCGTCCTGCTCACTGGCCATCCTGAACCCATTTGTGGCTTCTGCTCCCTTTATCAGGGCTTTCTTCCATCAGTGCTCACCGGCCATCCTGACCCCGTTCGTCGCTTCTGCTCCCTTTGTCCTCGTGGAACGGTGGCCAACGACTCACAAGGGAAGGGAGAGACCCCACACCTAGCTTCTGCTATTCAGAACAGCAGCACCAAGTATTCCCAAGGGGAAGTACGGGTCCCAGGTGAGATTCCTCTATGAAGGAGCACAATCATCCCCATCTATACATATAGATCTGCTTGGCACCTTTCATAGTAAGAGACAAATCAGTTTGCTTTTGTGGCTCACGTTCTCTATTATTCAGAATAGGTGAATTGTATGCATCTCCCAAACCCCAGCTCCTATGGCCAAGTGTGGCTCAGTGGAGTAAGAGTGCTGCTGTGTGCACTGACCAACAGCTCAGCCTGGAGTCACAGAGCCTGTCTGGACTGGTTTGTGGTTAAAAACAAGACCCACTGCAGGTTCCTCCACAGATTAACCAGCTCAGAGGACTGAGGGCAATACTCCCAATTCCACAGTGAACCCAAACCAGGAGTACCATCACCCTTAAGGAAAAGTGAAAACAATGAACTAAAACCAAAGTGAACACCCAATGTTCTACAACACAACTGTACCTCCAGGTCTGTGCAACAGTGGGAAGGTGACATCATCACAGGCACCGAGGTGCTGCCAATACTGACAGCCAGAATGTGTCACCTAGGCCCCTAGAAACCCCCATGGAGCTGGATGCTAGAATGCCAGGCAGGAGAAAAGACTCTGAGCAAGGAAAGACACTCGCAGGCTGGGCTAGAGACTGGACTGCATCCTGGTACACATGAAGAGGTAATAATGGGTGGCATGGACACTTGGAGACTCTTAAGTCTTCCAGAGTAATCCTTCCCAGACTATTCCTTCCCATGAATAGAAAGGTCAAGCACAAGCTCAACCTGCACCCATCTCCTTCCTGATACTGTTTAGAGTTGTCACTATCTCCCAAATGCTGGTATTTGACATATACAACTGATTCCTGAGTTTTGTTCTGAAAGAATTTATTGGTCAAATCCCCTCAACATCCATTCATTCTAGAAACACCACTGAGTGCCTATAATGTAGAAAGTGTACTAGATACAGAAGACCATCAAAAACAGTCTCAGTTAGCCATCCATGAGACTTGTGGTCTTAGTGGAGATGCATGGAAAACTAGCCTACAACTCAAAAGAATGGGGACAGTGAGGGGGATTGCCAAGTGCACCAGGCTAGGCCAAGCTGACCATATTCTCTGGGAATTAGAATTTTTAAAAGGGGTGTAACCGACATACTTAGCACCTTTAAGATTTTTTTTTTTTTTTTTTGTCTTTTTGAGACAGGGTCTCCCTGTAGCCCCAGCTGTCCTGGAACTCACTATGTAGACCAGGCTGGCCTTGAACTCAGAGATCCTCCTGCCTCTGCCTCCCAAGTGCTGGGCTTAAAGGTGTGCGCCACCATGCCCGGACTAAAAGATTCTTTTAGATATTTTTTGTTTTTAATTTTATGTATGGGTATATATCTGTGTGTGGTATGTGCATGTGAGTGCAGGTGCCTGTGAACCAAGTGATGTGGTTGCTGAGAACTGAACTCTAGGTCCTCTGGAAGAGCAGCAAGTACTCTCAACTAACCATTCAGCCATCTCTCTAATTTCCAAAAATAACTTCTTGTTACATTCATTTATTTACTGGGGGTATGTATGTGAGGATGCAAGTGCCACAGCACATGTATCGAGGTCAGGAGACAACTTTTAAAATAATTTTATTATTTTTATGTGTATGAGGTATTTTGCCTAAGTGCACCCATGTTGTGCAATGCCTACAGAAGTCAGACGAGGGTGTTGGATTCACTGAAACTAGTTACAAAGACAGCTGTTAGCTGTCATGTGAATGCTGGGAACCAAACCTGGGAACTCTGCAAGAGTGGTTAGTGCTCTTAACCAATGAACCACCTCTTCAGTCTCCAAAAGACAACTTGGAAGGGTCTCTTCTCCTACACCATGTGGGTGGTGGGAATCAAAATCGGGTCCTCAGGCTTGGTGGCAAGAACCTTTACCCGCTGAACCATCTTGCCAGCCCAGTATCATAATTTTATAAAGGACAGAGTTCAGCATGTGACAAAGGCAGGCACTGCTATGGACACTTAGCCCTGCTCACAGTACTCATGAACACCATGCCTCACTTAGTCAAGAAGCCCAATTACGGCTGGGCGTAGTGGTGCATGCCTTTAATCCCAGCACTTGGGAGGCAGAGGCAGGCGGATCTCTGTGAGTTTGAGGCCAGCCTGGTCTACTGGTCTACATAAGTGAGTTCCAGGCCAGCTGGGGCTACAGGGAGACCTTGTCTCAAAAAGACCAAAA
>NW_008355419.1:845262-875107 GCF_000622305.1 Nannospalax galili
CCCAAAAATCGAATTATACTACATTAGATGCCCTTTCAAGATTATGGACAAAATTAACTGGGTCTGTTTTTGACTCTGTAGAGCTAATTTAGCAATACTAAATATTAATGTGATTAACTTCTTTGTACATATTTATTTTGTCACAGCTTGAGGTTTTAAGTATCCAACATTGTATTTGTATGGTATTGTTCATTTCTTTCACAATCTAGAAGCTCTTGAGAACTTTGTAGGCTGTATTAAGATCTCATATCACGACAGGCACCTTTACCTGGAATAATTTCTTCCATATCAAAAAACACTGAGATGGAAGAACACAGGTACGCTTCACTACATGCCTACAATACTGCATCTCTCAGTTTCCCTACCCTGTGAAGTCTCAGGGTTGGCAGAGGTTTTAGGTATGTGACTAGAGCCCTTGTTATACTGTGCACATGCAACCCAGCCTTCTCTTTCTGAACTGGAGAAGGGATTCTGATTCCAGGACACATCTAGATCCCTTGCTGAACCTGGAGCTCACTCACTGATTCAGCTAGACTGGCTGGTCAGAGAACTCCAGGCATCCCTCCTACCTCTGTCCTTTCAGAACTGGGGTTACAGACTCACATCACTATGCCACCCTTTTATGGGGTGCTAGGGATCCAACCGTGAATCCTCATCTGCACCATAAGCACTTCACTGACTAAGCCATTTCCCCAGCCCACACTTGTACTTTAGAAGGAACCTGGAGTGACAGAAACTACACTCTAGGTTACCTGGGGGCAGAAGGCCCTTCTATTCAAGAGAAGCTCATTTTGGTCCTGGATCTTATACCAGGTACCACTGTGGGCCACAGTGAAGAAAGTACAAATATATCTTTGGAGTCTGAGTACACACATAGACACATCAGGTTGAACAGTACTAAAGCAGGATGAGGTATCAAACTGTCAATAAAATCCTTACAATAAAATGGTCTCCATATCCAAGGTTAACATTAGTGGCTCTTTATTCACTCATTCAACAATTACTTCCCAAGCCCCCACACCAAGTGCCGGGCACGAAAGTGGAGGACTTGCAGTAAGTGGGACATGGCTCTTGCTATTCTGAGCTTATTTGAAAGATGAGGATGGCACAGAGTGAATCTGTCTTTGATCTCGGTATGCCAGGCACTGTCCATTGTGAAGGAAAAATAGAACTAGGTGAGATGGTGGGTGAGGGTCATACATAGGTAGGAAGGACTACTCAAACAGCGTAGTTAGAAGACTACTCAGATGTGCTTCGTCTAAGCAGTGCCCTGAGATGGGATGGGGGATGGGCAAGATGGCTCAGCAGGTAAAAGGCATCTGCCACCAAACCTATGACCTGAGCTCAATCCCCAAGTCCCATATGGTGGAAGGAAACAGCATGGGAAGGTAGAAAGACTTTTTTTCACCTCCTTCAACTAAATATTCCTTCTATCTACAGATGCTAGAGGGAAACTGACTTTATTTTCCTCGTTCCTGGAATGCTGTCCCTCTTTTAAACCCAACTTGTGCGTATAAAAAAATATCAGTCATAAAAAGGGGAATTACAGATGTAGTTCAGTGGTAGGGTGCAAGAAGCCCTGCGTTCCATTTCCTGAAACACAGAAACAGGAGAAATCCATAATGAAGAACCTCACTCACTACAAGACCTGTTTTAAGGAGGGTTTGCACGTTTTCCTTCAGCAGATTTTCCTCCCCAATTAAGCTTTAAACGCGTAAATACTCAAAATCAAATCCTTTCTTTTGGTCTTTTTGAGACACAGTCTCCCTGTAGCTCCAGCTGGTCTGGATTTCAGTATGTAGACCAGGATGGCTTGGAACTCAGAGATACACCTGCCTCTGCCTCCAGAGTGCTGGGATTAAAGGCGTAGACCCCAACGCCTGACTCAAAATCAAATTCTTGACTGTTTATTAGTTCTAGGAATCTGCCAAGAAGCTAATTGAGTATAAGAAAACCAAACTAGCCGGGTGTGGTGTCACATGCCTGTAATCCCAGCACTTGGGAGGGTTAGGGCTAGGGTTAGGCTTCTAAGCTGGGAGTAGTGGCATACCTGTAACTGAAGCTTCCAAGAGGCAGTGACAAAAGGATTGTAGTGAGACTTTGTCTTCAACAACAACAAACCAGAAACTTCTAACACTCTAACATATTAGTATAAAATCTCTAAACATATAACAGCGTTCATAAACATTCCCACTGTCTTATTAGCCAGATTCAAAGATATCTAATGCCCATAGTCCCTTGTTATTTTGACAAGTCATTTATGCTTTCAGTTCTGACCTCCTGCAATGTACTCAATAAAACTTACTTCTGGGCTGCGGAGATGGCTCAAGAGTGATTGCCACCTGAGTTTAATTCCCAGAACACATATAGTGAAAGGAGAACACTGACTCTTGCAACTTGTCCTTGACCACTGCCTATTGTGGTATACTCATATCCCAATTACCACACACAAATTACAGACAGACACCACACACACACACCACCCACACACACACACCCACACCCACACCACCCACACACACACACCCACACACCACACACACACACCACCCACACACACACACACACCCACACACCACACACACACTTACTCAGTGGCCAAACTGAATGGCTTTCAGAATGTTACAACAAATCCACAGGACACTGAGAAGATTAGTGTTTTGGGAAGCTTGGAAGTGACTAATAAGAAGGGAACAGAGACTCCAGCTCCAACACTATACCCTCCTGATGATGTCACATCCTAACAGCTAGGCCTCAGATGGTCACTGACAAAAAAGCAAGTGCTGGAATGTCACCATGGCACAGGAAGTGAGGTGGGTGGAGCCCCACCTGATTCTCAAATCTGAGAAGCTGTATAGCCCACTAATTAGCTAGTTAAGAATAAAATAAAAGCAGGTTGTGGGGGAGGGGGCCACATGCCTTTAACCCTAGCATTTGGAAGGCAGAGTCAGGCAGAACTCTGTGAGATGGGATGTTAGCATGGGCCTACAAAGTGAGTTCCAGGCTGCGTGCGTCTACATGGAGACCCTGTCTCCCCCTCCCCCAACATACACACAAAAAACCCAAACAAAACAACAGTAACAACATAACATAAAGAATGAAATAAAATCAGTTCCTGGCAACTCATGGGTATTACTTTTCAAATGGCTACTGAGTTCCTTAGACATCAATGCTCAGATTGTTCAGATCTCACAACTGAATGGAGGGAACTTTAGGTGGTATTAAAGCCAAAGGGCATCAGGAACATGCTGAGACACTTATGCAGTGAATTTGGGAAACTTTTACTCAAAGAGCAAATGCGGGCCTCAGAGATAAATAGACCAACAAGGCTAAGCACCAACTGTGAGTGGTATGAACAGGTGCCAAAGAAATGAAGCCAGGCCCCCAACCTGGCCCATCTCTCTTCCTTTTCTTCTGGCTGAGGACTGTGAAGCTGGGTACTAAGCCTGACTGACACTGTGAGAACAGGGTCTGACTTTCAAATCCAGAAAACCCAGCAGGACCCCATGCCTGCTTATTGAAGGGGACCGCCTCGGGAAAGGAGTCATCCGAGATTCAGTCTTGAGAAGCAGGTCTGGGGGATGAAGGGCGGTGAGAAAGGCGAAGAGACGCAAAGGTGAGGACAGTTGGGGAGAACTGGAAGCAGCAGCCACGTGTGGCAGACCTGCCCGCACCAAGAACAGCACTGGAGACATGTGCCAGAGAAGCCCAGAGACAAGCCTCTTTGTAGTCTGCTCACAACGCAGAAGCTCTTAGATTAATGTAAAGAAGTCCAGTGAGGGCTACTGGGCCCTTCCTTCCACAGATTACTGGCTATTTAAAATGCCAAAGTAAAGGAGAAGAGTGACAGCTAAATGCATCATGTTCCTAGACTCACAGGATTCTTACGGGTAGTTCACACAATGTAGACAAAAAACGGCTCACAGTGGTATGAAATTTGTGGATTTTTGACAACTGAACTGTGGTTATATAAACACAGATCTGGGCCTCATGTGGTAGCATACACCTTTAATCCCAGTACTCAGAGGCAGGTGGCTGTCTCTGAGTTCCAGGTCAGCCAGGGCCCTGTCTAAAAAAATCAATCAATCAATCAATCAATCAATCAATCAATCAATCAATCAAATCACAGGTCTGTGCCAAAAATCACAGAATAGAGAATGAGGCAGAAGGATTCCAAGTTCAAAGCCAGCATGAGCTACACAGCAAGACCCTGTGTCTCAATACATATCTAAGAACCCAGAGGTCCGTCTTTAGTAAGGTTTCTCATCTTATTTCACAATGCACATACATTTTAGGGAGCACGTCAGTTTATTGTTTTGAGGTAGTCTTCTAGGCTGACCTGGAACTTGCATTCCTCCCGCCTCAGCCTCCGAAGCGCTAAGATTAAAGGCATCATCATCATTCCCGACTCCCTCACATTTGTTGTAAAATAAAAATGTGTATGGTGCTAAATTCGGTGAACTGGAGGACAAAGAGCACCTAGGGGAAGGGTGGTTGGTTTGGCTGAGGGGAGTACACCCTGCAGGGCTCAATCAGGGAACTTTGTCATAGTCTAAGTGAGAAGTCTCAGCTTCTCAACTAGCCGCAGGTATAAAGCACCTTATTTTTATTAAAGTAGAACTAGTAAGCTCAGAAAAAAAGAAAAAGAAACAGAGTTCCGTGGAGTGCACAGAATCACCCCTTGGGAGACTCGCACAGATACCACCACATTGAACAGAGTCCAGGGTTTATGCATGTTCTGTCTCTCAAAACACACAGGAAAGTCAAATTTCACTCAACTAGCCATTTCCTACCTAGGAGCAGGGTACTGGGCCCAGCAGGAGGCAAGGTGGCACCTTGGGCTCAGCCTACTAAACAACACACGTGCTGAGTGGCATTCCCAGTGTCTCCCTCAAATTTTTCTGTAGAATGAATGCTACACAGTAATTAAAACCAGACATCTTGAAGCTAGACATGGTGGTATAAACCTGTCATCACCCAGCACTTGGGAAGGCAGAAGAGCAGGCATTCAAGGTCATCCTTGACTTCACAGAGAGTCTGAGGCCAGCCTGAGCTACAAGACCCTGTCTCAAAAAAGAAAAAAGAAGAGACGGAAGGGGGGTGCTGGGGGGGGGAGGGGAAAGGAAGGAACTACAGGATTATTTTCCCCTTAAAAAAAGAGAAAAGGACTGAGGGCGCTGCGTACGTGCTCGGGAAGCCAGCCTTACAGCAGAAAGCAAACACAAAAAACAAAAAAAAAAGAGAAAAGAACTACTACTCCAATATGCTCGCCTCATTCGTGCTGACTTTGACAGAACTACTTTGTTTGCAACACAGGGTCTCACAATCTGACTACAGGGATGTGCTACCACACCCAGTACACATTGTCTTTTGTCAGTTTCAATTACTTCAAAAATAACAATAATTCACTATTGTATTTCTTCCAAATCGAATATATTTCCCTGTTTTCTAACTATCATGAGCTTGGTAAATTTTCCAAGAAATACAGATAAAATGGTATCTTAATTTATAAGTGTTCCTTCTTATCTCCCCAGTTCTCCTCAAAGGAACATTTCACAGGGCTGAACAGCAGCAGACTTTATTGGATACACAGGAATATAATTTTTTTTTTTTTTTTTTTTTTTTTTGAGACGGGGTCTCCCGGTAGCCCCAGCTGTCCTGGAACTCAGTATGTAGACCAGGCTGACCTTGAACTCACAGAGATCCGCCTGCCTCTGCCTCCAGAGTGCTGGGATTAAAGGTGTGTGCCACCATGCCCCGCCACATCAAGTAACTTTTAAGACAATCCCCCAAAGGCATGCCTGCCTCTGCCTCCCTAGTGCTCGGATTAAAGGCATGCACCACCATGCCCGGCCACAGGAATAATTTTTACAAATGTACAGCTGGACATGGCAGCAAGCATGTTCATAGCTGCTCACAAGGCTGAGAGAGGAGAATCAGTGAAGTCCAAGAAGTTCAGGACCAGTCTAGGCAACATAGGAAGATCTTTCTCAAAACAAACAGCCATCACACACCTGTAATCCCAGCACTCGGAAGGCTGAGGCAATACTGGGATTCACAGTAAAAGTTTGTCTCAAAAACTGTAAAATAATAATAATAATAATATCAAATTAAACACTTTCCCCTCATCTTAATGGGACTTTCTCAAACATTCATTCCTCCAAATGAAGTGGTATTGTCCTACTGTACCCACTTAGCACGCAGTCACCCTGCACTCAAGCTCTGTGCTCATTTACTTACCCAAGTTGTCGTTTTATCTTTTCAATACTGTACCTGCATTTTCATGCAGGCCTCATAACTACTGAAATACGTTTTCCCCTTAAAAAACAGAAAGGCTGGGGAAAATCGCTCAGTTAGTAGAGTGATTGCTATTTAAGCATGAGGACGTAAGTACCGATGCTCAGCACACAAAAAGGCTGAATGTGGTAGTACACGCCTGCATCCCCAGCACTGTAGCGGTGAACAGGGTGATCCCTTGGTTTTACAGGGGAGTGAGCATAGCCTATTGGCAAGATCCAGGTTCAGTGAGAGACCCTGTCTTAAAGTACCGAGTGGAGAGGAATTTTGGAAGACGTCTAATGTCAATTTTGGCCTCCACATGCACACACATGAACTCATACACACAGTATTTTTTTTTTTTTTAAGGAAAAAGCTGTAGGGCTGTGTTTGTAGCTCAGATAGTAGAGTGCTTAACTAGCATGTACAAAACCCTAAGTTGGATCTCCAGCACTGGCCTTATTTCTTTAACCAGGCATGGCAGCACATAGCTGTTCTCTCAGCCTCGGCACTTGGAGACAGAGGTAGAAGAATCAAAAGTTCCAGGCCAGCCTGGGCTACATGAGACCGTACCTCAAAAAAAAGGGCTTCAGAGATGGCTCAGTGGTTTAAGAGCACTGGCTGCTCTTGCAGAAGACCTGGGTTTGAGGCTGGGTATGGTGGCACATGCCTTTAATCCCAGCACTCTATAGAGGCAGAGGCAGGTGGATCTCTATGAGTTCTAGGTCACCCTGGTCTACATAGCAAGTTCCAGGCAAGCTGGGGCTACAGGGAGATCCTGTCTCAAAAAGAACCCCCCCTCAAAAAAAGGGAAGACAACTTAAGTTCAGTTCCCAGCACCCACAAGGCAGCTAACAACTATACACAACTCCAGTTCCAGGGGACCCGATATCCTTTTCTGTCCTCCACAGGCATTGCAGGACACAGGAACACTTGCATATATGCAGGTAAAACAGTTATACACACAAAATAAAAATAAATTAGAAAAGATTTTAAAGAGAAGAGCTGTAGAAAAGCTAGCAGCCTAACAACCATGAAAATACAGCATTAGCCCACTTCCTTCCCTAAATTCTAAGGTTAAGTTTCTATTTTTAAAAAAATCTTTACAAAAGAGCACATCAGAAGACCCAAATGGCCAATGGCCAGTCTCTAGCACCACACTTCATCTGGTCACTCATTAACCAAAATTACTGACTTCTACAACAAAACCAAAACAGAATTTTACCATAAAGCATTGGCAAGTTTATTTCAGCTAAACATTCAGACCAAAGAGCTTAATTACAGATGGAGCTCTCAGGCCCCTCACAGGAAAGGGCGGTACACTAACAGCTCAGGTGCAGAGCTTGCCTGAGCTTTTCACACAGACCCTGCTCTCTCCCCGAGTGAACCCCAGCACCCTCAGTCACATAAATATACAGCTAGGAAAAAGGTGGGGGTGTAGCACAGGGACCTACTTGTCTAATCAGTTATTCGTCACACAGCCAGTTCCTCTATTCTTCTTTCTCCAGGTGACCCAATTACCCTCAAACTGCCCAAGAACATCTGACTTACTAAGTTGATAGATACAAAACTTCAGACCTAATTATGCTCAGTTTATGAAATAACCATATTAACATCTTATAATGCTGCTCTGTGATGTGTCTTTAGGCTCAAAATTTTTTTAAAAATCAGGCTAGTGAAATGGCTCAACAGGTAAGGGCGCTTGCTGCCATTTCTGATGACCCAAGTTCAATCTCTGGAACCCACATGGTGGAAGGAGAGAATCAATTCCTCAAAAGTTGTCCTCTGACTTTCACACTGCCACACCCCCCCCCTTTTTTTTTTTTTTGGCAGAGTTGGGGTAAAACCCAGGGCTCTCTCTCCCTTTTGAGCTAAGGGTGTAACTCAGTGGTAGAATGCCTGCTTCCCATTGAGAATACCCTGGGTTTGATACCACAAAACTCTTTCCCAATCAAACTTAGCATTCTTTATCTTACCCTTTTCCTTCTAAATGTAATGCCCTGAGCTTAGAAACACTTTACGCACACTGCTATCATACACTGCTATGCACGGAAGAGCTGTCGCTGGGTTGCAAGGGGTTCTGATACATTAAGCCAGCTATTTATATCCATCTCTCAGCTATAAAACAAAATTATATACTTACTCAAGCTGATAACCACACAAGAGTTAACAGAGCTAAGTCTACCATGTCCTGTCACAGCTGAACTGTTGCCTGAAGACAGCAGACACAGAGACAATTTTGAAGCTGTGAAACCACCTGACCTAAAAGGTCATGTGATCAACCATTCCTTCAACCCTAAGGGCTGGCCTCTAGGATGAGACAAGTCCATGGGTACTGAAAGAGACAAGAACCCTTTGTCACGACTACCTCTTCACTGCTGTATCAGTTTCCTATGGAGACTGACTGTGTATGCTCCTCTCACCCTGTGGTCCATGGGTACTGGGGCTACAGGGAGACACTGTCTCAAAAAGACAAAAAATAAATAAATTAAATAAATGACCCACAGAATCCAACCTTCATTCAGAAATCTGAATATTCTTTTTTTTTATTTTTTTTAATGTGCATGAGTGTGAGTGCACCCATGTCATGCAATGCCGAGGTGGTCAGAAGAGGGCTTCAGATTCCCCTGGAACTGGAGTTAAGGACGCCATGTGGGTGGTGGGACTTGAACCCAGATCCTCTGCAAGAGCAGTCAGTGCTCTTATCCGCTGAGCCACCTCTCTAGCCCCTGAATATTCTTTTTTTTTTTGTTGTTGTTGTTTTTTTTGGTCTTTTTGAGACACGGTCTCCCTGTAGCCTCAGCTGGCCTGGAACTCACAGAGATTTGCCTGCCTCTGCCTCCTGAGTGCTGGGATTAAAGGCCTGTGGGCCACCTGGCTGGCAGAATCTGAACACTCTTTAAAACTCCCCACTTGTCACTCCCTGAACAGAGGCTCTTCACCTTCCCAGCTCTCCATTTCATTCTTGAGTGGCGCTTGCTTAAAAGACTTTCTCTAATTACTCAAAGCCAAGTACCTCACTCCTATCAGACATCCTAAATGAGCTATTAATCATTTGGTTAGGAACTGCTATTCTGGACAGTCTGAGGGAACCCCAGGTCTTCTCCAAGAAAATGGAAGATCAGGAGAGATCACCAAGCAGTCTTGCTCTAAGTTAGTACTGTTTGCTAAATAAACTGATTTTTTAGTCCATTCCACAGGTTTTAACACCAAATGGACAATTCTTTTGTTGGCAGCAGTGGTAGATTTTTCTTGCTGTTCCCCCCCGACCCCGTCCTTCCCCAAGTCAGGGAGTCACTTAAGTAGCTCAGGCTGGCCTCTATTTTGCAAACTTCCTCCTACCTCAACCACCCAAGTTCTTACAGGCATGTACTACTTCACCCAGCTCTTAAACAGACAAGTCTTCTTAATTTTATTTATGTGTGAGTGTTTTGCCTGTATTCATGGCAGATCCTTGTGAGATAGAGGCCAGCTTAGTGAGTTCTAGGCCAGCTGGGGCTACAGTGAGACCCTGTCTCAAGAAGACTTAAAAAACAAAACCAAACTAAACCAAACCAATCAACAAACACACAAAACCCTGGGATGGATAGGTAGCACCTGCTACTCTTCCAGAGGATCCGAATTCAGTTCCCAGCACCCATATTGGGTGGGCACCCACATGCACATAGACAAAAATAAATCTTAACAGCAGCAGCCACTGCCTGTCAACCTGACTCTTGTCCTCTTGAAACTCAGCTGCCACAAGAGGTGTGAGCTAGACGGTTGGGAAGAACAGAAAGGGCCTGGGAACCCTGGCTAAGCAGCCACCTGGCTGGGGCCATTCAAGAAGCAGAGCCCTAGACCACTACTGGGCCCAGGCTCCAAAGGCTTGAGCACAAGCTGAGCACCACAGCAGAGCAGCCACTCCTAGTCAGTGCTGCCCAAACTTACAAAAGTGAACAGCAGCTGTTTTCAGCCTTTAAGTTTGGGGTAGTTTTGAAAACTGATGCCTTGCAAATTTGTTTTTCAAATAAAGGGTGCACATCTCTCAACTTGGATGGGACTGAAAGCTTGGGCTGGTAATCTTGTTGCTGAGCAGCATCCTTGCTCCAAGCTGTGACAACCACAATGTCTTCAGACAAGCAGCAGCAGCAGAGTGGAAGCCCAAGCAGTGTGTGGACGCACCTTAGGGGTCACTTCCACAGGAAGGGTGGGTTCATGCTTAGGGGGCATTCTCTGTGAGCCTGATCTAGGTCACTGATCCCCAAAGACAACACTAGTCTAGGTCACTAGCCTGATCTAGTCTAGGTCTAACACTAGTCTAGGTCTAGCCTGATCTAGGTCACTGGTCCCCAAAGACAACAGAATGGATACTAGGGGCAGCCTCTGTCTATTCCTGTGAAAATGACCAACAAGGACTTTGTTCTTTTTCCACAACAGAAACAAGGCAGAGCAAAACCAGAACACCAAGTGCTTTGACAGCTGGCCCCTCACATAACCTCAGACCCCAGATACTAGGGAGCACTGAGGACTACGGGAGAAGGGGTGTGCTAAAAACCAGCCAAAATCAAGACATTTTTAAGGCAGCAATTTTAGAAATCATGTAATTTTTTTTCAAGTTAAAAATATCTCAAGGTGAATTTGACTATCAAAATCCCAAGCTACCTTCTCTTTTGTCTTTTTTTTTTTTTTGAGACACGGACTCTAGTGGCCTGGAACTCATAGCAATCCTCCTGCCTCGGTCTCTCAAATGTTGCGATTACATGTATGAGCCAGTGTGTCCAGTTTATACGCGACTTTGATTTAAAATATGCATTTAATCCCAGCATTCAGTAGGCAGAAGGCAGGTAGGTTTCTGGGAGTTCAAGGACAACATGATCTACACAGTACGCTCAAGGCCAGGCCGAACTACACAGTGGTACTGTCTTTAAAAAATGAAAAAATTAAAAAGGTTTTCTCATGTTTGACAAATGTTCCAAGATTTGCACAAGATTAGGTGTGCAAAGGTGGCTAACCCTAACTTGTGAACAGAACACAACTTCATTTCCCACATCTCTTGATTTTTACCAATAACGACCCAGAGGCTCCCTCACATTGTCCAAAACGGCAGTCACTGACTTCATAAGGTAGCTTTATTTTTAACGTAATTTTATGAAAATTCAGTAACTTTAGGAAGCCCAGTTTCACATTTCAAGTGACTAACAGCCTCCAGACCACAGATCATTTTCACCACTGAAGAAGTGTTATAGAGCAGGATATAAACAAAAACAAGAAAGGATCAGAGAACTGAAGGAACAGCTCAGTGGCAGAGCACTGCCCACAACAGGAGAGCCAGAGCCCTACCCCCAATACTACAAAAAGTAAAATAAAAAGAGTTATGGGTTTGAGATGGGGAAATGTGATTTTCAAGAATGGAATTTTAATTATTTTTATTTTATGTGTATGAGTGTCTTGCCTGCATGTATTTACCTGCACCTGCGTCATACAAAGCCCACAGAGGCCAGAAGAGGGCATCAGATCCTTGGAATTGAGTTACAGATGGTTGTCAGTCACCATAGGGGTGCTGAGAGGCAAACCTGGGTCCTCTACAAGAGCAGCTAGTGCTCTTAATCAGGGAGCCACCTCTCCAGTCTAAGAATGGAATTTTAATCAGGCACAGTGGCAAAGGAGGAGCCTGAGTTCCAGTCTGGACCTACATAATGGGACTGTCTCAAAAAATTAAGTAAAATAAAAATAAAAAGCATTCTCACCGGGCATGGTGGCGCATGCCTTTAATCCCAGCACTCAGGAGGCAAGGGCAGGTGGATCTATGCCAGTTCAAAACCAGCCTGGTCTACACAGTGAGTTCCAGCCAGCTGGGTCTACAGGGAGACTCAGTCTCAGAAAGATTTAAAAAAAAAATTTTTTTTAAATTAAAAAACAAAAACCATTGCTCTTCTGTAATAGCTCAGCACTCATTATGAACATGTATCATGTTTTAAAATTATCAGAGTCAGGGCTGGGAATGTCCCTCAGTAAAGTACTTGCCTATCATACACAAAGAACTGGGTTCAATCAGAAGCACCACATAGAAAAGATGCCTGGACATGGTGGCACACGCCTTTAATCCCAGCACTTGGAAGACAGAAGCAGGCATAGCTCTGTAAGATTAAGACCAATTTGGTCTAGAGGAAGACCCTGTCAAAAAAAAAAAGGTAGCTCAGGCCTCTTATACCAGCCCCTCAGAGTTGGAAGAAGGGGATCAATGGTTTAAAGTCATTCTCAGCTCCATGGTGAGTGCCTGGGATGTATGAATGAGACCCCATCTCAAAAATCAGAGACACAAGGGAGAAGCTTCAGTTACTATATAACGGACTCCCATGATGTGGCCTCAAATCAACACAAAAAACTGACGATAAGCAGCTCTGCTGCTAAAAATCATCTGGAACCAGGGAGATAGCTGGCTCAGTTAGTAAGTTTGTAAAGGTGCTGATGGTCTGAGTTCAATTCCCAGAGCCCACATGGTAGGAGAGAACCAATTCCTGTCAACTGTCCATGGCATGTGCACACCCATATACATACAAACACTGAAATAAATGTTAATAAATAGATGATCATCTGCCCAATGACAATGTATAGCACTGATAGCAACAACTTTAGACATGTAAGCAGTATAGAGGCTAAGGGTGTACCTTAGGGATTAAGCACTTGTCTACAAGCATGGGGCCTTAGGTTCAATCCCCAGTACCAGGAATAAACACAGGACAGCCAACGTAGTGGCACACACTTGCAATCCTAGCTACGCAGGAGGCTGAACTATGAAGATCACGTTTACAGCCAATATGGACAATTTAGCAAGACCATCTCCAAATAAAATAAAAAAGAACCAGAGATGTAACTAATAGTAGAGTGCTTGCCTAATGTGTATAAGGTCTCTATCTCCTGAGTTCAAACCCCTCAACTGGGGGGAGAAAGAGGGAACCAGTCATCTCTGTTAAGCAATGCTTAAAAGCAAGAGCTGCTATTTTAGAGCTCTATAGTTCAAGGAAATCTTTTTCTTCTCCTCCTACTCTTTCCTTCCTTTCCTCCCTCCCTCCTTCCCTTCTTCTGAGACAGGGTCTCATGTAGCTAGGTTGGTCTCTAAATCTCTATGTAGCCAAGGATGACCTTGAACTCCTGATTCTCCTGAATTCTAGGATTATAGGTATACACCATCAGACTAGGTTTTTGCACACTGTGGATCAAAAACAGGGCGTTGTGCATGGCTGGGCAAGAACTCTACTTACTGAGTGAGCTACATCCCCAGCCCTGAAGGTACATTCTTTTTTAAAAAAAAAATATTTTCATTTATTTTTGTTTTATGTGTAGGAGTATATTGCCTACATGTGGGAAGGTGCACCCGTGTTGTACAATGCCTGAGGTCAGAAGGTGTCAGATCCCCTGGAACTGGAGTTACAGATGGTTGTTAGCAGCCATGTGGGTGCTGGGAATTGAACCCAGGTCCTCTACAAGAGCAACCAGTGCTCTTAGTGCACTGAGCATCTCTCCAGTCTCCAGGAAACATTCTTCAAACACAACATACTACTTGGCACCTTCTTTAATATGTCAAGCGTGTATATGTATATATGATGTATATATTTTGAGGTGAGTTTGTCCAGACCGGCCTGGAAATCCTGGGCTCAACTGATCTTCCTGCCTCAGCTACGACTACAGACTATATCATCATGCCCAGGTTACTAACATGTCAAGTTTTATGTGCCTAGTTCCTGTATATGAATGCAGAGAGAGAGAGAGAGAGAGAGAGAGAGAGAGAGAGAGAGAGAGAGCGAGAGCCTAGCACAAAGCCCTCAGGGCTACATAAACCAGAATGGTAACACTTACTTATAACCCTGTACTTGGGAGGTAGAGAGAGAGGAGGATCAGAAGTTCATAGTTACCCTGAGTTTGAGGCTAGCTTAGGATATATAAGATCCTGTCTTTAATATAAATTTGAGTATATATGTGTGTGCATATATTATATACATGAATACTAGTCATTTGCTGATACAAAAAGCCTTTTTTTAAAATTTTTTCTGGAGCTAAGAACCAAACCCAGGCCTGCACTGAACTAAATCCCTAACCTTCGAAAAGTCAATTTTAAATGCCTACCCCATCAATGTTAGGTATAGATTCTCCTGCCCCTTCATTCAATTTCCCTGAAAAAGCTCTGCTCCCTTTCCTTCTTCCTCCCTGAGGTAGCAGCAGTTGAGCCATCCCAAGACATTGCCCATTTCTCTATTCTCAGGTTAACTTCAAACTCAAGTCCTCTTGGCACATCTCAAAGGCCACTGTTACCTGCAGATTAATTAACATAGGGAGTACATTTCCAACTTCCAGACTGGCTACACTATTTCCAGAGAATCTGACTGTAAGTCAGACTTCAAGAATGAGCACAGCCCTCATCCAAAGCTTAACTCAGCTTAGAGCCTGCTCTGGTTTGAAAAGAATACATCCCAGAAACCCACACTTTATGCTAAGTGCCATGAAAGCAATAACTGGTCAAGTGACAAGGTCAGATCACCAGGGAATAAAAGCTTGAGGAGGTGACACTTTGAGACTGAAAGGACAAAGGACCTAGAAGAGAACACAACAGGGCAGATGGGTAGACAGAGGGTGGAGTTGGGCAAAGAAAGGAACTGAGTCCCCCAAACTGTCAGCAAACAGCATTTAGATGGGAAAGAACTCAAGGAAAAGAGGGGATCCTGGATTCAAGGTTAAGAAACTCCAGAGACAGGACATATGGTACAGGCACCCAGAATCTTGAAACTGCCTGTGATATAGCACAAGCTAAGAAAAGAGTGCTTTAAGAAAGTGGTTCAGCTGAGCGTGGTGGCACACACCTTTGATCCCAGTACTTGAGAGGCAGAGGCAGGAGATCTCTGTGAGACTGATTCCAACCTGATATCTACATAGCAAGTTCCAGGCCAGCCAGGACACAGGGAGACTGTGTCTCAAAAAAAAAAAAGAAAAAGTAATAATGGTTCAAGAGTTCAAAGCTGAGACAGCATATGTTGCAAACAAAAATTAGCTGGGTGTGGTGGCACACACCTTTAATCCCAGCACTTTGGGGGCAGAGGTAGGTAGATCTCTGTGAGGTCAACCTGGTCTACATTTCAGATAAGAGAAATGCAAATGAGCAGAGACCCCTTCTGATGCTTTCCCATCTCATTCCATTCCTACCCGAAAAGCCCCTGGAAGAGTCTTACCTTTTCTACTAGGTCCACTCTTCATTTCTTCAACCTGCAACTATGACTTCCATTTACAAAGTTGGCTTTGAAAGGCAACGAACACACGGGTGATCACAAGTTAGGATAAAGCACTAGCTAACTGCAAAGTTGAGCAGTGTGCTCCTACACTCATTCTGGAACTACACCTGTGACCTTACTTGGCAAGGTCTTTTGTAGGTATGATAAAGCAAACTAAAATAAGGTCCTACTAGATTAGGGTGGACCTCAGCCAAATGACTGTCCTAAGGAGAGCAGAAGCAGAGACGAAAGCCCTTCTGTCCCTGAAGACAGAAGGAAACTGGAGAGATGCAGCCACAAGTTATTAGGTGGCTGACAGCCATGAGAAGAGAGGAGCTCAAAGGTAGCTCAGTGGTATAAAGTGTACCTAACGAAACTCTCCCTGGGAACAACAGGAGTACACCCCTGTCCACACACTGGAACTATAGATGCAGGTTTGTGGTCATTTGTTGCAGGGCAAAGAAGTGAGCTGTCATGCCCACAGCTTCAAAAGCAGACATTTCAAGCCCTGTGAAGAAGGCTGTGTGTTTCATTTGCGCTCTCACTTAATCCTCACCACATGTAAGAACTGATGTAGAACTGGAAAACCAAGGTGCCAACAGATGGAGATGGCCAAACTAGAGGAAAAGCAGCACAGCTACAGTGCTGCTGATTTCTTCAGAAATGAGTGACATTCAGAAACTTAAAGTAGAAAAACTGAGCTGGGCTTGGTGGTACATGCCTTTAGTCTGAGCCCTCAGGAGGCAGAAGCAGGCAGGAGCAGGCAGATCGCTGTGAGATTGAGGCTAGCCTGGTCTACAAAGTGAGTCTCAGGTCACCTGGGATTACAGGGAGACCCTGTCTCAAAAGACAAAAAAAATCAGAGTTAAAAAAAGAAAAATCTAGGAGGCTGGAGAGATGGTTCAGTGGTTAAGAGCCCTGGCTGCTCATGTAGAGGACCCAGGTTTAATTCCCAGCACCCACATGACAGCTAGTAACTGTCTGTAATTACAGCTCCAGGGGAATCCAACACTCTTCTGACCACCACAGTCATTCACACTACACAGGTGCACTCACTCACGTGCAGGCAATACACTTATACACATAAAATTTAAAAAATGGAAATAAAAAATAAAATCTATGGGGCTGGAGAGATGGCTCAGTGGTTAAGAGCACTGGTTGCTCTTGCAGAAGACCCAGGCTCAGTTCTCAGCACCCACATGATGGCTAACAACCATCTGAAACTCCAGTTCCAGGGGATTCGATGCCCTCTTCTGATCTACACAAGCATTGTATGACATGGGTGTACTTATACGTAGGCAGTACACATATACACATAAAATAAATATTAAAATAATCTATGTATACAATGTGACCCCATCTCTACATATGTATGAGCAAATATAAATGCCTAAAAGAAAATATAATCTACTATTTCCTTATAAGGAAATTATCAATTTTCCCCTCATTATCAAGTTTTGAATTTTCTACAGGGAATATATTAAACGGCTTATCACTGAAGTGGAAAACAAGAACAAGGTCCCTGAGAATAAGGAAAGGCTAAATGGTAGGCAGAGGAGACAGACTACCCAATATTAACAGTGGCTAGAAGACCAGTACTGGATAGTATTAAGTTACCTAATACTAGATGTGTCTGAAGGCAGAACAGAAGGAGCACTTGAAGAACAGACTCCCTACATAATTGTTGGTAAATACACAATACATAAAGGTTGAGACACAGACTGGCCTTCTGAGATGAAGATGCCCAAACATCTGCAGTTGACTCACGACTCAAGTTTAGAAATGGTTATGCCGGGGCTGGAGAGATGCTCAGCGGTTAAGAACACTGACTGCTCTTGTAGAGGACCCGGGTTCAACTCCCAGCACTCGCATGGTGGCTACGAACCGTCCTTAACTCCATCCAGTTCCAGGGGAATCCGAAGCCCTCTTCTGACCTCTGAGGCACTGCACGACACGAGTGCACTCACATACATGCAGGCAATACTCTCATACATATAAAATAATAAAAATACTAAAAAAAAAAAAAGAATCACAGTTCTCACTTAACACACAGCAGCACCCAAAAAACATGCCCTATGGCACCAGACTCATCAACTGGGCCAAACAAATTCATCTACTGTACAGAGTATCAGACAGTAGCACCAGAGGGCCAAGGTTTAAATGAATTTATCAACAGGGAAATTCATTCAACAGGCCCCTTCCCCCCACCATTCAGTTCCTAAAGGTGCACCTCAGTGGAGATTTCCCACCTCTTCCTTTTTGGGCACACCCATCCAAACAGCAAACACAAGCGCCTCCCTCACTCCACTGTCACCTTGGGCCCTCAGAAGTCTCTGTTGTCTTTACTCCATCTGTTTCCCACTCTCCTGACCACTCCCTGGATTAGACTGGCTCCACAGACCGTGGTCGTTCAACTTCTGCTCAGTTCTGTGGGCTTCTCTTTGCTCACTTGGTCTAGTTCTACTTTCCCCATGCTTATTCCCAGAGTGGAGCTCTGCAGCAGCTCTGGGTTCCCTCCCTGGAAAATGCAGTACTATAGTGCTGCACATGAGGATGAGGACAGAACATCAGGACAGGAGTCTGACTCTAAGCAAAGGACCACCAGTCTCTAATTTGACTCCAAATCGGGGCAGCACAGGCCCAGGCTCCCTTTCCACTCTCAATCACTGAAGACCTAAAGGCTCTTTGCTAGATCAATTGGTATTTACTATATTTGGAGATTAAGACTGAGAAGCTCTTCAATTTTTTTTATTGCATTTAATTACGGGCGGGGGGGTAGTGGTCAGAGGACAACTTGCTAGTTCTCTGCCACTATATGGGTGCCAGAAATTGAATTCAAGTCGTCAGGCTTGGCAACAAATGCCTATACCAGCTGAGCCATCTCTGAGGTCCAAGACTAAACTGTGGGGTTTGTTTGTTTGGGGGGAAAGGGGTTTTTTTTTTGAGACAGGGTCTCCTTGTAGTCCCAGATGGCTATGTAAACCACGCTGAGTCACCACACTGGGCTCTAAGACTGAAATTTTTGCAATGTTATATCAGAGGCTAAAGAAATGGTTCAGTGGGTAAAGTTAAGGCTGAGCAAACCTGATGGCCTGAGTTCCAGTTCCAGCACCCATATAAAGAGTCAAGCATGACAGCACATGCCTAGGGTAGGGGGTTAGAAAGATCCTGGGGATGTGCTCTCTAGCCAGCAGCTCCAGGTTCAGTGAGACAGTCTCAAAAACTAAGGAAGACAGCATTAAAGGTAGATATCCCAAGTCAACCCCTGGTCTCTACCCATGTATACAGAAGCAAGTATGTCCCCCATTCACCCACACTTGAAAAAAATGTGTTACTAAAAATAACATTTTATGAAGAAAAAAAACCCAACTTTCTAAAAAAGTTTGATGGGAAGCCTTATTTTATATCTTGTCTAGCTCAACAGAACAAAGCTAGAGTTTAACTGTTGCTTCTAACTCAGTTTAAGACATGGTCTTGGCTGTGATCTAGAAAGGAAACGTGGCCTCACACAGGTCGATGGGAAAATATTTTTAGTCTTTTAAATAAATGATACTAAAACTCAATGGCCGTTAGGTTGGCTGTTCAGTTTGCAGGGGTGGGCTCCCACATGGAGGAAAAATTCTACCACAGAGCTACACTGCCAGCCCAAGTGTCCAGTTGTTTTGTCTTCTTAAATTACACGCATGTATGCACATCGGGGTCAAAGGATGACTTTTAGGAGTTGGTTCTTTCCTTCCATCTTGTTTTTAAAATTTATTTAGTACTGTGTGTATACACTGTGGGGGTCAGTGGTAACTGTACGTTAAGTTCTCCCCAACCACCTTTACATGAATTCCAGGGACAGAACTTGGGTTGTCAGCCTTTGGTGGCAAGGACCTTCACCTGCTGAGACACCTCACCAGCCCTCACCTTGTTTCTGAGCCAAGGTACCCCTTGTTTCTGCCACACTGTGTATCCAAGTGCTCAGTTTCTTAAAGGGCAGTTCTGATGTGGAATCTGAAACTGACAGCTTTTCAAACAGTTCTAACAAATCATCTTCTTCCATCTTAGGCTCTGTGGATCTTTACCCATCTGTGAGTATGTAGCATCGTTCACAGGTCACGCCATTTAGGAAATGAAAGTTCACTGACAACAGCAGATATTCCAAATGTTGACATGCTTTGGATATAATGAAAGTATTTCATTAGCATCATTTAGCTCAGTGGTGGAACGCTTGCCTAGCATTCATGAGTACTGGGTCTCATCGGCAGTTACACACACACCTTTAAATACTGGAACACTGTCACGGCAGCAGCACCAAGTTTTGTTCTGATTCTGGTTTTTTTTTTTAGTATTTTTTAATATTTTATTTATTGCTTTTATGTTTTTTAGTATATTGTCTACATGTATGTAAGTACACCCATGTCATGTGTTGCCCATGGAGGTCAGAAGAGGGCACTGGGTCCCTGGAACTGGAGTTAAGGACAGTTGTTAGTCGCCATGTGGAGGCTGAGAACCAAACCCGAGTCCTCTGCAAGGGTAGTGAAGGCTCAACCACTGGAGAATCATCTCTCCAGCCTTAACATCAAGTTTTCCAAAATCCTACATTTTGTGGGGCATCTTGGCATACACCTTTGATTCCAGCATTGAGAAGGCAGAAGCAGACAGATCTCTGTAAGATCAAGGCCAGCCTGGTCTACATAACAAGTTCCAGGCCAGTGGGGGCTACCGGGAGAGCCCGTCTCAAAAAACCAAACCAAAACAAAAAATTCTAATTTTTGTTTGAAAGCTTCTATTTAACTACTGCCAACAATACTGACAGTTTTAAATTTATTTTTTATGTGCATGAGAGTTTTGCTTGCCATGTAAGTGCAACCCATGTTATGCAACCCCCACGGAGGCCAGAAGAGAGTATGGGATGCTCTGGAACTGGAGTTATTGACGGTTCTTAGCCACCATGTGAGTGCTGGGAACTGTACCCAGGTCCTCTACAAGAGCAGCCAGTGCTCTTAACCATAGAACCATCTCTCCAGTCCCACTGTCAGTAATTTTAAGTGTATCTAGTTCATTTAGTCCATTCGAGTAGCTATCTGTCAGTCTCCATATCTGAACAGCCACTGTTCTTTAGCTCAATCGCATAACTGCCTGCCGTGCACTTTATGCTTCCTGTTTTGTCATAGGGCAGTAAAGGGATGGACAATCAGAGTTATAGAATAGCAAAACCAATTTTTTTTTTAAGTCTTTTTGGGACAGGGTCTCCCTGTAGCCCCAGCTGTCCTGGAACTCACTATGTAGACCATGCTGGCCTTTAACTCACAGAGATCCACCTGCCTCTGCCTCCTGAGTGCTGGGACTAAAGGTGTGTGCCACCACGCCCAGCAAATTTTTTTTTGAGAATCTCACTACATAGCCTGGCTGGCCTGGAACATGCTATATTGACCAGGCAGCAGGCTTTGAACTCACAGAGATCTGACTGTGTTGGCCTCCCAAGTGCTGAGATTAGAGGTATGCATTACCATGCTCAGCACAAAACCAATTTTTGACAATTCTTCAAGAGCACTAAATCTTGGTGAAATTTTGGGGTTTTGTTTGTTTGTTTTTGTCTTTTTGAGACGAAGTCTCCCTGTAGCCCCAGCAGGCCTAGAACTCCCTAGGCTGGCCTCAAACTAACAAAGATTAGATCTTGCTTTTTTTTTTTTTTTTTTTTTTTGAGCTTTTTGAGACAGGGTCTCCCTGTAGCCCCAGCTGTCCTGGAACTCACTATGCAGACCAGGCTGGCCCTGAACTCAGAGATCTGCCTGCCTCTGCCTCCCGAGTGGTGGGACTAAAGGCGTGCACCACCACACCCAGCTTAGATCTTGGTTTTTAAGGCCAGCTTGGGCTACAAAAAATAAAAATAATAACAAATGTGAAGGATTAGTGGATTTTTTTAACTGCAGTTTTGTGACAGAGTGCTGAGTAACTATATGACCACTAGTTCGCTACCCCAGCCTTGGTTCCTTAAGTACTTAGCAGCTTTACCCACCATTAATGCAAAGCTCAACACAATCAAAAGCCTAACAATACATTCATATGACAACAGTTTTAACCTAAAGAGCCCTTAAAAGGAATTCAGGAACTGCCAGGAGCCCATATATACCCTGAGACCTGTGGCTCTAATGATCATTGCTCCCAGGACTCCAATCAGCCTAATTGCTGATGACTCCCAAAGGCCTCCTCTATCTGGACTGCTCTTCTAGAGCCTCAATTCATGACAGAAGTCACAGATGTAACAAATATTTATTTTGTGCATCTTTTTAGGGGATGTTGATATTGTAGTGAACCTGAGTGCCTTTCTTCCCAAAGCTTAGAACTAGTGGAAAGTCAACATCAGGCTAGGAACCCAGAGCAGACTAGCGCAGTAGAGGCTGAGGTCTAAGAGTGAGTGTGTGTGTGTGTATAAAATTTTTAAAAAACTGAGGGGGGAGGAAGGTTGAGATAGGGTTTCCCTATAGTCCCAGTTGGCCTGGAACTCTATAGAGACGAAACTGACCTCAATCTCACAAAGATCTGCCTCCCCAGTTCTGGGATTAAAGGTGTGTGCCATTCACCTTTGGTATAAACAGTCTAAACACACATGGAAGAGTCTTCCACAGAAGAAGAGAATGTTCAAGAACCACTACAGGTACCTGTGATGTAGAATGTGAAAATATAGTCTCCCCCATCCCAGCATGCATAGATCACTCAGTATCTGCCCCAAAGGCATCCAGAACAGAAACCTGAACTTAAGTGTACCCCCCCAACATACAAGGCTCCATTCTTCATCACCAACCGTACCCATCTTCTCCAACCCTACCAATAAAACCCTAGCCAGCCTCCTACCTTCCTGTTCTGAGCAAGCTCCAGGTTTTTAGGCACAAGTTCCCATCAAACCAACCTACTCAAATCTTTCAAAGGCCTGCTGAAGTCCTCCACATGTAAGTTCAGGTTTGTTACCATGGCTCTGATCTCTCTATCCACTGCTCCCTAGGGAATTTCTGGTTCTGGATAAATTATTACTGAGTGCCTATTATGCACCAGACACTGTTCTGGTGCTGGAGACAAGGTGGGTGATGGAGACCAGCTGGCCGCTGCATACGAAACACACAGTTTCCTCCCCTCTGTCCCAGACCTCAAATAAGGCCTCAATTTTTTTTTCAGAGAGGTCTTAACCAAACTCTACAACTGGTTACGTATCCCTGAGAGCCTGTTGGTCAGGCTCCTACAGTTCCTTAGCACCCAGAAGAGAAGGTACGGAGCAAACATTTTAAATATTAAATACATAAATAACTCAGCATAAGGGAGACCCTGTCTCAAAAAGATCAAAAAAAAAAAAAGCACAAACCTTGGCCAGTTTTCAGAACAAGGTATGGTTCAAGATTATCTCATTAAGGTAAACAAAGTCTTTCCAGAGATGAGGACACAGCTCAATGGTAGAATACATGTCTAGAATGTCCAGGTTTATTCTCTGGCACCACAAAAAAAATAAGGAAAATTAAAAATAATTAATAAAGCAAGGAGCCAGCAAAATGGCTCAGTAGGTAAAAGTGCTTGTCACAATAAGCCTGAGAACCTGAGAACTGGAGTTCAATTCCCAGACGCCATGTTGGAACTAAGTTGTCCTCTGCCCTCTACAAGCATGCCACAGCACACATGCACATATACAATAAATAAAAACAAAGCCTTTAGCCGGTGTGGTGGTGCAAGCCTTTCATCCCAGCACTTGGGAGGCAGAGGCAGGTGGATCTCTGTGAGTTCAAGGCCAGCCTGGTCTACACAGTGAGTTCCAGGACAGCTGGGGCTACAGGGAAACCCTGTCTCAAAAAAGACCCCCCCCCCGAAAAAAAAGAGCCTTTGGAGAAAAGACAAATAAAAGATCAGGTGAAATTAGCAGCAGGTATTTGCAAAGATAATTGGTGCATGTGAACCTAACACCCCAAATCCCAATTAAGTTTTCTTATATGACCTGACATTATTAGAGATTTTTGTATTGTTCTTTTTGTTGTTTTGTTGAGAGACAGGGTCTCCCTGTAGCCCCAGATGACCTGGAACTTGCTATGCAGAGCAGGCTGGCCTCAATCTCACAAAGATCTGCCTTCCTCTGCTTCCCAGGTGCTGGGATAATGTATACCACCATGTCCAGTTTATAAAGAGATTTTTACAAACAAAGCCAACTAACAGAAATGGCTATCCCTTGCACAGCACACACTCCTGAGCACTTCCCAGTTAACCCACTCATTAAGGCTACAGAGTGACATTCATAGACAGGCATAAACAGACACTGAATTCCCAACACAGCTAGTTAAATGACAGAGCTAGGTCCAACCTCAGTGCCAACTCTTTTGAAAAATGAGTAAATTTCGCCAGCTTCCTAGAAATTAGGAATTAAAAAAAAAAAAAAATCCACACAACAAATTTTGTAAACAAGTACTAAAGCTTTGAGATTCTCATCAATTAAAGTGTCCAGAATATTTTAAATCTTCACCAACTACAACACTCAGACAAGTAGATGAGAGTCTATTTCTCTATGGAGTGTATCTTACCATCACCACAGAGCTGATGGGTTAGAAGACACACCTACCCACAGGCTAAAAAGCAGATTTTACCCATGCCTAGTGTTCTCATTCTAAGAGCTAACATATACAATCTCTCCCTTCCTGATAAAATGCATCATGAAGTTGGGACAACTAATAATTAACCTATAAAAGGAATAACCTTTTGGGGCTGGAGAGATGGCTCAGCAGTTAAGAGCACTGACTGCTCTTGCAGAGGACCCAGGTTCAATTCCCAGCACCCACACGGCGGCTACGAACCATCCTTAACACCAGTTCCAGGGGAATCCAAAGCCCTCTTCTGACCTCCGTGGCATTGCACGACACGGGTGTACTCACATACATGCGGGCAATACACTCATACAAATAAAATAAAAGATGGCTCAGTGGTTAAGAACCCTGGCTGTTCTTTCAGAAGACTCGGGTTCGAATCCCAGCACCCATATGGCAGCTAACAGTTGTCCGTAACTCCAGTTCCAGGGGATCCAACAGCCTGTCTTCTGCGGGCACTGCACGACACGGGTGCACTTACCTACATGCAGGCAATACATGCATACACATAAAAAATAAAATAAAATATTAAAAATAAATAAAATATTTTTTTAAAAAAGGAATGAGCTTTTATCAACAGCAGAATGGGCTCAAGTGAATAATCTTGAGAACCAATTTATGTTAATTTTGGTCTTCTGAGACAGAAATTTTAGAAATGGCCTTCTCAGAATTCTCATTTAAGACAAATCACTGAATTTTTTATTAAGTCTTTAAAAAGAAAGTAACTGTGCTCTATAGAGTAGCAAGCGTTCCTGTTATTGGGCAGTAGCAGTAACATCTAGAGATCAACATGGATTCCCTAAAGCCAGCCCTGCACAAAGAGGTTGAAGAGCATCAGCAGTCCTCTGACCCAAGGACCATGTAAGGCTACAAAGGGTCTGCATTTCTGAAACGAGTTGTACAACATAATTCAAGCTTTACAAAGGCGTGGTCCCATTCCTTCTTCGAAACAGATAGTGGGACAAACCCTACACACACACACACACACACACACACACACACACAGTACCACTGACCATTCATTCATCACTATTAAGCATTTTGGTTTTGTAAATATTTTGTGCTTCAACTTAAAATTTCCTCTTTATTCTCTTGCTCAATGTTCACTAAACCAACCACCTAACTAGACTTCTACATGATTTCTCCAAACACTCAACAACAAATGCAGCCCTGGAGAGACTGTAGTCCCAGTTCTTAGGAAAGCTGAGGTGTTCGGATCCCTTGAATCCAGAACTTCAAGGTTAAGGGAACAACAAAGTGAGCCATGTCTCAAAAGCACACCCAACTGCAAACCTGAAATCAATTTTTTTTTTCTTTTTTTGGTTTGGACAGTCCTGTGTAGCCCAGGCTGGCCTCCAACTCACTATGTAGCTAAGGATGACCTTGAACTCTTAACCCTGCCTCTATCTCGCAAATGCTGGGATTACAGATATGCAACATCAGCTCCTGAAATCAGAACTCTTAAGAAGCTTCAGCAGGTGTGGTGGTACACACCTTTAATCCCAGCACTCCTGAGGCAGAGGCGGAGGGATCTCTGTGAGTTCCAGGCCAGCCTGGTGTACATAGGGAGTTCCAGGGGCTAGAGGGAGACCCTGTCTCATAAAAAGACCCCTCCCCAAAAAGATTCTAATATTGTTCCATGTCCTATGAGACTTACACTAAATAGGGATTTCAAAATAACATGGCATGAAGTTGGGCATGGTAGTTCAAGCCTATAATCTAGCACTGGGAAACTAAGGCAGAAGGACCACTAGGAATTAGAGGCCAGCCTGGGCTATACAGCAAGTACCAGGACAGCCTGGGTTACAGAGTTAAGACACCAAAAAACCAAAGGCAAAGAAAAAAGGGCACACCATATGGTCAAGGCCAGAAAATAAAATTGAGAGTATCTATTACCAATCCACTAATGCTAAAGCCAAAGCCCACGTAAAGTAGAATTTAATCCAATTTAGTGACTGACATGAGCCAAATCTCTTGGGCAGAGAAAAACAATCCAATGAAGAAACTGAGTGTGGATATTGTACTTCTAAAATAAAAGCAGTTATTGCTTACTAAAGTGAGCACTGGCCACAAATCCAACTAACCGTAGGTGAGTCTAGGGACCACAATACTCATTCTTTCTCAAGGCTACACTTAGAGCTACAGCTTTTCCAAGAAAATCAACAGATAACAGACTTTTGTTTGTTTTTGAGGCAGGGTCTCCCTGTAGTCCCAGGATGGCATCAATTTCAGACATCAGCCTCCCTTGTGCTAGGTTTGAAGGTGTTATGTCACCAGACCTGGCATGGATTTTTTAAATTACATTTATTTCCTGTGGAGGGCCATAGTGTGCATGGATGGAGGTCAGTTCTCTCCTTCTACCATGGGTAGGTTCACTCAGGAATCTCAGGTGGCAAATGCCTTCACCCACTGAGCCCTAGAATTTTTTTTTTTTTTTTTTTGTCTTTTTGAGACAGGGTCTCCCTGTAGCCCCAGCTGTCCTGGAACTCACTATGTAGACCAGGCTGGCCTTGAACTCACAGAGATCCGCCTGCCTCTGCCTCCCGAGTGCTGGGACTACAGGCGTGTGTCACCACGCCCAGCTGAGCCCTAGAATTTTTAACAGAGTAAAACATTGCAAAGCTTTGGTACTGTTGATTGTGTACCACTTCCTTTGACAGATCAATTCTCTCTCTCAGTGATCAATAACAATGTACCTGGATACTCTAAAAATCAAGCCCCAACCCGGGTTCAAATCCCAGCACCGACATGGCAGCTAACAACTGTCCGTAACTCCAGTTTCAGGGGATCTGACAGCCTCTTCTGTCCTCCGCGGGCATTGCATGACACGGGTGCACTTACCTACATGCAGGCAATACATGCATACACATAAAATAAAAATAAAATATTAGAAAAAAAAGGAAAAGAAAAAGATGTGAAGCTTTTACTCTTAAAAAGAGCAGAGTATGGTGGTGCTGGCCTTTAATCCCAGCACTCAGAAGGCAAAGGCAAACAGATCTCTGAGAGTTTGGAATCAGCCTGGTCTACATAGCAAGTTCCAGGCCAACTGGGACTACAGGGAGACCCTATCTCAAAAACCAGAAAGATGGACTGGAAAGATGGCTCGGCGATTAAGAGCACTGGCTGCTCTCAAAGACGACCCAGGTTCAATTCCCAGCACCCACACGACAGCTAACAACCATCTGAAACTACAGTTCCAGGGGAATCTGACGCCCTCTTTTGGCCTGGGCCAGTTTTATACGACATATATACATGCAAGCAAAACACTCATATACATAAAATAAGAATTAAAAAAAAAAACAACCCAGAGATAAAATACTATTATGAAGACTGTGGGGAGGGAGAGTTGAGACAGGGTTTCAGGTTATAAACCCAGGCTGGCCTCAAACTTGCATTGATCTTGCCTCAGCATCCACAGTGCTGGGATTACAGGGATGTGCTATGTCTGGCTTATTCTGAAGCCTTCTGTATCTAAGGAAATTTCTTGACCTCCCCTTCTCCTTAATCAGAAATAACAGGCTACCAAACAAAGAGCTTTGTTTGAAGTGTCAGTGAAGGGCACCTGCAGAGCTCCGATGGGGTTAGTACAGCTTTGTTGTAAACTGATACTATGCAAGGGGAACTGCTTTTGTCCAATGGACCAGCTCATGGAAGACAGCATCAATGTTGCATGTTGGACCAATCTCCTGAATAAAAAGACCCTTGCAAGGAACCAGATGAAATACAGTTCTGGGGCTGGAGAGATGGCTCAGCGGTTAAGAGCACTGACTGCTCTTGCAGAGGACCTGGGTTCGATTCCCAGCACCCACAAGGTGGCTACAAACCATCCTTAACTCCAGTTCCAGGGGAATCCGAAGCCCTCTTCTGACCTCCATGGCATTCCACAGGTGCACTCACATACATGCAGGCAATACACTCGTACACATTTAAGAAAAAAAAAAAAAAAGAAAGAAAAGAAAGACAGACAGTTATAATACTGGGCCTGGGTAGGCCTCGGAGCTAGGCAGCAGGCATAAACACACAGCCTCAGTACACCCGCACAGGCAACCAGAAAACCCATTTTTGACTTTCCAGACTCTCACCCTCTAAGCACTCTAGGACCTGGGACCCTCCAGCCACACTCCATTTCTGCATGGCTCTGAAAAAAAGATCTGTCTGCCACCAATCAAACCAGCCAGAGCCCAGTTCTGCTATCTGGAGGCTCAGTACTGTCTCCACATTGGTGGCAGCAGTTCCATCCCTAGACAAATACCCAGAGTAAGACTGTAAAAAGGGAACTGCTTGTTTGCTTTCTTTCTGCAGTTTGTATCTTCCAGAAGAATCCAGAAAAGACTACATCTCAGCACAAGAACTAAAAATGTGATTTTCAAATAAAGACCCCCCCCAAAGACTATAACTTCAATTTTTAAAAAGTATCTTGAAATGGATTAACCATGCTTTTCCTAAAGACCACATCCAGTCTCTAGAGTGAACTGGAACTTTCACAGAACACTGCCATTCCTTTGCTAACCATGATAGATAATCTACATATTTTCTTAATCGTCAATCTCACGAGCACCAAAAATTGCTTGAGATTGCTGCTTTCAGAGCAAACTACAAAAAAAACCTAATACTCCCCCAAAGAACACTGCAGGTTACTTGAAATTCCTACACTCCCCAACAAGCCCTTAGCTCACTGCCATTAAGTCCCTTCTCAACTAAGAATCCTGACACAGCTGGAACGTCTGTAGATGAATTCAGGACAAACATCTGATCTACTCCGGAATGCTAACCGTGTTAAAAGACCAGGAAAATGGTCAAAAGCATCAGAAGGGTCAGAAGTCGAGTAGCAACTCCCGGAGGCCGTGCACAGCGGCTCGTCCGCCCCCCACCCCGCCCCCCAGCCCTCTCGGCGGCCCCTCCCCGGACCGCAGCCTCCGGGCTGCCCGGACCCCGGCGCGGTCGCCGGACCGGCCTTTGTTTTCCGCCCGGGCCGCTGACAAAGGCGCGCATCGCCATCTTGTCGCGGCGGCCGGACGAGGCATCCATTCATTCGCGGGCCCGGGGTGGGCGACAGGCCCGCGGAGCGGGGAGGCAAACGGAGGCCACGGCGGCGCCCGGCCGGAGGAAGGCTCAGCATTACCAGCGCAGCCCCGTCCTCCGCCCCGGGAAGGCGCGGCCGGCGCCCAGCCTTTGTTCCAGCTGGGAGCCGGCGGAACCCAAGGACCCCCCCACCGGCCTCGGCCGTCGCGGGGAGGAGCGCGGACGCGGCCCGGGACCCCGGCCTTGAACCCAAAACCCAAACCCCCAGCCCTGCATCCCGGCCTCGAACCTGGGACCCGGTCCCGACTCAGGGGTGAACCCAGGACCGCGGCCCCGCATCGCAGCCTAGGCCCCGCCTTGAACCCAGAACCCAAGACCCAGGGCTTTGCATCCCGGTCTCGAACCCAGAACCTCAGAATCCCGAAGTCCGACAGCGTACCCCCCTCCCCCCCAGCTCCAGGCTTGCACACAGGATCCCAGCCCCGCATCCCGGCCTTGAACCCAGGACCCGGCCCCGCAGCCCAGCCCAGCTCCGGCCCCACCCTGGCCGGCAGGAAGACGCCGCGCGGCGGGAGGCCGGGCTGAGGCAGGACGGGCGGGAGGCCTCCGCGTGGAAGGCCGAGCCCGGCCGGGTCCGCAGGACTGCGGGGCCCACACTGCACTCAGGCCCGGGGCCGCGCTCACCTCGCCCTCGCCCGGCCTGGC